>NC_086104.1:132526780-132871280 GCF_963921235.1 Mobula hypostoma | reverse complement strand
TCTGTTAAATAGGGGCCGTGGACAATTCTGATTTGATGGAGAATGGACGTGAAAGCAGAGGAACAGCTGGAAAAATTTCTGAACCGCCTGTTCGCTGCTGTCGTTACCGCGCGGTCGGGAATCTTTCGGAGGGTAGGCCTCAAAATCCCCGGCTTTGCCTGCTGTTGGCGACCGAGAATCAGGTCGAATCGTTCGGACAGAGATGGCGCTCGGTACTCGGTGTCGGAGAGATGATCAGAGCTCAAAGTTTTCGGATGACTCAGAGTCAGATTGTGGTCGGCATGGCAGGGAGAGTTTTTCTTCCTTCTCTCGTCTGCGTGAGATGTGGGACATTTGAGAAACTTTGAACTTTACTGTGCTCATGGATTTCTTCATCAAATTATGGTATTGTTACACTGTTTGTAACTATATGTTATAATTACGTGGTTTTGTCAGTTTTTTTCAGTTTTGGTCTGTCCTGTGTTTTGTGATATCACACCGGAGGAAATAATGTATCATTTCTTAATGCATGCATTACTAAATGACAATAAAAGAGGACTGTGTGTCCTCGTAATCATCTGTAAAAAGATTCCCCTTCTGGATCTGTGCCCAGCTGCCTTGCATTAAAGGCCTCTTACTCAGACTTGCAAAGTTATTTTTCTTGCATTTACTCTACCAAGGTTTTTCAATGCTATTAGCCTGTTGGTTACTGCCCGTTAGACTGCTTGCATTTTGGGCAGGAATGAATGTCCTCCATCTCTGGTGGTGTTCAGAGCTTCCTTCATGTCTGTGGCTTCGTCTTGTTTTTCACTACTGTTAGCTGTGCAAGTCCCAGGTGGAGACTCAGGAATACTGTCACACTCAGATGTTGGAGGATTCTTCATTGCTGTTTTCGTAACAATTTTGTTTTACCAGTCAGGGCTGTTAGCTCAGAGCTGAACCCCTGAACAAGGAGAACCGGTGGACTACTCTTAGCTTGGCCTCTACCCTTTGACCTGTTTGTCATGGGTGACTCTACCAGGAACCAAAGCAGAAAGCCCCGACTCCAGCCGGGTCATTGAGGCAAACAAGCTTCCAAGTCACGAAAAGATTGTCATCCTCTTGGACCAATTTATTAGACTTTTATTCTCATGAGAGTTGCAGGCAGATACAGCACAGAAATAGGTCCTCCAGCCCACCAAGTCTGTGCTGACCATCAACCACCCACTTACTATAGAACAGTTCAGCAGAGTTCACTCCACAATGGTGTGCCAAACTAATTAAATTGGTAATTACATGCCAATTAATCCCTTCTGTCCACACAATGTCCATAATCCTCTAATTTCTGCACATTCACTCACACATCTAGGAACACCTTAAATGATTTTGCCTCCGCCACCCCTCTCCCCTCCCGGCAGCATATTCCAAGCACTCAGTGTACCCAGTACATCCCAGTGTATCATTTGGCAATTTTCCACACTCCGCACATGACCAATCTTCATATCGTCTGGAACCTAGCAACCCACCACTTTTATCTAAGTCATCTAATTACAGCAGAGGGTCCATTACAGATCCCTGTACAAAACTAGTCACGTAACTACAGCCAGAGTAAAGAAGCTCTGCTTCCTATGGACGTCAATTCTGAATCCAAACACTATAGATTCTGTGCATCATGATCACAATAACCTACATTCATCTGAAACCATGTGTCTCAAGAAATTCTGCTTTTATCTGGTCTTGTTAACAGGTAACACCAACTTTATTTTAACAAAAAAGATGGTGGTACACTCGGATGTAGTGGCCTCTCTGGGTCCAACCAACTGTGTAATTGTTTGTCCTTAATGTCTTTTTGTACAATCACGAGATGCTTGCTGGTTATCAAGTACTACAGGCCTACCACATCAGCATGTTGCTTGATAGCGATGGAGGTGGACTTGTTACACACGGTATTGCAGCCTGCTTAAGCCAGCAGGGGAAGAAAGCGTAAGAGGCAGTGCGTGATCCAACAAACGGTGCGAGTGACTGTCTTGGGCATTTTCCTTGTGATTGCAAGACCCTGTTCGATATTGGTAATGTAGAATACTGCAAGTTCGGTTCACTGGCGAGACTGACGGCGAGGAAGCTGCATGGCCTCGGTTGTAGCGCGGACCAGGGCTTCTTGCTGTGGCGTCGCCTGTTGTGGCACCCTAGGGTGGAGATGCTGTAGGTGGTGTGGTCCATGCTGGTTTTGGGTGGGGGGGGGTGGTCTATCCTCTCACATCAATGCTGTCCTCCAGTGGAAGACAAGCTGCACTGTGTTTATCTGCGGCTGCGCTCATGCACGATGATCGGACTGCTATGGGTTTGTTCTTGCCGACAGCATCCCACCCACCGTCAATCTATAGGCCATGACACTCAGGGACATGGGCTAGACTATTATTTTTGTGTGACTGTATGTTTACTGCTAGCATAACTCTATACGTTATATATGCCTTGTTCTGTGTGAGACTGTTGGTACTGTGTTTTGCACCTTGGCCCAAAGGAATGCTGTTTCTTTTGGCCGTATTCATGTATGTAAACTTGAACTTGATTGGTAAACATGTATTCTGAGATCTCATCGCCTTCTCCATTTTACCTAGACTCCCCCTTTCCAAACAGTAAGCAATCTCCTTATCCTCCTTCAAGTTTAAAAAAAACTTTAAAAAATGTACATCGGGATGGAATCATTTGCATGGATGGCATGCAAACAGCAGTTTTTCCACTGTATCGCAGTACATCATCATCAGGTGCTGTGCCCAGTTTGAGCTTTGACTGCCATGGCCCACACACTCCTGTTTCGGGTCAAGTGGATCAATTCATTGGTATTCATTTCCAGTTCTCTGGCCGCTGTCTCCATCATCATTTCCCTTTGCCTTCCTCTTGCTTTCTTCCCTTCAATCTTTCCCATAATTACCATGTATTCTAACTTCTCTTCCCTAATTACATGTCCAATGAAGTTACGTTGCCTTTTCATACACTATTTCTCTTCTTGTGCTTGCTCTGTTCATGACATCCTCGTTAAATATTCGTTTCGTCCATGATATGCTTTGCATCCTCCTCAAAAACCACATCTCTGCTGCTTCAATTCTTTTCCTCATGTTACCAGATATTGCCCAACATTCTGAGCCATATAACATAACAGGATAAACGTAACACTTCAGTATCTCAGTACAGGTGACAACATTGAACCAATTAACAATTACCAATAATCAGTTTTGTACCTCATCTGCCAATTATTTGTCCATTCAACAAGTTCATCAAAATCCTCCTATAATTTACTGCAACTCTCCTTGGTATCATTCCCCAAATTTGCTACCATCTCCAAATTTGGAAAGCGAACTTTTGATTTGTGAAGATCAGTGGTCTCGGCCAGCATACACAGGGAGCACCACCCAACTTCTGTCACTGTGAAAAGTTTCCCTGATACTACACACTTGTTTCCGTGCTGTTTGATTCTATTTCGTGTAGATAGGCAGAAGGGGAGCAGTGGGCAGTAGGGCCATTTCTGTGGCCTATAGCTCTACGATCCCTGCCTTCTATTTTCTGTCCAGAAGCTGGCTAGCAAATAGTCTGCAGCCTGGCCCCTGACCGCTCCCTGACACTCCATAAACCGGTATTTCACGAACTCCAGAGACCACAGAGCAGCACGCTAGTGCAGCGACTTCACGGCTCGAAATCTGGTCTCAATTCCGAGCTCACGCACCCCAAGCCTGTTCTCGCTATAGCTGTGTAGATTTCCCCCTGGTGCTATGGTTTCCTCCCACATCCTAAAATCTAAGTGGGGGAGGGAGTTGATGGGAATGTCAGGAGAAAAGATTACAGGAAATTAGGGTTGCTCTGTGAGCTGGCATGGGCTTATGGGCTAAATAGCCACCTCTTCTGTCATAAGGAAATATAGAAACACAAAACAAAAATTATTGGATTTACTTGCACAGGAGTTCTTACTTACCCCACGGCCACTGCATTTCACCTCTACATCGCAGTCATAGTTCAGGATAGCGACATTCACACACTTGAAATCCATGCAGACCTAAAGCACATCGAAATGATTATCAACACCACAGAACATGGCTCACTTGATTTTTCCTGGGTAGTGTAAAAAAATAGCTACTGAAAAATCTGAAGTAAGAATGGAAAATGCTGTGAACACTCAACAGGTCAGACAACATCTGTGGAAAGAGGAAATGCAGTTCATGTTGCACTCTGCCGAGCACTGATTGGAGCTGAAACCCGAAGGGATAACTCTGTTCATCTCTCTCCAGATGCTGCTCGACCCGCTGAGTGCTTCCAGGATTTTCTACACATAAACTGGATCATGTTACAGGATGAGTAGGCCTTATCTAAAACGCTTGTGGCCAAAAGGGTTTCAGGGTTTTTTTTTTTCAGATTTTGGGATATATAATGAGACAGCTTGGGAATGCCATCATTTCCGACTCTGAATTTATGTGCTACCGGGAAGGAGTCTTTGTCTAGGAAGAAGATGGAGGAGGAGAAGATGGCAGCATGACGTAGCGCGCAGCGGCCTCTCCGGTGAATGACATCTGTTATCTGTCAAGTAGGGTGCCGTGCACAATCCTGATTTGATGGAGACAGACGTGAGAACACGGAGGAACATCTAGAGAAACTTCTGAAATGCCTGCTTTGCTGCTCCTGCTACTGTGTGATCCAGAATCTCTGGATCAGAAGGCCCCGAGTCCTCGGCTTTGCTTGTTGCTCGGCGGCCGGGGCGGGGTCAAAGCGCTCGGCAGAGGATGGTGCTCGGGAGGCTGTATCTGAGGGGCTGGTCAAAGGTTTGAAGTTTTTGGACGGACTCAGAGTCGGCTGTGGTCGGGTGCTTCCAATGTATTAGTAGTTGTCGGCGCCTGGAGGTTTATGGCAGGGAGAGTTTCTCCCTTTTGCCGCCTGCTATTGGGGACTAACAGGAGTCGATCGGGACTTTGAGACTTTATTTTTTACCGTGCCCATGGTCTGCTCTTTATCAAATTATGGCATTGCTTTGCACTGCTGTAACTATATGTTATAATTATGTGGTCTTGTCAGTGTTAGTCTTTGGTTTGTCCTGTTTTTTTTGTGATATCACTCTGGAGGAACATTGTATCATTTCTTAATGCATGCATTTCTAAATGACATTAAACGAGGACTAAGTGTCCTCATAATCTAATCTAATCTTACACTCGTTCATTACACATGTACCTAAAAGTAAAAATTATGACATATCATTCATATCATGAAAATATAATGTGTGCAGGGTAACGAAAACAGCACAGCAGTATTGGGAGAATACCTGAATCAGTCGTTGAACAGCAACAAACAACGACTTTCAGTCTCCATCTATGATTAAAAGGTTCGAGTACACTGATTTGTATTTTTTTAAGGTATAAAAACAAGCAGCATTTTAGACATTTTCTGGTGTGACATTTTCATCAGTGACTATCTTCGCAAATTTATCTATGAATGCCTGCTGCTTCGTGATCAGCAGACGCTTTAGCTTTAAAAAATTAATGCTGTGCCTTTACTTAAATTTCTTCAACCAGCCAGCTAAGTATTCAAAATTATCTTCTATTTTCATTTCGTTGTGATAGCTCTTTGCTTGTTTGATCAGCATAATGTCAAGTGGCATTTTCTCACTCTGACAATGATGAACTCATTCTTTTAATACAGGATTGAGATTTTCATTTTTTGCTTTACACAGTGATTTTCATTTTCCATTAACTTCTATTCATTACATATGTCAGGTCCCTTCTCAGAATTGTCCGCGGTGCGGGCAGAGTCGTGCATCGCCTTGAAACCTTCCCGGCGCCTTGTGGAATTTTTTATTTGTGACATCGTGTCAGAACTCAAAAAAATTTCAGATTTCGGAGGTTTTTGGATTCGGGGTACTCAACCTGCATCAGAAAATACTACTCCTTTCCAAATTTGTGGCTAATAAGTTTTTACTCAGTATGGTGAAATGTCAGGTTTAATTACGCTAAAACTGATCTACATTCTAATTTTCTAATACAAGTGACAATCAACATTAAAATGAGGAAGACATTTCTCATACTGATGTGCACTAGGAAACAACCTTTCAGAATAGAGCACCAGTTGCTCAGTCACTTGTTAAGAACATAGCCACATACAGGCCAGGTGGCAGGTATCCTCCGAAGGAAGGAAAAAAGCCTGTAATGACAGTCCTTCAATTTCCCGGTCTCTATCACTGATTCCAGCCTTTAAACTGTGGATTTATGAAGAATGGCACGGTAGTATAGTGGTCAGCACAATGCTTTATAGCTGAAAGATCTGAGCTTTATTCCCACTGCAGTCTAAGGATTTGCACATTCTCCCAGTGACCTCATGGATTTTCCCCGGGTGCTCCGGATTCCTACCACATTCCAAGGTAGTAGGTTAGGGTTCGTGCAAGTCGTGGGCACGCTATGTTGGCGCCAGAAGAGTGGCGACACTTATGGGCTGCCCAGTGCAATCCTCACCAATTTGATTTGATGCAAACTATGCATTTCACTGTAGGTTTCAATGTGACAAATGGTTTTCATCTCTCTCCACCTCTTGTTAAATTCTTCGCCTGTTGAGGTTGCATTTGACCTTGCCATTTCTGTACAATGCCTACTCCGACAAACTTTGTATTCCAGATTTGTTCAGTGGACTTTAAGTGATTGAAATTCCCATGGCACTTTGGTGGGATGAGGTTCACACTTCTAGGTGCTAGTCTATTTATGTAACCATAATGCAGGGTCCTGCTATTCCAGATTTTCAGGGCATAAGGTTCATTCTATTAAACCCCACGAGCTGCTTTCTTTCACTGTTCAAGAGCAGCTATTAACAGTGTCAACAGACTACCAAGCTCCTCTTGTACAATGCAATAATAATCCTGAGTTCAGCACCCAATCACCAGTAATTCACTTGAGATAGAAAGATGACTCAACACATGCAAGGAAGTCATGTGCAATGTCAACGCTTGCATTTTTGCCACGTTGTGTGTGCATTGTTGAAAATTACAGCCCTTCTGGCCACACCCAGTGCTGACACTGGAGATAGGAGTTATAATTGCTTTCTCCCTTGGACTCAGACAGAGGAGAGGGTAGCTCTCTGTAACCTCACTCTCCTCCCCAGCATCAAAAGGTACAACTTGCCCCCGTGCAGTCATAAGGCCATAAGATCACATGATATTGGAGCAGAATTAAGCCAATTGGCCCATCATGTCTGCTCCACCATTTCATCACAGCTGAAGCACCCCTCCCAGTCCCAATTCTCCCTGTATCCCTCTAAACCCCATCTAATCAAGAATCTATCAACATCTGCCTTAAATATACCCAATGATATGAATTCCACAGATTCAACACTTTCTGGCTAAAGAAATTCATCTCCTTTCTAAATGGACATTCCTCAATTCTGAGTCTATATCCTCTGGTCTCCCCCTCCATAGGAATCATCCCCTCCACATCCGCTCTATTGAGGCCCTTTAACATTCGATGGGTTTCACTGAGATCTCCCCTCATTCTTCTGAATCCCAGTGAGCACAGGCCCAGAGCCATCAAATACTCTTCAGGTGATAAACCTTTCAATCCCAAAATCATTTCTGTGAACCTCCTGGAACCCTCTCCAACATCACCATATCCTTTCTTGGATAAGGGGACTAAAACTGCTCACAATACTCCAAATGATGCCTCACCAGTGCCTTAACAGGCCTCAAAATTACACCTTTGTCTTTATATTTGAGTCCTCTCGAAATAGATGCTAACATTACATTTGCCTTCCTCACCACCGATTCAACCTGCAAATTAACCTTTCGAGAATCCGTGTATGAGAACTCCCAAGTTCATTTGCACCTCAGATTTTTAAGTTTTCTCTCCATTTAGAAAATAGTCCACACTTTTAATTTTCTGCCGAAGTGCATGATCGTACACTTCCCAACAATGTATTCTATCTGCCACTTCTTTGCCCATTCTCCTAATCTATCTCAGTCCTTCTGTAGCCTCTATGATTACTCAATATTTCCTGCCCCTCTACCCATCTTCGCATCGTCCATAAACTTGGCCACAAAGCCATCAATTCCGTCATCCAAATCACTGACATGTAATGCAAGAAGAAGAGGTCACAACGCAGTTCCTATGGAACACCACTAGTCACCGGCAGCCAATCAGAAAAGGCTCCCTTTATTCCCACTGGCTCCTGCCAATCAGCCAATTGTCTATTCATGCTAGAATCTTTCCTGTAATACCATGGGCTCTAACCTTGTTAAGCAGCCTCACATGTGGCATCTTGTCAAAAGCCTCCTGAAAATCCAAGTAAACAACATCCGCCAATTCTCCATTATCTATCCTGTTGTCATTTCTGTAACACACTTGTAAGGGAAGACTTTCCCTGAAGGAAACCATGCTAACTATGGCCTATTTTATCATGTGCCACCAAATACCTTGAAACCACTTTCTTAACAATCGATTCCAATATCTTCCCAACCACAGAGGTCAGACTAATTGGCCTATCATTTCTTTCTCTGCCTCTCTCCCTTCTTGAAGAGTGAAGTGACATTTGTAATTTTCCAGTCCTCCAGAACCATGTCAACATCAACCGATTCTTGCAAGATCATTATTAATGCCTCCACAATCTCTTCAGCCACCTCTTTCAGAGCCCTGGGGTTCAGGAAACTTATCTGCCTTCAGATTTTTCCCGAGTACCTTCTCCCTAATAATGGAAACTTCATTCACATCTGTCCCCTGACACTCTCAAACTTCCAGCACATTAATAGCATCTTCCACTGTAAAGCGTGATGCAATATACTTATTCAGTTCATCTGCCATTCCCTTGTCCCTCATTACTTCCTCTCCGGCATCATTTTCCAGCAATCCAATACCCACTCTTGCATCTCTTTTACACTTCATATATCTGAAGAAACTTTTGGCATCCTCCAATATTATTGGCTCACTTACCTTCATATTCCATCTTTTCCTTCTTAATGACTTTTTAATTGCTTTTTGTTGGATTTTTAAAAAGCTTCCCAATCCTCTAACTTCCCACGAATTTTTGCTCTATTATAGGCCCTTTCTTTGGCTTTTGTATTGGCTTTGATTTCTTTTGCCAGCCACGATTGTGTGTCCTTGCCTTTAGAATACTACTTCTTCTCAGGAATGTATTTACCCTGCGCCTTCTGAATTGCTCCCAGAAACTCCAGAGATGCCATCATCCCTGCTAGTGTTCTCTTCCGACCAGTTTTGGATAGCTGCTCTCTCACACTTCTGTAGTTCCCTTTACCCCACTGTAATACTGATACTTCTCCTTCTCAAATTGCAGGGTGAATTCTGTCATGTTATGATCACTGCCTCCCAAGGATTCCTTTACACTAAAGCTCTCTAATCAATTCCAGTTCATTGTGCAACATCTAATCCAAAATAGCTGATCTGCTAGTATGCTTAACCACAAGCTGATTTGAAAAGCCATCTCACTGGCATTATACAAATCTCCCCTTTTGAGATCCAGCACCAACCTGATTTTCCAGAACACAAAATAATCTGCAGATGCTGGGGTCAAAGCAACACTCACAACATGCTGGAGGAACTCAGCAGGTCGGGCAGCATCCGTGGAAAAGATTGGTCGACGTTTCGGGCCAGAACCGTCCTGACGAAGGGTTCCGGCCCGAAACGTCAACCGATCTTTTCCACGGATGCTGCCCGACCTGCTGAGTTCCTCCAGCGTGTTGTGAGTGTTGCTTTAACCTGATTTTCCAAATCTACCTGAATATTGAAATCCCCCATGACTATCGTCACATTACCCTTTGGACATGCATTTTCTGTCTCCCTTTATAATTAGTAGACCACATCTTTGCTACCATTCAGAGATTTGTATACAACTCCCATGAAGGTGTTTTTCCCCTTGCAGTTTCTTAGCTCTACCCACAACAATCTTACACCTTCTGATCCTATGCCACGTCTGCTGAATGACTTGATTTCATTTTTTACCTACAGAGTCACCCCAACCTGCCTGTCCTTTTGATACAATGTGTATCCTTGGGCAGTAAGCTTCCAGCTATAATCTTCTTTCAGCCACGATTCACTGATACGCACAATGTCATAAATGCCAATCTGTAACTGGACTACAAGTTCATCTACCTTATTCTGTATACTGCCGGCATTCAAATATCACATTCATCACCCCTTCAATTTTGTTCCCCTTTTACATTGCAACTCATCCTGTTGACTGCAATATTGCCTGATCATCAGCCTCTCCTTGCTGACAGTCCCACGATACACTGCCCGTCTGTAATCTAACTTTCCCCATCCTCAACCCTATCACTCCGGTTCCCAATCCCCAGCTGAATTAGTTTAAACCCTCTAGAAAACCTGCCATAAGAGCATAAGACAAAGGAGCAGAATTGGGGCATTTGGCCCATCCAGTCTGCTCCACCATTTAATTGCAGCTGATTCTTTTCTCCCCTCCTCAGCCCCACAAAGGTCTTGGTTGCCCTCGGGTTCAGGTGTGACCCGTCCCTTTTGGACCTTCCTCAGAGGAGATCCCAATGATCTAGAAATCTGAAGCCTTGCACCAGCTCTTCAGCTGCACATTCATCCGCCAAATCATCCTATTCTTACCCTCACCGGCAAGCAGCACAGGCAGCAATCCAGAGATCATTACCCTGGAGATTTTGTTTCTCGGCTTTCTACCTGGTTCTCTAAAATCCCTCTTCAGGACCTTCTCATCTTTCCTAACTCATTGATGCTAATACATACCAAGACTTCTGGCTGCTCACCCTCCCTCTTTAGAGTGCCATAGACCCGATCCAAGACATCCCTGACCCTGGCATCTGGGAGGCATCATACCATCCAGATCTCTCTATCATGTCCACAGAATATCACCTCTGTTCCTCTAACTATGGAATCTCTGTGTTCTGGATGCATTGTCATCGTGGACCAAGTCCCATGCCAAAATATGATAGGATATAAACACACCCAAATTTAGAAATGTGCCGATTACTGGCCAGCCCAGCTAACAGGGTTGTTTTTCTTACAGACGTTCAAAAATTGATCTTCTCTGTACACAACTGCTCAATATTTAACCATATACACTAATACTCAATATGGTATCCGCAGCTCCACAGTGTTGTATGGAATGGTGTTGAGACAGACAAGGTTGATAATAAAGAACAATTACTAAAAGTGGAGCGAGAGAGAAGAATAGAACCAAATGGAAATCTGCATGTTTGACTTCTGAAATTAATATTATTAGAGCTCATTTATGTGTTGGGATGTCCATATGTTGTGCATTTGCAATTGAGGGATGGCCTATATCAAACAAGTTCATGACCTTGTAGTTGTTCAAATATCCAGTGAAAAGAATGCATATCAGAGCTGCACTCTGATTCTCTGCTCTCTAGGTAGCTACCGACATCCAACTCTCCAGTTGCAGCTTATGACCCAAAGTCCCCACCCAAGTGCAAAAAATTTTACAATGCCAAAGAAAACACAACTTTTGATAAAAGGTGATCATGAGATTCTAACCGCACCTTGCCTGTGTCGCATCGGGTGCCTGGGTTTACCATGCCAGGATCAGGGACATCTGACCCCATCATAAAATCAACCCCCAAGCAGGTGGTGTCACCAATAGGTGTCAGGCTGAAGGCAGGCACAATGCCAAAGATAGGCTTCTGGTTCACATTCACACACTGCAACTTCCCACACATCGAATTCCTGGATAAACAAAAATAACGGGAGGCGTTAATGTGCAAGACGAGAACGGCATTGTGCAGAGCATGATGGAGAAAGCAGAGCAACAGGGATAGTGACACAGAGCGATTGGTTGCTGCTTCTCTTCTGCCCAAGTCTGCTGCTGGCTGATTGGTCTGAGTTGAATTTAATACCTTGCAGAGTTGGCTTTATGTTACTTAAACTCCATACACAACACATACAGTTGGAACACAGAAGGCCACTTAAGAACAGAGAACAGTACAGCACAAAGAAGGCTCTTCAAGCCCACCATGCTGTGCTAAATTATTTAAACACCCAATTACACGAACCCTTCTGCCTACACAATGTTCATGTCTATCCATTCTCTGATGGATTGGTGTTTCCATACCAGGCTGTGATGCAACCATGGAAACCCAATACCCAGAAACAGAAAAGGCTGGTTACAGCCAAAGCCCTCCCTACCATTAAGGACATTTACATGGAGCACTGCCCCAAGAAAGAAGCATCCATCATCAAAGACCCTCATCATCTAGGCCATGCCCTCTTCTCTCAATTAACACCAGGCAGGAAGTACAGAAGCCTTAAGTCCCACACCATCAGGTTCAGGAGCGAGTATTACCTTATAACCATAGTGCATAAATTCATTCACCACTCCTCTGAACTGATTCTATGAGCAACAGAGTCACTTTCAAGACTACTTGCAACTCATGTTCTCTGCATTATCTTTATTTGCATAGACTGCTTTCTTTTCCACATTGATTGCTCATCTTTCTTTATATATAGTTTTTCATAAAATTCTATTGTATTTTAGTTTCTTTCCTATAAATGTCTGCAAAAAAACTGAACCTTAAGGTAGTACTGTATAGGGTAGCATATGTGTTCAAAGATTCATGTTATTAGCAAAGTATGTCTGCAGAATATAACTCTGAGATTTGTCTTCTCCAGATAGCCATGAAATATAGAAAAAACTTGGTTGCAGTTGGGAAAAAAAAGACATCAATCCCCACCCCCATATGAAAAAGAAAGAAACTAAAACTCGCAAACCGTAAACCCTCCAACCCCTCCCTCACACAAAAAACCAACAGATCACTGACCCGGAGAACGGCAGCTCGAACATCAAACCCCAAACCCCCTCCATCACAGAAAACTAACATAACTCCCACAATTTGATTTATTCATTTGATAATAAATATACTTTGAGCTACCATATTTGCCACCACTACCACCAATGGCAGCACACAGCAGGTACCCAATATTATGTTTTAATAAAAGAGACTGCCCTGCACATCTCCTTTGAATTTGCCTTTTCTAGCTCAAATGCATTCTGTCTAGTGTTCGATATTTTGACACTGGGGAAAAAATCGTCCCATCAATGGCTCACATGCTCTTTAAAAACTTCTCTCAGATCTCCCCGCCCCCCCCCCAGGGATTTGTTGCTCCATCATATCCCACAAACCAGCGCCAATCCATAAACTCATGGCAGTTTTCACAGAAATATAGAAAATAGGTGCTGGAGTAGGCCATTCGGCCCTTCGAGTATTCAGTATGATCATGGCTGATCATCCAACTCAGAACCCTGTTACCAGCCTTCCCTCCATACCCCCTGATTCCTTTAGCCACAAGGGCCATATCTAACTCCCTCTTAAATATAGGCAATGAACTGGCCTCAACTGTTTCCTGTGGCAGAGAATTCCACAGATTCACCACTCTCCGTGTGAAGAAGTTTTTCCTAATCTCGGTCCTAAAAGGCTTCCCCTTTATCCTCAAACTGTGACCCCTCGTTCTGGACTTCCCCAACATCGGAAACAATCTTCCTGCATCTAGCCTGTCCAATCCCTTTAGGATTTTATACATTTCAATAAGATCCCCCCTCAATCTTCTAAATTCCAATGAGTATAAGCCTTGTCGATCCAGTCTTTCATTATATGAAAGTCCTGCCATCCCAGGAATCAATCTGGTGAACCTTCTTTGTACTCCCTCTATGGCAAGGATGTCTTTCCTCAGATTAGGGACCAAAACTGCACACAATACTCCAGGTGTGGTCTCACCAAAGCCTTGTACAACTGCAGTAGTACCTCCCTGCTCCTGTACTCAAATCCTCTCGCTATAAATGCCAGCATACCATTCGCCTTTTTCACCGCCTGCTGTACCTGCATGCCCACTTTCAGTGACTGGTGTATAATGACATCCAGGTCTCGTTGCACCTCTCCTTTTCCTAATCGGCCACCATTCAAATAATAATCTGTTTTCCTGTTTTTGCCACCAAAGTGGATAACCTCACACTTATCCACATTAAATTGCATCTGCCATGAATTTGCCCACTCACTTAACCTATCCAAGTCACCCTGCATCCTCTTAGCATCCTCCTCACAGCTAACACTGCCGCCCAGCTTCGTGTCATCTGCAAACTTGGAGATGCTGCCTTTAATTCCCTCATCTAAGTCATTAATATATATTGTAAACAACTGGGGTCCCAGCACTGAGCCTTGCGGTACCCCACTAGTCACTGCCTGCCATTCTGAAAAGGTCCCGTTTATTCCCACTCTTTGCTTCCTGTCTGCCAACCAATTCTCTATCCACGTCAATACCTTACCCCCAATACCGTGTGCTTTAAGTTTGCACACTAATCTCCTGTGTGGGACCTTGTCAAAAGCCTTTTGAAAATCCAAATATACCACATCCACTGGTTCTCCCCTATCCACTCTACTAGTTACATCCTCAAAAAATTCTATGAGATTCGTCAGACATGATTTTCCTTTCACAAATCCATGCTGACTTTGTCCGATCATTTCACCGCTTTCCAAATGTGCTGTTATCACATCTTTGATAACTGACTCTAGCATTTTCCCCACCACCAATGTTAGGGTAACCGGTCTATAATTCCCTGGTTTCTCTCTCCCTCCTTTTTTCAACATATTCTCCCCACAGGAGTTCCCAACTTGGGGTCCATGGACCCCTCGGTTAATGGTAAGGCTTTGTCATTTAAAAAAAAAGGTTAGAAACCCCCCCGACAGTAAACCTAGAGAGACCCAAGACCACAGCAGCCTACACAGTCTTCTGCAGCAGAGATTCAAAAAATTCAGAGCTCACCAAGAGGGAAAAATTTCTCCTCAGCTGCAATTTCACGATGATGAAAGCGACCGGCAAAGTAAAGTGATATGAAAAGACTTTCTTTGAAATAGGTGTTCACAGAACGTGGTAAAGGTCTGGATTACAGCATCACAGTGGTGCTGTAGCAAATTGGCCCTTTTCTACCAAAAGATCACTTAGACTTCAGCACAATCTTTTAGTTTTCCTTTTTAATTATTTTCCAGGTTCAGCTGCCCAGGCCAGCCTTTACGGCCTCAATAAGGCGGTAATGAAGCATCATGTTAAGGTGGTAATGAAGCATCATGTTAAAGTGCTGCATTCCCTGTGGAGAGGGAGCTCCCACAGTGATGTTGGGAAGGGAGAACCAGTGCAATTGAACCACCAGTGACATATTCCCGAAATCAGGGTGTTATTGAGAGGATCAAGGGTTCTCTGGAGAGTGAGGAAACTGCAGATAGCAGCAGGTATAGTGAGCGATACCTGTCATTGTACAATTAAAAGAGCAGAATTATATTTCATTATGTACATTTACTCATCACAATCAGTCAGGTTATTACGATTTAAGTTTTATGCCGATTTCATTAATTGCCTCCCAACGCAAAATTTAACAAAATCTTGAAAACTAAAAGCGGTTGCATAATGATAAACAATGACTGGACCTATCAGAACTGCTCAATAAAGATAAGCGTGCAAGCTGACGTGGACACCTGACGTGATATCGGCTGCTTTGGAGCGGGCCAAGTCCACTTCAGTTGAACGATCCGAGGTCACTCACAGGCCCCTTTGACGACATTCCAGCAAAGTTCACTGGCTCACTGTAATAACTAGAGCCAACTGACTGCCACTGCACTGCAATTTTGTCGTAACCAGAAGTGAACCTTTACGGAAAAAGAGGCCACATTCTAAAATGGTGCCATCACATCCGTCTTTCTTTCCACAAAAACTTCCACACGTTGCCTGCTCCTGATTCCCCTGACCGGAGGGATCAGCTTTATCACACACATTTGTGGATCTGGAGTCACGTATAGACCTTTGTACTTTTGAACTAGACCAGACTAGGGAAGGTAGGCAAATCTCTTCTCTAAAGAAAAATGAACCAAATGAGTTCTCACAACAGCGTAACCATAAAACTCTTATAAACATACTTTGCAGACTGTTTAGTGTTATTGCTATTAGTATCCTAGCACACCTCTTTATTCAAAAAGATATTGTTCACTGGAAAATGTAACCAAATAGTTGGACAGCAGTCTAATTGGAGTTGCACTGGATTGTCTCTTTCCAGCTTCATTTAATTTCTGTCGTGAGGGAATTTGAGTGAAGAATCCAGAACCCTGGCTGACAATTCATTATCTTAATAGCTATGCCATCATACTTGTCACTATCCACAGTTTTCTCAGCTACCCAACAACTCTTTGAACCTTATCCATTTTTGTTCACCATTCAACAGTATTTTACAGATTTTTTAAAACCACACTTCAGGTTGAATAATTATTTACTTGGAATTATTTGTAAGTCATGTCAGGCACTAAACCTGGGAAAAGGGTGGAAATTCAATGGGCAGACTTCAGAACCAGTCTCGAGTAAAACACCCTGTACAAAATTAACTAGGAATATTTTTATGCCTTATGCTCTGCTTACTACAGTGCTGCCAATAACCATGAGAATGAAAGCCAAAGGTCAGATGATTTCATTAGAGTACAAGAGTTAGGATGACATTTTATGGCTGTAGAAGCTATAAACTCAGTCACCTTTAGAATTCACCTGCTAGAAACACGTGCAGAAGAGATTCTGTCTGAGTGACTACACTTGGAATAGCATGCAGTTCCAGTTGCCTGGATATAGAAAGGATGCCATTACGCAAGAGGGGATGCAAAAATTTAAAAAAAAATGATTGACAAGGATGTTACCAGGACTAAAGAGCTCAGATTTGGCTGGGACATTTTTTACTTGGAGTGTCAAAGGCTGAGGGGTGACTTTATAGAGATTTATAAACACATGAGGGGTACAGATAACATGAATGCTTACAGACTTGTTCCCAGATAGGGTAGTCTAAAATTAGAGGGCATAGGTTAAAAGTGAGAAGGGAAAGATTTAAAGGAATCTGAGGCAAATCCTTCGGAGAGGGCGGTGGCCATATGGAACAAGTTGTCAGAGTAGGTAGTGGAAATAGGTACAATTTCTGACAGGGAAAATGGAGGGATATGGGTCAAATGTAGGGAAATGGAACTAACTCAGATAAACAACTTGAGGTTGGCGTGGACAAGGGCCGATGGCCATTTCCATGCAGAATAACTATGACTCCGGTGGTGCCAACGTTAAGGCAGGGGTGGAAGGGACAGGATTAGAGTAGACAAGGAAAAGGTTTTAAGTTCTATGTTTGTGTCTGTGTGTTTAACTTTATAGAACATATCAATGTACACATGCTAGCCCTGTGTTAACTCCATGCTAGAGCCTGGTCTCGTCTTGGATCTCCTTGGCATTGGACTCAGACCTCCCTCTACTGACCACCCTTGGTAGCTACTTAGCAGCACCCAAGCCAGGTTAAAAGAATTCACACAAGTCACCTTCCACCCTTAAGAACTAGGGTGGGGGCAAGTCAACCTCGATTCTGAGAGACTGCATCAGAAAGCGAGGAGGAGCACCTGATCTCACACTTCTTGTAGTGGACGCCACTCATGCCACAGTTTCCAAATCGGTCACCTTTAGTGTTCACTCCCTGGAAACACTGGTGTGGAGCAGACTTTGCACCTGAGGGGATAGAAATGAATACAAAGAGCCCAGTCAGATACTTCTTCCACTTGCCTCGATCAAAGCGTTAAACTCCCCTGTAGTTCAACCTTGCGACACGAAACATTTTTAAGTTATCCATAAAACCATAAGATATAGGAGCAGAATCAGGCCATTCGGCCCATCGAGTCTGCTTCGCCATTTCGTCATGGCTGATCCATTTCCCTCTCAGCCCCTGCCCTCTCCCCATATCCCTTCATGCCCTGACCAATCAAGAATCTATCCACTTCTGTCTTAAATAAACATAAAGACTTGGCCTCCACATCTACCGGTGGCAACAAATTCCACAGATTCATCACTACTTGGCTAAAGAAATTCCTCATCTCTGTTCAAAATGGACGTCCCTCTGTTCTGAAGCTGTGCGCTCTGGTCTGAGACTCTCCCACCACAGGAAACATCCTCTCCACAACCACTCTATCGAGGCCTTTCAACATTTATAGGTTTCAATGAAGTCACCCCTCATTCTTCTGAACTCCAGTGAGTAGAGGCCCAGAGCCTTCAAATCCTTCTATATAATAAGCCTTCCACTTCCGGAATCATTTTCTTGAACCTCCTTTGAACCCTCTCTAATGTCAATGCATCCTTTCTTAAATAAGAGCCCCAAAATGGTTCACAATACTCCAATGAGGCCTTATCAGTGATTACAAAGCTTCAACATTACATCCTTGCTTCTAGTCCCCTTGAAATGAATGCCTTCCTCACCACCGACTCAACCTGCAAATTAACCTTTTGGGAATCCTGCACAAGGACTTCCAAGTCCCCTTGCACCTCAAATTTTCTCTCATTTAGAAAGTAGTCTATGCTTTTATTTCTTCTACCAAAGTGCATGACCATACACTTCCCAACACAGTATTCCATCTGCCACTTCTTTGCGCATTCTCCTAATCTGGCGACGTCCTTCTGTAGGCTCTCTGCTTCCTCAGAACTATCTGCCCCACCACTTATCTTCACGTCATAGACCCCTGTGGAACACCGCCGGTCACCAGCAGCCAACCAGAAAAGGTTCCCTTTATTCCCACTCTTTGCTTCCTGCCAATCAGCCAATGCTCCTGTAATACCATGCGCTCTTAACTTGTTAAACAGTCTCACTTGTGGTCCTTGTCAAAGGCCTTCTGATAATCCATATACATAACAACCACTGATCCTCTGTCTATCCTGCTTGTTATTTCTTCAAAGAATTCCAACAGATTTGTCAGGCAAGATTTTCCCTTAAGGAAACCATGCTGACTTCAGCCTATTTTATCATGTGCCTCCAACTACCCCAAAACCACACTCTTAACAATCGACTCCAACATCTTCCCAACTGCTGAGGTCAGACTAACTGGCCTATAATTTCCTTTCTTCTGACTCGCTACCTTCTTAAAGAGTTAAGTGACATTTGCAAATTTCCAGCCCTCCACAACCATGCTAGAATCAATTCATTTGTGAAAGATCATTACTAATGCCTCCACAATCTCTTCACCAACCTCTTTCAGAACCCTGGCTTGCAGACCATCTGTTCTAGGTGACTTATCTACTTTCAGACCTTTCAGTTTCCCAAGAACCTTCTCTCTAGTAATGGTAACTTCACACAATTCTGTCCTCTGACTCTCTTAAACTTAGGGCATATTGCTAGTGTCTTCCACGGTGAAGATTGGTGCAAAATACTTGTACTTTATTGTTGCCAAACAATTGATACTAGAATGTAAATCATCACAGCGATATTTGATTCTGCGCTTGCCGCTCCCTAGAGTACAAATCAATAGAAAATATTAAAAATTTAAATTATAAATCATAAATAGAAAATAGAAAATGGAAAGTAAGGTAGTGTAAAAAAACCAAGAGGCAGGTCCGAATATTTGGAGGGTATGGCCCAGATCAGGGTCAGGATCCGGTCAGCAGTCTTATCACAGTTGTTTCATTTGTTCGCTATTTCCTCACCTCCGCTACTGCCTCTCCAACATCACTTTCCATGCAACTTGCTAAGTTAGCAGCTGCACCCTAAGTTAAGTCAATGGTTTAAGTTACAACACACATCAGATGAATGGTTGAGATCAGTGACCTATCACCAGAGCCGCGAAACAGAGAACGTGGGGGAGGGAGAGGTGGGATGAGGAATATTTGTGATGAAGTCAGGCACAAGATGTGGTAATGATTCTACTGCTTATGGATAGATCAAGTTGACAGATTAATGAGAATGGTTAATCTGTGTGAGAGACAGAGAGGGACAGACACGTATAGACAGATAGAAACAGGCAGGGTGTGCAAGACACATGCATAGACAGAGCAAGAAAGATAGAGAGCCCAGGCAAAATGCGCGTGACACATGCATAGACAGAGAGAGACACAGGCAGAGTGTGCGAGTCATAGAGATGTCAACTGAAAGTTTGTCTCCAGAAATGGAGACAGAGAGATCGAGAAAGGGGAGGGAGGTGTCTGAAATGGACCAAGTGAATTTAAGGCCAGGGTGGAAGTTAGAGGCAAAGTTGATGAAATTGACAAGCTCAGCATGGCTGCATGAAGCACCAACGCAGCTGTCGATGTAGAGTAGGAAGAGTTGAGGAGCGTTACCAGGGACGCAGCCAACAGAAAGGCAGGCATAGCTGGGGACCAAGCAGGTGCCCATGACTACCCCTTGAGTCTGGAGAAAGTCGGAGAAGCCAAAGGAAAAATTGTTGAGGTCGAGGACCAGATCGGACGGACAACGGAGGTTGGTGGTGGAAGGGAACTTGTTGGTTCTTTTATTGAGAAAGCAGAGATCTTTGAGGCCTCCTTGATGGGGGATGCGAACTCTCGCTACATAAGCTGCCCTGCTGAGTGATTCCCCATCATCCTTAAACAAATCTGGAAATGTTAACTCTCTCTGCATACACTGCAATGGTGAGCGACCCCACCATCGTGATGTACTGTAAACCCCCTCTCCTGTCACTGAACTCTTCCAACTGGACAACCACCATCTTGCCAGTACCTTAATGATGGTGAGGAGGCAGAAGAATTGTGGGTTAAAAAAAAAGATATATCCAAAGCTCATGGAACATAAACAAAAATCACTTGCTGGATCACCTGAAATAACTCTTTTGCAATTCAGAGGAAGGTTAAATTGTGGTGATGTGGTGATACTCACCCTGGCCAAACAGAGCCACGCACTGACTGTCATAACTCTGACACATTCCGTTGTAGCAGTAGGAGGTGTTGTGTTGACAGGGGTGGCCATTCTGCACAAATACATCAGCCTGGCAGTTGTGGCTTGTTCCATTGCAGTACTCCGGCAGGTCACACTCATCTTCAGAGGCTCGGCACACAGTTCCGGCAGCCAGGAACTGCAAGGAGAGAGTGGAAAGTAAACGTCAGCTACACGGTGAAGATGTGACAAGGTCAGCATCCGCAACGCAACCAGACATGCACATTGCTCCGTAACCATTCAGGACGACCACTGCAGTACTGGAGTCTCTTTCACCCCGGACCTCAGCTGCAAATGTTACCCAGACCTACTGTAATTGGAAATATTTCAAGAACAGCCATGCACAGATTCACATTCAAGTGTGACGTGACATCTAGGAGCTGGCAGCGAGCTGGAAGTAACATGCATGGTGGTCAAAACACTGAGCCTGGGTATCCATCTCCAAGCTCCCATTCGACTGAGCAAAGTGAGCTTGGACTTGACCCACTGGAGTCTGGAACCTCCCAGTGGGGTAAGGGAGGGATGGACAGGGTTGGAGATCAGACACTGCTACCCCAGGATGAGAAATCAAGAACCTCCGGCAGAGAAGGGGAAATTTCTTTACAGTAAAGGTTGCTCTTTTGGAGTTCTGCTTCCAAAGGTTATTTGGGATTAACAAGTGGCCTGCAGCACAGAAGTACAGCTGGTAGTACTGCTCCCAGACTCCAGTTTAATCCTGACCTCTGGGGCCGGACACGTGGAGTTTTTGCTTTCACCCTGGAACCATGTATGAGCTACCTCCCTCACCCCAAACTTTTCAGCTCTTTGCTTTCCGATCTCATTAATTCCCTTCCTCCATCAATCCTCTTCTAAATGTTTTGAGTTTGCCTCTCCCACCCTTTAAGCAGTGGATGGCACAGAACCTCTGACTGGGTAGAGGAAAACTTTCTCGCCTCACCTCAGTTTTGGATGTAATTTATCAAAATTTTTAAAAAGCCGTTTGCCAATTCCAGCAAAGTCACGCTCCTTCATGAGCAGCACACACAAAACGCTGGAGGAACAAAGCAAGTCAGGCAGCACCAAAGAAAGGGAATAAACTGCTGGCGTTTCCAGCCGAGACCATTCATCAGCTGTCCGACAAGAATTCTCAGCCCAAAATTCAACTGTTTATTCTCTTCCATCGATGCTGTCCGACTTGCTGAGTTTCTCCAGCATTTTACACATGGTGCACAAGATTTCCAGCATCTGCAGAATCCTTTGTTGGCTCGGATGTAGCCTTAACTCAGATCACTTGGCCTTACTAACTTAAAATGGTTCCAGTTCACAGCAAATGGATTTGTGATTTCCGTAATTTATTCCCCCTGCCAAATCTTCCTGGTTTGGTTTCCCTGCGACTTACTGCCATATCTGAACACATTCTCTTCAAAAACTACTCCACCTCTGTCCCTTTTCTCACTCTTCTCCAGACAGATCCATTTCCTCCTACACCATATAACAGTTACAGCACGGAAACAGGCCATCTCGGCCCTTCTAGTCCGTGCCGATTACTCTCACCTAGTCCCATCGACTTGCGCTCAGCCCATAACCCTCCATTCCTTTCCTGTCCATATACCTATCCAATTTTACTTTAAATGACAATATGGAACCTGCCTCTACCACTTCTACTGGAAGCTCGTTCCACACAGCTATCACTCTCTCAATAAAGAAGTTCCCCTCATGTTAGCTCTAAACTTTTGCCCCCTAACTCTCAACCCATGTCCTCTTGTGTGAATATCCCCTACCCTCAATGGAAAAAGCCATTGTCAACTCTATCTATCCCCCTCGTAAGTTTAAATACCTCTATCAAGTCCCCCCTCAACCTTCTACGCTCCAAAGAATAAAGACCTAACTTGTTCAACCTTTCTCTGTAACTGAGGTGCTGAAACCCAGGTAACATTTCAGTAAATCTTCTCTGTACTCCCTCTATTTTGTTGACATCTTTCCTATAATTCGGTAACCAGAACTGTACACAATACTCCAAATTTGGCCTCACTAATGCGTTGTACAATTTTAACATTACATCCCAACTCCTAAAGGCCAGAATACCAAATGCTTTCTTCACGACCCTATCCACATGAGATTCCACCTTCAGGAAACTATGCACCATTATTCCTAGATCCCTCTGTTCTACTGCATTCTTCAATGCCCTACCATTTACCATGTATGTCCTATTTTGATTAGTCCTACCAAAATGTAGCACCTCACACTTATCAGTATTAAACTCCATCTGCCATCTTTCAGCCCACTCTTCTAACTGGCCTAAATCTCTCTGCAAGTTTTGAAAACCTACTTTTTCATTATCCACAACTCCACCTGTCTTAGTATCACCTGCATACTTACTCATCCAATTTACCACCCCATCACTCAGATCATTAATGTATATGACAAACAACACTGGACCCAGTACAGATCCCTGCGGCACACCACTAGTTACCAGCCTCCAACCTGACAAACAGTTATCCACCACTACTCTCTCGCATCTCCCATCCAGCCACTGTTGAATCCATTTTACTACTTCAATATTAATACCTAACGTCTGAACCTTCCGTGTGGAACCTTACCAAAGGCCTTACTGAAGTCCATATAGACAACATCCACCGCTTTACCCTCGTCAACTTTCCTAGAAACCTCTTCAAAAAATTCAGTAAGATTAGTCAGACATGACTTTCCACGCACAAATCCATGTTGGCTGTTCCTAATCAGACCCTGTCTATCCAGATACTTATATATACCATCTCTAAGAATACTTTCCATTAATTTACACACCCTGACGTCAAACTTACAGGCCTATAATTGCTAGGTTTACTCTTAGAACCCTTTTTAAACAATGGAACAACATGGGCAATACGCCAATCCTCCGGCACCATCCCGTTTGCATCAGTCTATTTCCTTCCCCACGTTCTCCCATCTGCCCACTGAGTCTGCCCCTTCCCCTGTTCCCAGCTGCCCTTCCACCCCTCTTATTTTCCACAGCCCACCTTCTTTTCCTATCAGCTTTCACGGTCTGCTGCCCTCTGTTGCCTCTACCTATCACCTCCCAGCCTCTATCCCTTTTACAACTCTTCCCTTCTCCATCTGGATCGATCAATTACCCCTCCTCGCCTGGATCCACCGATCACTTGCCAGCCCTTCCCCTCCCCTCTGTCAGTCCAAATGAAGGATCTCAACCCAAAATATCGACTGTCCATTTCCCTCCACAGATGTTGCCTGGCCCACGATTTAGGATGGTTTTCTCTTTTTTTTTCAAACCCAACCTGTTACTAGCTCCTAAACATGTGATTAATGTTTGTGTTATTATAAAATGTAACAATCTAATGGGTGAGGGGATTAATTGGTGGATGCTGAGAACGTGTTTCCCCCGGGTAATGGAATCTAAAACGGGGGGCAGTGTTACAGAGTAAGGGGACACCCATTTTAGACAGATTCATGTCATTTCCTAAAGGAAAACAAAATAACTGTTACTCTGTATCTGATTACAGTGCAAAAAATCCAAAAAAAAATGCAGAGCACAATAATAATAAGCAGCATAAATATCAATACATAAGATAGCTTATATGCATGGATTGATTGCATATCCATAAAGTGATGCCAGGTTGTACACAAGGTGGCGGACAGGAAATAATAAAGTAGTGGTGGAGTTAGTTGGTGGAGGTGTTGATCTGGGGTACTCCTTGGGGAAAAGTAACTTTTTCAGACTGGTGGTCCTGGCAAGGATGCTACGTAGCCTGCTTCTGGGTGGGAGTGGGAGAGACCATCTATGAGCAGGGTGGGGGCAATCCTTCATGGTGTGACTGGCACCTTTCCGAATACATGGCCTTGATGGCTGGTAAGCTGGTGCCAGTGGCGTGGTGGGCAGTTCTGACTACCCGTCGTAGAGCCTCACTGTCTGCCGCAGTGCGGTGTCTATATCATGCAGTGATGCAGTTGGCCAGGGTGCTCTCTACCGTGCATCTATAGAATGACGTGAGTACGGACGAGCAAAGTCCAGCTCTCTTCAGCCTCCTCAGAAAGTAGAGGCTCTGGTGAGCTTCCTTGACTGTGTAGGATGTGTTCAGGGACCAGGAGAGGTTGTGCGTGACGTGCACACCCAGGAGTTTGAAACTGCACTGCTGTGCCGCTGATGCAAAGAGCCAAGTAAGTGCTGCTAGATCTCCTGAAGTCGACAATAATTTCCTTCGTCTTTCTGACATTGAGGAAGAGGTTATTTGTCTGGCACCAAGCCTCGAGCTCTTCCTCCTCCTCTCTGTTGGCCATCTCATTGTTGGTGATGAGCCCCCCCCCCACTGTCACGTCATCAGAAACTTGATGATGCGATTGCTCGGGCGTTTGGCCGTGCGGTCACGTGCGAGCAGAGGGTACAGCAGTGGGCACAGCACACAGCCCTGGGGGGCGGGGGGGGGGATGATGGGGAGGGAGGAGCGGTTGTGCATCCTGACTACCTGAGGAAGTCCAACACCCAAAGGCACAGTGGTATACTTAGACCGAGGAGGAGGAGTTTGTTCACCAACGTCTGCGGGACAACAGTATTAACACCAAACTGAAATCCAGAAGCAACATTCTGATCTTGTTTTCTAGGCGTCTCAGGGCCGGGTGAATGACAGATGCTATGGCATCGGTTGCACGGAGATCAGCAGGGGCACAAGTCAGTAAAGGCTAACTTTCCGAACTACTGGTGAACCTAAGAGGAGTAGAACTGAGTCCACCCCGATTTCCTGAACAGCAGGTCAGATCAGAGGGGACGGCTCCTGCCCCATTCTGTAGCCCGTTCTTTATCTGCAACACTTACCTTGCACTTATTGCAGCAGACCCCAGTCGCACACTCTGCTCCATACTTGAGTTTACAAGTCGACGCCTCGCAACACTGGTCATTTTTACACTCCTGCAAAAAGAATCAATCAACCTCAGCGTGGCAACTCAACACCGGTGAACGAAAGCAATTCACTCTTCACCCACTGCCCTCTCCAGCCTTTCAGGGTGTAGTCAGAGTAAATAAAACATCTGCCTCCCCACTGAACCAGACTCTCCACGACTCCAGCCCCTCTGCAAAGTCAGTGCTTCTTGGCCCATAGGTTACCGCCAAGGGCTTCAGTTTGATTGTAAATTGAAGTGTGGCTTCAGTAAAGGGGCTGTCATAGTTCATGAGCAGCTTTGATGGGCAACACATGTTGGTCTTTACAAACTATAATAAAAAACACGTTTCACCACCAAAACACCAAATCCATCATCTCCCCCAAAGTCAATAAAATCCCAAACTGCAGAATAGCTTGGTACCAGTATCTGTTGCCTGGTGTTTGAGAACGAGTGAACGAGTCACAGGGTTTTTGCCGACATAATTTGGAGGAGATGAGGAGAACTTTCTTTATCTAGAGGGTCATGGCCCAGTGGAATTCTCAACCACCACAGGGGAGGCCATGTTGCTGAATATATTAAAGGAGGTAGACAGATTTCAGGTCACAAAATGTACCAAATGGAATGGGGATAGAGGGAATGTCCTAGCAGAGTGGGCTTTAGCATATTGCCGAAGGGTCTGAGCCCAAAATGTCGACTGTACCCTTTTCCATAGATGCTGCCTGGCCTGCTGAGGTCCTCCAGCATTTTGTGTGTGTTGCTCAGTGTACTGAATAGCCATTCCTGGTCCAGTTCCCTGTCAATATTGAGAACACTGATGAAGATGTAGGAGACTGAAGACCCTCAACTCCAACGTCCAACAGCAGCATCTTCCCCACTGCTATGAGGCTCCAAAACTGACCCACAAGACCTTAGCACCACCTCTGCCTATATTTTTTCTCTCACTCTCTGTCAATCTTGTCATTATGCTTACTCTATCTGTACACACACATAATTTTACATGAACTCCTATTTGTAATGTACTGCGCTGCTGAAGCTCTGAGCTAATTTCATGATATTTAACCCTGGGTATACTGGGTATACTGTACATGTATACTGTATACTGGGTATACTGAACATGTATACTGTATACTGGGTCTACTATACATGTATACTGTATACTGTATACTGGGAATACTGTACATGTATACTGTATACTGGGTATACTGTACATGTATACTGTATACTGGGTATACTGTACATGTATACTGTATACTGGGTATACTGTACATGTCCCTGATAACAATAAGCTTGAACTTAGAATATTTTGTGAACATTTATGATTTCTTAAGAAAAAAAAGACATCATTTCAATACATTGCTACCTTTGTTAATTTATGGGAGTGAATGATTACAGCTGGTTTATGGATTTTATCAGTAATAAACCCTGTTAATTTAGTTGGATTTTTTTCCCAAAAATAACTTCTTAAGATATTCAAGAAATACAAACCAGTGTAGACTTTCTTTAGTTTCACAGCGTTGTCCACACTATTTATTCACATACTGTTAAGTATTTGCACTTGTGGTGTCTTAAGTCAATATATTCTATGTACAAGGCATGTGACCTCTTTGGACAAAACATTCTACAGCAGCGGTCCCCAACCACCAGGCCACAAAACATGTGCTACCGGGCCGCGAGGAAACGATATGCGTCAACTGCTCCTTTCCTCATTCCCTGTCACGCCCACTGTTGAACGTAAATGCACACGAGGTCATTACCCACGCAAGGACATCAGTTGGTCATTAACCTACAACTACTCGATGAGTAAAAAACAAACGTCACTTGAGAGTTTCTTTGGAAGAGATGGTAGGGGACATAAAAGGCCTAATGATGATGATAATGCAGAGACAGCTGAGGCCAAGACTGCAAAAAAAAAAGAAAGCTTCCTTCAACGGAAAATACGACGAGTCGTACATAAAATATGGCTTTATTGCGACCGGTGACTCACACCCTCCAAGCCCCCTGTGTGTGGTATGTGGAGACAAGCTGTCTAATGAGGCAATGAAGCCCTCAAAACTGCTTCGGAACCTCGAGTCCAAGCACCCTGCACTTAAAGACAAACCCGTTGACTTTTTTGAGCGGAAAAAACGTGAGCAAGCGGAACAATCGCAAGTGCTGAGAGCCACTACCTCCACAAATGAGGCTGCTCTGACAGCGTCGTACGTAGTGCCTAGCCATATTGCTAAGGCTAAGAAACCTTTGACTGTTGGTGAAGAATTGATTCTGCCTGCTGCCAAGGACGTGTGCGGTGAATTGTTGGGAGAAGCGGCAGCTAACAAGGTGGCACAGGTTTCTCTTTCAGCTACCACAGTCTCAAGGAGAATTGATGACATCGTGGAGGACATCGAAGCACAGCTGTTGGAACAGCTTAACGAGTCTGGTTTCACTACCCGAGTCAAAGAGGTTGCTCGTCAATGCCAGTCTACACACTGCGTCACACACTGGGAAATGCTGGCTAGCCAAAAAATGTCACCCGATATTAACAGTGTATTGAGTGACGTTGTTGAAGTTATCAATCACATCAAAGCAAAAGCTTTGTTTGAGCAGCTTTCCGAGGAAATGGACGCAGAGCACAAACGCCTTCTCTTTCACACTGAAGTCAGGTGGCTATCAAGGGGGAGAGCCCTGGCCAGGGTTTTTGAGTTAAGAGAGCAGCTACAGTGATTTCTTTCAGGAAAAAAGTCACCACTTCAGTGACGAGGAATGGATAGCAAAACTCGCTTATCTGTGTGACATCTTCAACCTGCTCAATGAACTCAATTCGTCACTTCAGGGGAGAATGACAACTGTCTTCAAGTTGGCAGATGAAGTAACACACATAAAAATTGCTGGTGGATAAAGTGTCTGCTTTCAAAGCCAAACTGGAACTGTGGGGACCGTGAGTGGACAGGGGCATATTTGACATGTTCCCAGCTTTAGCTGGGATTTTGGGAGAGACTGAGGCTGCATCGTCCTTCTCACAGCTGGTGCGCGAACACCTATCTTCACTGTCGACAGAATTCAAACGTTACTTCCCAACCGCAAATGACCCAAGACGTGCAAAGGAATGGGTCCGTGACCCATTTCTGAATGTGCCCGGTGATTCATCCATGTCAGTGCGGGAAGATCATCAACTCCTCGAGCTTGCAAATGACGGTGGGCTGAAAAGTATGTTTGACATAATATCTCTGCCAGCATTCTGGATCAAAGTCAAGGCTGAATATCCTGAGATGGCCACGAAAGCACTGAAAACTTTGTTTCCATTTGCAACATCATATCTCTGCGAAGCGGAGTTTTCTGCAATGAATGCAATGAAATCTAAATTGCAGAATAGACTGGACATAAGGAACCCCCTTATGACTTATAATTGACTTACCACTATATTCATGCGTGGAAAATATGCGCTGTGTGTCATTAGATAAACCCTTTTAGAAACAAAATTGAGTGTATTAGCCACTGATAAGTGACTTATAGTTGACTTATCACCTATATTCCAGTCGTGATTAATACCCACTCCCCTCCCCCCCCCCCGGTCAGCTGGTCTGCAAGAATATTGTCAATATTAAACCGGTCCGCGGTGCAAAGAAGTTTGGGGACCCCTGTTCTACAGCATACAGCAGAGGTTCCCAACCTTTTTTATATCATGAACCAATACCATTAAACAAGCGATCCATGGACCCCAGGTTGGGAAACCCCACTTTACAATGTCTATGGGGTTGTTACACAGAACCTAACCCTACGTGTTTAGTAAAATCAGAATTTTGGACTGCAGCCCTTCGGTACAAGGTCTTTGCAATGGCTGCACCGAGCTTCTGTGAACCCCTCGGCATCTACTTCTGCATCTCACTGCACTGGAAAACCAGCAAGTTTCAGGCAGAATAAAATGCCTCCTTCATTTCTCTGATAATTGTTCTGCAGCACTTGATATTTGTCTCAGTAAGCAGCCTTAGGCATACCATGTAGCTTAAAGAGCTCTCTGTTCTGCGACTACTTAGGACAAACCTTAATAAGGACCCTTTCATTCTTTTCCAAACCTTTGCAAACACAAAGAAAGAGGGGACAATTGTCTGAACCTTATCCCAGTGCACACAGAGAGTGACACTCCAACCGATTATGGAGGGCCCCTCTCACTGCCAGACCAGTGACCTGTTAGCAAGTTCTGGCAATGATCAATGGCTTTGACAGTTTGCTTGAGGAACTGTCCCACAGGATTCATCGTGTCTTTCTCCTACAGAGCCAACGAGATGTTCCATGCAGAACACTGTGGACAAAAGTATTTTTTCTGAAGGAACTTTTTCACAAAGGACAGGTAGTGTGACGACAGACTGAATGGAACACTGCACAGCAACGAGGACAAGCCCTTCCTTCACAGTGCCGGGGACTGGTACAACCTCTGCACGGAGGGACACTTGGCGTGGGCGTACTTTGGTCTTACGCAAAGCTTGATGCAGACACACATGTAGATGGTTATCAGGACAAAGGTAATGTTGGGGATGCTGATCTACCCCCACAATCACAATTCCACCCTCCAGACATGCTCTATCTTGGATTCCCCAGATGAAGCAGAAGGTGGCTGTTGTCACCATTTCCCACCCATTACTTGGAACTATACTATGGATGTCTGTGTTAACAGTTTGACCAAATTCCTGGCTCCATCCCCACACGCCATTTTGGAGAGCACGTCCATCACGTACATGCTTGATATCCTACCAAAGGTCCTTCCCTGACCCAAACTAACCAGATGAGAATCCACCCCCTTCATCCTGCTTATAGGGCATGGTAGCCCCACACAGTGCAAGCTGTTAAAGATTTTCTCACTAGATACTGTGCAGGTTTGGTTGGGGTGGATTAGTCCGATTAGAATTCATTCCATGGACATGCAATACCTCCTGCTACCACACTGTGGCACACTACACCAACAGATCGCAATGCAACTGCGTGGGAAAATCAGTTCCAAGGTTGCACCTCTGAAGGAGGGAGACGACCTCTCTCCCTTTGTTCAGAGGGAGCAAAGGCTCTGCATCATCAGACAGTTTTAATGTTATTCACCATTCAACGCTGCTGCTCCAGATTATGATTCAAAGGGTCCAGATTTGCAGACCTCTCAGAAAACAGCATCTACAAACACACAGTAACATAGGTGCATGTGAAGATTTCTGCACCTCCATCCCGAAGGCTTTAACCTATTTTCCCAGTGATTTAGTAAGGTTATGAGTGCTGTGAAATGCCCGCAGTATATGAAGATGTGGTATTCATTGAGACATTGCTAAAATCCTGCATATTCCTGAAATCCTGCTGGTTTCCACAGGGTTACAAGTAGGACAATCTACTCCTGCCTGTGATCTTTAACCAGAATAGAACACCACTACCCCATCTCCAACCTAGGATGGCAGTTTCCAGCAATGATTTAGAAAGCCTCATTTCAGACAAAATGATGCCCGGAAGCAGCTCTCTACATGGTCTGAGTGATTCTTGACAACATGTGTAGAGGAAACAACCTGCACTGGGCCATCATAGAGTCACAGCACTACAGCACAGAAAGTGGCCCTTCAGCCCATCTACTCCATACTGAACTAATCCTCTGCTTAGTCCTCTCTACCTTTATTCTCCTGTAAATGTATGCAAGAAAATGAATGTCATATGGTGACCTATATGCACCCCGATAATAAATTTACCTTGTCATTGTCTTCCATACGCCTCCTTCCACGTACCGACCCAAACTTCTCTTAAATCTTACAGCTGACCTCGCACCTAACACTTCTGCTGGCAGCTCGCTCCACAGTCGCATCTCCCCCTGCACAAAGAATTCCCTTTCCACGTGAAGAATTCCCTCCTTCGATTCTCCCTTAAGTATTTTCACCATTCGCCCCAAAGCTCTCGCCCAGCCTGAAAGGAATAAAAACCCTGCAAGGATTCATTCTGTTGCTGCCCCTCAATTTTGTGCGCCTCTGTAAGATCTCCCCTCATCCTCTCGTGCTCCGGGAAATGTTGTCCTCACCTATTCCACACATCCCTGCAGTCTCTCACACCACATGCACAGGATGGGTCAATTGGCTCCAAGGGAACAGGTATCGTTAATGACAAAGCTCTCTGGTCCCCTGACATACAGTACTTGCTTCAGGCTCCACTGGGACAAGGAGTTTAACTCTTTCTCTTCCCCCCTCATACTAAGCACAAGCAGCAACACAGAGACTTTACACACACACACACACACACACACACACACACACAACGGTTGATGTCTGGAAAATGCCTGCCAATGGAGGAGATAGAATCAAATACAATCAATCGGTTTAAGAGCATTTAAACAGGTAGGCAACGCACAGAAAGGGACAGAGGATCAGTGTGAATGATCAGAAAGGTCAGCAGAAGGGCCTGTTTATGTGCTGTACAACTCCAGGAGCCTATGACTCATACTTGACATAAAGGGACCATTCACACTAACGCAAACAAGACTATTTTAATTCCTGTATTCCAGCCAGTATCGCAGAGTTGGTACAAGTCCAGTGACCCAGATTTGATCTTGACCTCAACATGTCTGGAGTTGGCACATTCTCCGTACAACCACGTGGATCTCCCCTGGCTCCCTCCCACATCCCCAAGACATGTGAGTGGGTAGCTTAAACAGCCCTCAGCGCATGGATGAATGGTAGAACGTGAGGAGAATGTGGGAGGAACACGACGGGAATAACTCAGAATTAACTCAAATTGGAAGTCTGTTAGCGGTCAGCAGGGACTCAGTGGGCTGAACAGCCTCTCTATGACTAATTCTGTTGGTCGGGTGCCATGGTAGATTAGCGATTAGGGTGACACTATCACAGCTCGGGGGCGTTCCAGAGTTCAGAGTTCAATTCTGCCGCCATCTGTAAGCAGTCTGTATGTCCTCCCCGTGGAATGCTTTGATTTTCCCACTGCACTTTGGTTTTTACCCACAGTCCAAAGACATACCCGGTAGATTAACCGGTCATGGTAAACTGTCTCGAGATCAGGTTAGGGTTAATCGGTGTTACTGGAGCAGCATGTGGACCAGCGAACCAGCATCCTGAAGGGCCAGAAGGACTTATTTCGTGCTATATCGCTAACTAAATAGATTGCTCTCCACCAGTTCGTTTGGTACAGTGATCACTTACTGTGGCTCTGATGTTCACCCTCACCAGCGAATTCAATCACTGCAACAGAACACTACACACCACCTCCTGCATTACAGGGATTGGTCTCTGATATTTTTTTTGCACCAATGTTTTGTTTGGCAGAGTCTATCTTCCCTTCAGGGTAGTAAAGCTTGCCTTGATTACATGACGCAAAGTTCAAGAGTCAGAAAATCACTTTGCAGCTTTATGAGAGTCTGGTTAGTCTGTATCTGGAGAACTACAAGCAACTCTCATCACTTTGTTATAGCAAGGATGTTGAGGCTTTGGAAAGAATGGAGAAAACTTTTACCAGGATGCTGCCTGGATGAGAGGGCATGAGGGATAAGGAAGGGTGGTCAAACTTGGGTTGTTTCCCCTGGAGCAGTGGAGGTCAAGGGGAGATCTGATAGAGGCCGATAAAATTATGAGAAGCACAGATGAACAGCCGATATTTTCCTCCCAGGGTCGAAATGTCTAATACTAGAGGGCATGCATTTTAGGAGAGGACACGGGAACCAGGGTAGCTTAGCTGTTGGCGTGACTCTGTTTACAGCACTGTTCAGAGTTCAAATCTGGCGCTGCTCTGTGAGGAGCCTCTGTACGTTTCCCGTGCAGTGCAAGGATGTTCTCCGCTTCCTCACTCCGCTCAAAGACGTACCGGGTCATTGTAAACCGTGCCCTGATGAGGTTTGAGTTAATCGGGTTTGTCGGGGGTTGCCAGGGAAGCGTGGCTCCAAGGTCCAGGAGGACCCACTCCGTGCTGTATCGCTAAATCAGTAAATAAAAGTTCGAAAGAGGTATGGTTGGTGCCTTGAATGTACTGCCAAGAGCAGTGGTGGAGGCCGATATGACCAAGGTGTTTGAGAGGCCCTTAGAAAGGCAGGCAACGAAGGGGTACGAACCATGTGCAGGCAGAAGGGATTAGTTTAATTAGGTGTCATCAGCTCAATCAGTCAGGCACATTTTGGACCGAAGGATCTGTCCCAGTGCTGTACTGAACTGTCCATTGCCTTGTTTTATTGATATACAATTTACCTTCTCTGTGCTGCAAGCAAGTTTTTTTTAATTGTACTTGTACCTCACCGAACTTGTGCATGTGAAAATAAAATCTATTTGACTTCAGGATTTGCACGTGGACACGCCTGCACACAGAGATCACCGGCTGTGGGCTGTGTCACCAGCACTGGCAGCACCAAGCTACCTGTGCCAGTTCAAATTGTACTGGGCTGATACAGGGCAGAGTGATTTGGTCAGGGTTTCCGCACGAGGCCTGTGCTCCTGCTTACGGGCTGTGCAGTGAAGCAGGTCTCCGTTACTGCCTTTCTGAAAATGCACTTGGGTCAGAGGTGGAACAATTATCAATCCTCGACCACAGGTCAGTCATTGCAGGTTTTAACTTTATACCGCACTCTCACCCAAATGGCAGTGGGAAATCTCCTACACAAGAGATTCTGCAGATGCTGGAAATCTTGTGCAACACACAAAATGCTGACGGAACTCAGCAGGTCAGGCAGCATCTATGGAGGGGGAATAAACAGCTGACGTTTCAGGCTGAGACCAGTCCTGATGAAAGATCTCGGCCTGAATGATGCTGCCTGACCTGCAGAGTTCCTCCAGCATTTTGTGGGAGTGGCAAATCTCTGGCGCTTCACCTTGGCTGCACGAGAGGTGTGCAGGCCTGAGCGAAGATTAAAGAGATAAAGGCAAACTTTATTTTGTCACATGCTTATCGAAACACAGTGAAATGTGGCATTTATGTCAAAGCCCAATACAGTCCAAGGAATTACTATCCCTGATGAGTATGAATGTGGACTGTGGGAGGAAACAAGAGCACGCGGTCAGCGGAAGAACATACAAGCTCCTTGCAGGCAGCGGCAGGAAGTGATTCCCTATTTTATGATCACTGGTACTGTAAAGCATTACACACGCCACTTTTAGCGATTCAATGCAGTGCTGTTTAAGGGCATTCATGTCAAAATAGGTGACTTGCGTTCCAATTAAACCAGTGAAGAAAGTGAGTGATTATTACTCCATCATTAAGGCTGATTTATACTTCTGCGTCATCTCGACGCCCTAGGTGCGGTGCCTACGCGGATCCCTGCGCTGTAGCCTGACGCGCACCTCCCCCAAAATGTAACTACGCGTCGTGACAACTGTGATTGGTCTGCCTGGGAGCATCGTATTTCCTCCTACGCTGCAATAGCTTCCCATTGGGCGACTGAAGGGCAGGGGAGGAACTCGGGCCGCAATGCTTTCCATAAAGCTTTACGGACCTCCGAAATTATGGATGGCACAGTTTTCTTCTACAAAAAAAGACACTCGCTTTAAACTTGTTTACCCCGAGAAAAGACTACCATGACCATGATGCCTTGCTCGGGCAGGTGTGTGCGCATGCATTACGTTCCCCAATTGCGGAGCGACACAGACACACCAACGCACAAGTATAAATGCTCACAACGCGCGAAGGCCACTTGCGTAGGTTACGGCGTCGAGCTGACGCACAAGTATAAATCAGCCTTTAACAGGAACTCATAGGATCACAGTAAGGGGGAAGAGAACACTGGACGGAAGAACCATTGGACCAAAGGGTCAACAATTGTGGCCCAAAGAGTCACTCTATCAATTGCCCAGGCCCATCAGTCCGTAGCCGAGCAAGGTTCTCCAGCTGTGTTGAATAATGAGATGGAGGGAGATGTGCACTGACCTCTGGCGATCCACAATCACATTCTTCACCGGTATCCACCAGCTTATTGCCACAGGATGGAGGACTGTACTCTTCCTCGGGCCTGGGGATGTTCAGCAGGCACCAGCCTCCTTTGTTCATGATCATCGTTTCAAAGTCATCGGCACTACAACTGCTGAAGTTCACGGCGTTCCTGCAACAGCATTAGGCAGTGTGAGAACGGGAAGTCCGGCTGAAGGGCCTCCACTCAAAACGCCGACTGTCCATTTCCCTCTGCAGATGCTGACTGGCCCACCGAGTTCCTCCGGCATCTTGTTTGTTGCTGCTCGTCCCAGCATCTGCAGCCTCTCACGCCTGCGTTTTATCAGCAGGGCTGCAGCTGATTGGCTAATTCCCCATATCATCCAATGGAAATTTTAATAAAATCACATATGTTGGAAATCTGCAGTTAAAACAGAAAATGCTGGGAACATTACACAGGTTGTGCATATCTTTGGAGACAGAAATAGTTAACGTTTCAGAACTGAAACATTAACAATTTCTCTCTCCGCAGATGCTGTCCGACCTGCTGAATAGAGCATTTTCCGCTTTTATCCCCCGTCATTCAATGTCTGCAGTACTGCGAGTCATTGACAATGAATTATATTTGTAACTATCCTCCACTCACTGCATTTTATGGAGTAACTGCTTTTATTTCAAGAAGCGGCTTCAGCTTCCTTCTCTTTCTCTTTAAATAGACCTCTTGCCCTTCCTTTGCCAGCCCTTTGACACTTCCAGATATCATCTGCCAGCTTACGATGCCATTCCCGGACTCCCCCTCTCTCACCTGCCTGTCATCGCCCTTGTCTGGATCCACCTGCCAGTTCTTGCGTCACTTGTTTACCTCCCGTCTTTCAGCTCAGGCGAAGGGCTGCGACCCGAAACGTCAACTGTCCGCTTCCTTCCACAGGTGCTGCCTGTGTAAATTGGGAGACCACTTCACTGAGCACCTCCATTCCACTCAGCAAAAGTGCAACTTCCCGGTGGCCAAACATTTTAATTCCAATTTCCATTCCTGTTCTGATATGTCAGTCCTTGGCTTCCTCTTGTGCTACGATGAGGCCACCCTCAGACTGGAAGAGCAACACCTGATTTTCCAACTGGGTAGCCTCCAAACTGACAGCATGAATATAAAAGTCTCCTTCCAGTAAAAACATTTCCCCTACCCCCCCTGTTCTTCTATTCCCCACTCTGGCCTCTTAACTCTTCTCACTTGCCTGTCACCTCCTCCTAGGTTCCCTCCTTCCTCCCCTTCTCCCATGGTCTACTCTCATATCAGATTCCTTCTTCTCCAACCCTTTATCTTTCCCAACCACCTGGCTTCACCTATCACCTTCCAGCTATCCTCCTTCCCCTCCCTCAACCTTCATATTCTGGTGTCTTTCCCCCTCCCTTTCCAGTCCTGAAGGAGGATCTCCACTTGAAACGTCGACTGCGTATTCATTTCCATAAATGCTGTCTGACTTGCTGAGTTCCTCCAGAATTTTGTGTGTGCTGCTCTGGATTTCCAGCATCGGCAGAATTTCCTGTGTTTACGTCTCTTCTTTCTGCCTAATTTGACTTTGCTGCACAATTAAGTTTACAAGAACCCAGACCAGCTCCTGTCCACATCCAAACTGGGATGTGTGAGAAAAGGAGTATTTTTAGTAACGTGGCACCAGGCAACAGGTTGGACGTTGGGGTGTAGCACAGGACCCCCAACAAAATCTATTCGCTGTGCAACAAACAATTCACTCAGATGGCAGATTTTGCTTAAAGAATTTAAACTGCAGCAAAATCTCCCATTAAAAGTAGATGATTTCTCTTTAGAGAGTACAGTGAGTGTAGGATAGTTCGATACAAATGCTGTTCATAAAATCACTTTCTCTCTCTCCTACAGCAGACACTGACGACTGCAGGTGGGGAGAATCTGGAATCTGGAGCTACGAAACAATCTGCCAGAGGAGCCAGTGGATCCAGCAGCACCTTTTTTTGGGGGGGGGGGGGAGGGGGCAAAGGAATTGTCAAAATTTCAGTCCTGATGCAGGGTTTCGACCCACAATATTAATGATTCCTTCGCCTCATTACAGATGCTGGTGAAGCCATGTATTTCCACCAGCAGACCCTTCGCGGCTCTCTTGGTCAGCGAGCACGATCAACGGGGGAATTACCCAGTCACATCCACTTTGTCTGGGAATAATAAAATGATTCCAACCAGACTCCTCCACCCCTCCATCAAAAACAACGTGACCCAAGTGCAGCAAAGGATACAGATGCTATGCACACACTGAAGTCACCAATATCTAGAGTTGCAGGCATAGCATTGACGGTTTACTTACGAGGCTTCAGAATTCATAATACAGCTCTTCGTTTCACAGACACAGTTGCGGCCATCGTCGTGGCTCATTCCCAGGTTGTGGCCCAACTCGTGAGCGACAACGGAAGCCAACTGAGGAATCCTGAAGCTATACTGTAAAAGAAACCACAATGTAATTGCTGAAAAGCCACGCTTCCAACTCCCCTCTACTAAGCAACCAGCTCCAGAAGGCAGCGACTTCAGGGTGCGATATAAACAGGGACTTCATAGTGACAGAAATCAATTCCTCAGTTCACTGGAGGGGTGGACACTGAACCAGCAGATACAGGTCCACCTATGACCCCCATCTACAGAGGGTTTTGGTGAACTTCAACAGCAGCTCATGCCCAAGGCAAGAGGAGTGATGTTCCTCTACAAGTCCAGTACCTACCTCGTATTTCTCTCATATTTTCTTACCTCAGTGAAAAAGGGTGTCTGCCCCATCTAGTCTACACTGGCTCCCACAGCAATCCTACTGATTCCATTCGCTCTTAATATCTCTGCAACCTACTCCCTCACATGCCCATCAACCCCGCATCAGATACCCCCACCATCCACCTGAACGCTGACAGCAGTCTTCAGTAATCAATTTACCCGCCGCCCCACGTGTTTGGGATGAGGCAAGAAACCAGTGCACTGTGGAGGGGGACCCATGCATTCATAAGAAGGTACAAGTTCCACACGGGAGGGGAAGTGGGGGGGACTGAGATTGGGACAGAATCCGTAACTTTGCCACACCTAGGCAGCTGCTCTGGCTCGCATGATTTCGACCTGCGGGGATTGAGTTCTACTCCACGCCCGGGGCACCACCATTAGAACAGTTCCAAGATTCACTAGGACCCCCGGTGAATAAAATCACTGACTGAATTTTGCTTTCTTTGCTACGTTTTACTGGAGCCAATAGAAAAAATAGATTTCAAGAGTATTCACATTCCAACCGGGCAAAGAATACAGGTGTGATGGGTGCTTCGAAATATGTTTTTGCAAAGATCTCCAGCAAATTCACTCTCTCCCTCACTCGGCTCTCACCCATCACCAGAACAACCAACTGTGTCCACCTCCTAACCCCTAACCCCATCATTCCTGGGACCGTAGTCTCCACTCTACCTTTGTAACATTCCCCGATCCCAACACAACCCCGGTTCTCCTCACTGACCTGACCCACTCCTCTCATCCATCCCACCCAAGGCTAATCCCTGCTGACCATCTCTTGCCCCCACACTCGCACTGTGCCATGTGGCCTGGCCTCAGAACTGAACGGCTATTCTCTTCTGGAAAGCCCAAGCAAAGAAGCATTTGAAGCTCAGAGCACTGGACGTCCCACTGGATACACCTGCACCAATGGATTATTGTATCTGGGGCACACAAACCCCTTCTTGACCCACCAGATCCAAGTGGGACCACGGCAGGTGGTGACAGTTCTACTCACAGTTGCATACAAACCTGGCTTTCATTTTGTACCAGAATTTTCTACCACAGAAGCAAGACCATTGGTGTTTGGAGGATCTTGCTCATTACATTACAATCATGTTAGTAATTGTGCTTTCTCCATTACTAAAGCATCCTCACTTTGGATTAAATTCTTGACTCTGCAGTATAATACTTCATTCCCCCCAAGAGCATCAAAATCAACATGTAAACACAAGCCTGGACAGCCAATCCAGATGTTAATTTGAAAGAACAGGTAATGAGAAATGACTCCTTACCACATTGATCCCTCCACTGTGGCTCCCTGAGCAGACGGTGCTCACAAAGGCCATACCTGCAAATCCTCCAAATCTCTTCTTCCTGAAAGGCATCAAAATATACATTTAATGTGGAATATTTAAAGTGTATGTTTAACTGGTCTATTTAAAGTGGAAGTTGATAGTTTCCCGATCGGTCAGGACATCAAGGGAAATGGCACGTATGGGGTTGAGTGGGATCCGGGATCAGCCACGATGGAATGGCGGTGCAGACTTAATGGGCTGAATGGCCTAATTCTTCTCCTATGACTTATGGTCTTAAAACCACAGGGCAAACTGAAGCCCTCCGTTCAGTCTATAACATACCACCCTGCCCCTCCCCAGGTCCAGCTGATGAATACATGGGATTAGAACAGCGGGCACTCCTCACATTTCCAACCATCACCTCGGACAAGTATCCACCTTGGACAAAGTCAGAGGCGTCCAAGTACCCCATTACTGCGGAGTGGGAGTGGAAGTGAGCAGAGCGAGGAGGTGAGTGAACATGTTGAAAAGAGCTGGATTTCACAGCTGGGTTGTTGAGCACTGAAGCGTCTTTACCTGGAAAGATTTACTAAGAACCCCCCCACTGGGGAACAAGTGGCACAAACAAGCAACAGGCATGCATCTGAACCGCACAGGTAAAGTTCTTCCAGTGGCATACAGGGCAGGGAGTCGTAACACTGGAATCTGGAATTATTTTATTACAGTCACACATATCGAGACACAATCATGCCATTCAGTCAGATTATTCCACACACAAGTACATAGGGGCAGTACCAAAGGAAAACAGTGCAGGATATCGTGTTGCATTTACAAGGAAGTACAGTGCAGGTGGACAGATAAAATCCATGAGGTAGATTGGGAGATTTGACATGGAAAACCTGTCCTCAGTGCAGACAGCTGAGGCCCAACAAAGATAACTGATTGTAAACCGCCACAGGGTAACCCCACCTTCCTTCAGGAACAGCCGACTTCACATCAGAGCTCCTGGGCTTGGCTAGAAACAGCCCCTCTGGAAATGGTGAAGGTGAGCTAGTTTACAGGCAAGACTTCGTAATTATTCTCAACACTGGTGCCCAGCAAGGCCTGTGTTCCCAGCCCCACCTCTACTCTACTCACTCTACACTCGTCACAATGCACGGCCAGGTTCAGCTGTAACTTCATCCACCACAGTGGGCTGGATCTCCAAAAGTGATGAGACACAGTACTTGGGAAGGAGATTAAAAAACCTAGTGACAGGGTATCAAGGCAACAACCTTCCTTTCAATTGCCTCTACTTTCTCAGAAGGTTAAGGAAATTCGGCATGTCACTAATGACCCTCACCACCTGAGAAGGCATCCTATCCAGACCATTCACAGCTCAGCATTGAACTACTCTGCCCAAGACTGCAAGAAATTTCAGAGCCCAGTCCACCTGAAAACCGGCCTCCTGCCCAGAGACCCTGTCTACACTTCCTGCTGCCTTGGGAAAGCAGCTAACATATTCAGGCCTTCTCCCAGTCCAGGTATCCTCTCCTCTCCCACCTCTTCCATCAGGCTGAAGCTTGAAAACACGTCCTACCAGGCTCAAGGACAGCTTCAAACCTGCTGTTACTAAGATTCCTGAATGGAATTATTGAACGATAAAGATGGCATCTTGATCTCTCAGCCTACCTTGCCATGACCTTGTACCTTGTTTGTCTACCTGCACAGCACAATCTCTGTAACTATGACACTATATTCTATTTGTGATTTTCCTATGTATTACCTTAACATGCTTCTGTACGGAATGATATGTCTGGATAGTATGCCAGCGGTTTCTCACTGTACCAAGGTACGTGTGACAATAGTAAACCAAACTGAATTAGCTGGAAATGCCCACAGACTGGTCCGGCCTGAACTGTGAATGATCGCAATTGTTACTCACACTGGAACACGGTTTTCAAGTGCTGTCCAATTAAATTTCTAGACAATTAGAAATTGGCTGAGTTTTCATTGCGTGCAGTTTCATGCCACTACAAAAGCAAATCTTCAAAAAAAAAGAACAAAATCTGGGACATCATGTCGCCATTTAATAGGAGAATCAAAAGAATCGTTTCTGCACAAGAAACCATTCGCTCATTGACTCAATCTGTTCCTCAGTTCGATCCACAAAAGCTTCCACCCCCACCCCCCACCTCCCCCAGTATTTGCTCAGTTTGCTTTTGAAAGTGAACCACTGCCCTTTCAGCCAGAGTGTTCCAGGTCAGATTACTGACATTGACCCTAGTTCTTGAAATCCTTCTCTTTAAACTTCGAACCATTCTGCTACAGGGAACAGTTTCCCTGTGTAGTTTGAATCCCTCCGTCAAATCACCTGTCAACTCTACCCACACCAAAGAAAAAATAAAGTTTGTCTGCATTAGAGATATATATGAAAGGATCATAGAACCTTCACATTCCTGCTCCCCTCCATGTTAAACCATGGTGCCATTGAGGACATCAAGTCACAAACAGAAAAATCCTCCTCAGTGACCACCACTCTCCCTCAATGGCTTCAACTTCATCCTCAGGAGACTGAAGAGATTGCAGGATCTGGAGCTTGGAGCACCAAACAATTTGCTGGAGGGTCGAGCGGCATCCGTGGAGGATTGAAGCCCTGCTGATGTAGTCTTGAAGTAGAATCTCGACCTGAAATGAAGACGATTCCTTTCCCTCCACAGATTGTGCTCAACCTGCTGAGCTGCTCCAGCAGATTGTTTTCGACATTATTTAAGGCTCATGGTCGTCCCCTCACACAACACCCCACCCCCTGTTATCTCCTCACACAACTACCCCCCATCCCCCGTGGTCATCCTCTAACTAACTGCCAGGTGTCAAGTCAGAATCGTAGAGTTCCATTAGCCAAACCTACACCACAGTTAACATCAGCCACCCATTCACAATCTCATTTTACGCTGCATTCCATCAGCCACTCTTTCCAGGGGCAATTTACAGCAGGCAATTGACCTACAAAGTGCTTGTCTTTGGGACAGGGGAAAGAAACCAGAGCACATAGAGCAAACCCACACAGTCACAGAGACAACGTGCAAACTCCACACAGACAGCACCAAAGCAGGGAACAGGCCCTTCCAGACCTGAGCCGCACCACCCAGCAAACCAATTTACTTGGGGCTACTTGACCCTAGCCCAATCAGAGGACAATTCACAATGGTCAATTAACCTACTGACCAGAACATCTTTGGACCATGGGAGGAAACCGGAGCATCTGGAAGAAACCCAAGCACTCACAGGAAGAACATACAAACTTCTTACAGACTACACCAGAACTGAACTCCAAACTCCAACGCCCCAAGCCGCAATAGCTTCATGCTAACCGCTACACGACATGGGGCCTCTAACCATTAACATTTAACCCTTTAACGTTGTAAAAATGACTACTAGAAGAGCACTAACACAATCGCCAATCATCTTTAGAAGATATCCCCATATCGTCTGAGAAGTGGAAAGAGAAATACACACATTTGTCAGCTCAGGACTAAATTTTCAAAGCACATGACATCAGTTTTTGTATACTTGGTGTGAACATCCAGAAGACTCACAGAATTAACTGCCCGCTATCGTGTCGTCGTCGTGGCAGCAAGTTCTTCTCTCGCCATTGCACAAACCGTCCCAGCACATCGCCCGCTCCTCCTTCTGTGCTGATTTGATTCTCATTCATCCAGATCTCCAAACCGACCAACACGATTCGAATGTTTAACATTCTGTACATCTGCGGCATGATGGGGATGAAAGGGAGAAATGCACTGTTTAACTCATAATGGCTCTAATTTATTTCTGGCTGAACAGCTTCACTAAGGCACAAAGTAGCAGATTCACAGCAGAATGGGGATCTTAATTTCCTTACAGCCCCGTTTTGTATCCACATCGTGTATCATGGTTCATGAATACAATATATAGTTGAAAATTATGTTCCATTGTTTAAGAAAAGCAACAGAGATAATCTGGCAAATTATAGGCTCGGAGAGGATCATGACTGGAGAAGATTCTTAGTGTTTCAATTTAGTCACATCTGGGAAAATATGGACTTATTAGGGATAGTGAAAGTGGCTTTGTGTGGCAGAGGTCAGGTCTTATAAACTTTATCTCAGTTTATTTAGATACAGCACCAAGCCACATCACCCAGCAAACCGCCGATTTAACCCTTGCCTAATCACGGGACAATTTATAACCACCAATTATCCTACTAACCGGCCAGATCTTTGAACTGTGGGAGGAAACCCACACGCACACAGGAAGAAACATAAAACTTTGCACGCAGAGGACACTGGAACTAAACTCCGAACTCCGACGCCCCGAGCTATGATAGTATCGCGCTAACCACTGCCATACCATGGTGTCCTAACTTGACCAAGTTTCCTTGAGGAAATGACAAAAATCAATTGATAAGTGGATGCTGCTGACATGGACTTTATTTGGTAAAGCATTAGGCAAGGTCTCTCGGTGGTAGGCTGATCCAGTAAATGAAATCTACAGTGACTGGGCAACCCTTGACAGAAATGATGTTTGTCAGTGGCAATGTAACTCAGTGACAAGTACTCACTGAGATGAGTATCAGTGTTGATACTTTAACAGCTGCCATATGCTGTACTCTAGGAGACACACTGGATGTGACCAGTCAGTGGTCAACCAAAACGAACAACAGGAGGCTGCTGCCCACCAGTTCACTATTTCAATTTCCACTTTCTTACTGTCAGATCTCCCTCAAGCAGCTGTTCCCCCGGTTCCTGCTGTTATAGGGTTATGTGATAAAGTGCTTAGGACACCCATTGTGCATTGAGGAACTGGATTCAGGCCAGAAATAGCAGACATAGTGTAAGACAGTCACTAATCAGCCCAGGGTTATCATGACAAACTTCCTCGTGCAGGAAATGGTGAGAAGGTGGATCTCAATCAGCGGGACAGAAATTGCACCCATGTTTAAGTTTAGATAAGCACAGGAAGAAAGCAATGCCTGGGCTGTTCATGGGGGCTGAAAGGAAGGATGCTGTCCATACACACTAACATTTCACGGCACCCCAAAGCATTCCACAGTCAAAGAAAGACTTTATAAAGTTTAGTTTTGAGGAAGTCTGCTTTAGGACCCAGGCAGATTAGGAGAATGGGCAAAGAAGTGACAGATGAAGTATAGTCAACACACATAAAAGTTGCTGGTGAACGCAGCAGGCCAGGCAGCATCTCTAGGAAGAGGTGCAGTCGACGTTTCAGGCCGAGACCCTTCGTCAGGACTAACCATTAACATTAACCATTAAACATTAGTCCTGACGAAGGGTCTCGGCCTGAAACGTCGACTGCACCTCTTCCTAGAGATGCTGCCTGGCCTGCTGCGTTCACCAGCAACTTTTATGTGTGTTGCTTGAATTTCCAGCATCTGCAGAATTCCTGTTGTTTGCGAGATGAAATATAGTGTAGGGAAGTATATAGTCATGCACTTTGGTAGAAGGAATAACGGAGTAGACTATCTTCTAAACGGGAAGAAAGTTCTAAAGTCAGAGGTGCAAAGGGAGTCCTCTGGCAGAATTCCCTAAAGATTAACTTGCAGGTTGAGTCGATGGTAAGGAAGGCAAATGCAATATTAGCATTCACTTCCAGAAGACTAGAATACAAGAGCAAAGATGTAATGCTGAGGCTTTATAAGACCTTGTTCAGACCGCAATTGGAGTATTGTATGCAATCTTGGGCCCCCTATCTAAGAAAAAGATATGCTGGTATTGGAGCAAGTTCAGAGGTTATTCACAAGGATAGTTTTGGGAATAAAAGGGTTAACATTTGAGGAGCGTTTGATGGCTCTGGATTTGTACTCACTGCAGCTTAGAATGAGGGGGATCTCATTGAAAGCTATCGAAAATTGCAATGTCTGGACAGAGTGGATGTAGGGAGGAGTGGGTGAGTCTATGTCCAGAAGACACAGCTTCAGACCAGAGGAATGCTCATTTAGAACAGGGATGAGGAGGAATTTCTTTTGCCAGGGAGAGGTGAATCTATGGAATTCATTGCCACAGGTGACTGTGGGGGCCATGCCATGGAGTTTATTTAAAGCCAAAGTTAATAGGTTCCCGATTAGTCGGGACGACAAAGGTTACAGGGAGGAAAAAGCAGAATGGGGTTGAGAGGGATTATAAATCATTCATGATGAATGGTAGATCAGACTCAATGGGCTGAACGGCCTAATTCTGCTCCTGTGTCTTATGGATGCTGCCTGGATTACAGACATGTCCTATGAGGAAAGGTTCAGCAAGCTAGGGCTTTTCTCGTTAGAGCGATGGAGGATGATGGGCAACTTGTAAGACATGTATAAGGAGATGAACAGCATGAACAGAGGGGACAGCCAGCACCTCTTACGCAGAGTGACAACGGCCAGTAACAGAGGAACTCAGCAGGTCAGGCAGCATCTTTGGAATGCGATAAAGAGTTGACATTTCAGGCTGAGACCCTTAAGGTGAGCAGAGGAAAGTTTAGTGGAGATGTCAGTGAAAGTTTTTTTTTTAAAACGCAGAGTGTTAATGTGTCTGAAATGCACTGGTGGTAGAGGCTGATAAGATTGGAGCATTTAAGAGACATTTAGATTAACACATAGATAAAAGAAAAATGAAGGGTTATGGTCTGTGTAGGATGGAAGATTTGATTGATTGTGGAGTGTTTATAACATTGTGGGCTAAAGGGCCTGTACTGTTGTATATTCTATGAAAATAACCGAGAGCACACTTACCCCATCAAGGTAATTGGCAAGCTGAACTGCCTGCTCTCTCACAGCCGTCTCATTCTTTATTTGATCAAACTGCACAAGAGGGAAATATGGTCATTAAAAGAGAACAGCACAGTTTTAAACCCTTCATTTGTCAGAATGGTTTCACACTTACCAGCTCCTTGTCCCACACGAGAAATAACTCAACATATCGAGTCTGAGGCAGTATGGCTCGTTTGTGCTGGAAGCAACAGAGGTTATAGCATTTTTTAAAAATTTGAACACACTCGTCTCCACTTAAATTGTGTACCTTCAATAAATGGGAAAAATGCTGGAAACATACAGCAAGTCGGGCAGAATCCGTGGAGAGAGAAACAGGTTAACATCTCAGACTTTTCATTGGGAACTGGAGTTTGAATTGGAGGGAATGTTGGGGGGTGTTCGGAAGGATGAAAAGGAAGATTGTGATGGGATTAGGGAGGGTCAAGATAAAGAACAAAAGTACAAGCAGAAGTGGGTCATTAGGCTCCATGTCCTTACTCTGCTCATGCAATAACATCATGGGCAATCTTTTACCTCAGTGCCATTTTCTTACACTACTCTTTATCCCCCGATTCCCTTCGTATTATCGAGTGTTGGAGCAAGACAGAAAAAGCTGCAAAAATTCAGCAAATCAGACTGCAGCTGCACAGAGAGAAAATGTGTTTTATAAACTTCAAAAGTACATTTACAGAAGTATATACAAGAATGCTCTGCCAGAGGTGGTGGTGGAGGCAGATATGACAGAGGCATTTAAGAGGTTCTAAGAGAGGAGGAAGACAGACAGACATGTTTGGGGGGAAGGGATTGGTTTATTTAGGCACATCATGGGTTGAAGGGACTTTTCTTGTAGAACTCTGTTTTACATTCTAACACAAAAACCAGTGCATGGCTTTCTTAGTGTGGTTCAGCCAGTAAGTTTATCACACTATTGAGTCAGTGTGTTGGTAATATTAGCATATTCTATGCTCAAAGAATCATTGCTGATTGGTTTCCAGTCAGTATAAGGATCCGCCCAGGTCAGCATGTTAAGCTCTCATTGGGCTTGTCGCAGAGTATTTGTCCTCCTCCTTCTCCCCTTCTTCAGTCCTGCCCCACAATTTATGATCATGATTGATCTTCTATCTCAAAACGATATCACTGTTTTCTCCCCACGCCCCTCACTGCTTTATCCGACAGGAAATCTACCCACCCACCCACTCATTAAATATATTCAACGACAACCTCCACAGTCTCTGTGACAGAGAATTCCACACCCTCGAAATGAGAAAACTTCTCCTCATCTCAGTCCTAAAGGTCTTACCCTGGATCCAGAGTTCCAGATAACCTCCAACTCCATCACAGACAAAAGCCTCCCTACCACTGAGGACACGTTCAGAAGGGAGTGTCTCAAGATGGTGGCATCCATCACTAAGGACCCTCGCAAGCTGGAACATGCCCTCTTTTCACTACAAATATCAGGGAGATGGTACAAAAGCTTGAAGACTCGCACTCAACGTTTTAGCAACAGTTTCTTCCCCTCTCCGTCAGATTTCTGAATGGTCCATTAACCCATGACCATTACCTCATTATTTCTCTTTTGCACTACTTCCCTATTTTTATTGTAACTTACAGTAATTTTTTATGTCATTTACTGTACTGCTGCTACAAAAACAACTTTCATGATATGACAGTGATAACAAACTTGACTCCCGGAACACACTATATCTTGCTTATTTACGCTTATCACAATTTCATACATGTTCTATTCTTATCCAAAAGAATTTAAACTGCTCACAAAAGGTTGTCACCCTCTACCTCATTGGCACGTTAAGTATACTTCACGATTGTACACAATCACACTTCCTTTTCCGGTTTCTGATGTGGACAGTGTTGACAACATGGAGTTTGCAATGATTTGTCTGCAGATTTTAGAATTGGCTTATTTACATTAGTTTTATTGAAGAAATTATGCAGTGCGCACATGTTGTTGTCACCAGGCAAGAAACTGGGCAGCACAGGACTTTCGCACACACTGGTCATTACAATTTAGAGGGAATGTTGTTCCTACCCTAAAACCCACAACAACACACTTGACAATTCCTGCATCATGACCTGCTCATTCACTACACCAAGTTAGAGAGGGCAAAGACCGACTTACACGCAGGAAGCTCGTTATGCTGTGCCCATCACGCGGGTGCTGCTCCGTGCCACCGGAATCATACTGGGGCAAGAAACCAGTCTCATTGGTCACGCCGCAAGTTAAATGTTTTTCCAACATATCCTCCACACGGTACACCAGGTGCTGGAAGGTACTGGAATTCTCCAGGGGTTCAATGACATAATGCGTTCTGTCTGTGAGCAGCAGACCTCTGCGAAAACAAAGTACAATTACATTTGTGGCGGCTGAAACTTTTCATTATCTTCGCTGCATTTGAATCTGTACTAAGTACAAGTAAACAGACAGGCACAATGATTGCACTAGATTATTGAAGGGAGGCTTCAAAGAGAGGAATCTGCCATCAGAGAATAACTACTGTGGAAATGGCCCTTTAATTACTTGTTTGCTTCCCGTGACACTACAGCAGAGAGCGTTCCCCAGAGCTCACAGGGGGCGGGGGAGGCTGGAAGGGATTTCAGCATAATCATGCAATTTTTTCATCAAATGGAATGACTGCTGGCACTAGAGTTTGTTTCTTTAGTGTCGCAGAAGTGGGCAAACGCCAACCAGCGAGCAGGATTAACAACTTGAGAAGATTCCATGAATACCGTACACTTTAACAGCCCTGCATTAAATTGAGGACAGAACACTGGGCCAGAATAGGCAAAGCTGCACCACACAAAAACCCAGAGAAACTGAGCAGGTCAGGTTGCATCAAGAGAGGGAAACGGACAGTTAACGTTCTGGGTCAAGTCCCTTCTTAGGGCAAAGGTACACTTCAAGGATGAGATTTCAAGGCGGTCATATTAAACCTCTTCAAGTTGTCAAAGCTGACCGCTTGTCAATAACAAAGCTGTACGAGTTCCTTCTGGGAAATCCTTTTTGGCACAGTCTACATCTGGTGCAATCCATAAGAGGTCTCGTATAAATATATAAAGGACCAAAGCTGGGCTGTAGGTGGCAGAGTGAGGCTGTGATGTCAATCATACACCGCACAGGAAATTTTTGGGAGTTGCTTTGCCCAGGTATTTTGATGTTGTGTTTTGACAAATACATTTCGAACAAGGCTGAATAAATTTGTAGCTGAAATGCATTTTCATCAATATTTGCATGAACTTTATAACCAACTGCAAATGCTCTGACTTCTAGAGGCAACCAGTTACAAGCAGTGACAGAACCAGGCTGACCAATAGTTCAGCTCTCTCTGGCTTTCCACGTGTGCTTATCCGAGGACAGAAATCTGAAGGGACGCAAAGGGCAAAAGCCAGTATTTAAAACCCTCACTCCGTGCCAGACTTGACTTTGAACCCAGCAGGGGAGAGACTATTCATCAAAGATGGGGCACTGTCAGCTTCACATCAGGGACACGCTGCACACAGAAACCCTATTCATCGGCATAGTCTCTGATCATTTGGAAAATGGAAAAAAGAATAATGTGCAAATCATTTTAATGTTTTAAATCACAAAGAAGGTTATACTGTAATGAGGAATTTGATATGTTATGAAAGACAGTACCAAGTTTCTACAGATGTACCATGGAAACCATTCTGACTGGTTGCCTCACTGCCTGGTATAAAGGCTGCAGAGGGCTGTTGACTCAGTTGGCACACAACCATCCCCACCATCAAGGTCATCTTCAAAAGGCAGGGTCTCAAGAAGACAACGTCCATCATTCAGGACCCTCACCACCCAGGACATGCTTTCTTATCATTACTACCATCAATGAGGTACAGGAGCATGAAGACCCACACTCAATGTTTTAGGGACAATTTACTCCCCTCTGCCATCATATTTCTGAACAGTCAATGAACCTATGGACACTACCTCGCTATTCCTTAGTATTGCAACTTGTAGTGATTTTTAAAATTTTAATATATTATTAGTTTTGTGTACTGCTGCCACAAAACTAATTTCACAACATATGTCAGTGATTTAAAAACACAGACTAATTCTTATACTAATTTGATTTTTTTAGTTATTTAAATCTCTGAACAACTTTTAAATCTCTGACTATAAAAGAGATTTAAGCATTTACAAAAGCCTTCAGGGCAGCACAGAGGTGCAACTAGTAAAGCTGATGTCTGGGAGCGCCATAACCCCAGGGACTATCCACGTGAGGTCTGCACTTTGTCCCTGTGACCAGATCATTTGCCCCAGTTTCCCCCAATACCCCACAGATTTGTAGGCTGATAGACTAATTGACACCTGTAAATTCCCTGGTATTTAGGTAAGTGGTGGAACCCAGGATGTTGATGGGAACGTTGGAAGAACACGTTGGGATTATGGCAAATGGGTGCTTGTTGGTCAGCATGGATCCAAGTGGCTGAAAAGGCTGTGTCCCTGTGGATGACGCTACGACTTCGACTAACAACATTCAGTCTGACCATTCTTAAGAAAGAATCACAGGATACGGTGCACGAGCCTGCTTTGCCAGAGTTTGTCCCCCCAGGAAGATGGGCAGAAAGCTGGCTCCGGCACCAGAGGCCCAATGCCATGACCTAGATCGCCCCTACTCCAGCCAGAGTACCAACTGACAGCTGTGAAGCAGGCCCAAAGCTTTAAACCTCCAGCTGTCACTCACTGCCACATGTTAACTAATGAATTACCCCTGTGCAAAGACCGCTGTTACCTGCACACAAAGTGAGCAGTGTGCGCTTACCTTAGCCCATCACAGGTGCTAACAGCAACCACGGAACGTTCCATCCCTTCCACAAATCCTTGGAAATGGCAGTGGTCCTACAGTAACAAAACACAGGAAAATGTAAAAACAAAATATGCCACTCTAAAAACAAATGAAATTCAGCAGGGAAGATTTGGTGTAGTGGTAATCACCACTGGATTAGTAATAGTGACTCAGTTATACGCAGGGGACACGAGTTCGAATCCCACCAAGGCAGATGGTAAATTCAATAAAAGAATATATCTGATTCACTAATGTCCTTTAGTGGAGAAATCCTGCCGTCCTTACCAGGTCTGATATCAGACCCACAGCAATGTGGTTGACTCTTACAAATAAATAAATAATTTTTTAAAAAAGTACCATTTTCCAAACACCTAAGTCAAAGAAAATACAAAACCAAAGCAGTAGTTGGACATTCGGCCCATCAAATTTGTTCTTCCTTGCCTTACCACTATATTTAAGAAAAGCCAACAGGTTGGAATTGTACCCAAGTCTAGAAGTAGTTTCTACTGATAAGCTACTTTAGAAGACCATGTTGTAATCTCATCACATACCTTAACGTCTGGCTGGGATGAGATGAGGTCCCCATCATCTCCGTAAGTGAACATGGTGAAGTCCTTCACAACAAAGTCTCTGAAAGAAGACAGCACCAACAATTTGAGCTTTCACTGTGCAAACTGATCTCAGCTCAATTTATAGATACAATTGGCATTCCCATTAACACTATCAGAAGTGCACGTTCACTGCCAATATGCACAGCCTTTTGGCTTTGACCTTTCAATCTTTCTGGTTTCTGTCGAGAACCAGGACTCAGCACAGGGGCGATGCTGAGATAGTGGCTGATGATACTAGCGTTGGCTGCGTGGGTGAGAGTTCAGGCTGCAGGAAGGTATGAATGGGCTTGCTGCATAGGCAAGGAGCAAATGTTGTTCAGCCCAGAGAAGTCCAAGACAACACACTTGATAGAGAGAAACAGAAGGAGTGAGTACTCTTCCTTGGGTCTCTGAAGGCAATGGGACAGGTACGCGAGGTGGGACATGCTTTCATTGGCCTAGGGTGGAATACGAAGAGAGGCTGGCCATCTCAGAAACGTGCCAAACGCTCATGAGGCCACAGCTGGAGCAAGGTAAGCAGACAAGATCAATGAAGTGACTGAGCTGGAATAGAGCTGTATTTAGGTTTGCTGACAACAGCATCATTGACCAAATCAAAGGCGGTGATGAATTGGCATATAGGAGGGAGATTGAAAACCTAGTTGAGTGGTGACATAACAACAGTCTCTCACTCACCATCTCAACAAAACCGTATCTCTTCCATTTCACACACGTCTGCCCTCACCTCATCCTCCCGCCACCCTACCAGGGATAGGGTTCCTCTTGTCCTCACCTACCACCCCACCAGCCTCCATGTCCAGCACGTAATTTTCTGCATGTTCCGCCTTCTCCAACAGGATCCCACATCTTTCCTTCCCCCACTTTCTGGTTTCCGCAGGAATTACTCCCTACGCGACTCCCTTGTCCATTCATCCCTCCCCACTGATCTCCCTCCTGGCACTTTTCCTTGCAAGTGGAACCAGTGCTACACCTGCCCTTACACCTCCTCCCTACCATTTAGGGCCCCAAACAGGCCTTCCAGGTGAGGCAACACTTCACCTGTGAGTCTGTTGGGGTCATATACTATGTCCGGTGCTCCCGGTGTGGCTTCCTGTATGTTGGTGAGACCCGACATGGATTGGGAGATCACTTCACCGGGCACCTATGCTCCATCCGCCAGAGAAAGTGGGATCTCCCAGAGGCCACCCATTTTAATTCCACTTCCCACTCCCATTCCAATATGTCTATCCATGGCTTCCTCTATCGTCACAATGAGACCGCACGCAGGTTGGAGGAACAACACCTTAAGTTTTGTTTGGGTAGCCTCCAACCTGATGGCATGAACATCAATTTCTCTAACTTCCGGTAATGGTCCCCCACCACCCGCCCCCTACTCCACCAGTCCCCATCCCCTTTTCCCTCTCCCACCTCATCTCCTTGCCTGCCTATCACTTGCCTCTGGTGCTCCACCCCTCCACTGCCTCCTGTCCTATCTCTTTCACCAACTTCCCAGCTCCTACTTCACCCCTCCCAGTTTTACCTATCACCTTATGTTTTTCCCTTCCCTCCCCCCAGTTTTTAACTCTACTCATCTTTTTTCCCTCCAGTCCTGCTGAAGGATCTCAGCCCGAAACATCAACCGTACTCGTTTCCATAGATGTTGCCTGTTCTGCTGAGTTCCTCCAGCATTTTGCGTGTGTTGCTGAGACTTCATCCCAGCATTTAAAAATTGTTTCCTCTGATAAGCTTTAAAACTTTCCTCTGACCATAAAATTGTACCCTCATGTTTTTGATACCCCTTCTTTCAGAATAAAACCTACACCTTATCTATGCCTAAACAAGGTAAAATCTGCATATGCTGGAAGTCCAAGCAGCACACACAGAACGCTGGAGGAACTCTGCAGTCCTGCTGAAGAGTCTTGGCCCGAAATGTCAACTGTACTCTTCCCCACAGATGCTGCCTGATCTGCTGAGTTCCTCCAGCATTTTGTGCATGTTTTCCTTATCTACGCTTTTCATCTACTCCAAGTCACTTCTCAGCCTCCTTCCCTCCTGGGACAAGGAACCCAGCCTTTCCAGTGTCTCCCCATAACTAAAATCCTCCAACACCCTGGTGAATGCCCTCTGCACTCTCTCCAGTATAGTCACATCATTCCTATAATGTCATATACTCCATAATACCCCAAGTGCAGTCTAACCAATGCTTAGTTGTTGGAACACCCCAAATCTTTTATTCCATCAAGCCCTACCTATGAAGTCAGGCATGCCATTGTCTTCTTCACCATACTATCAACCTATGTTGCCACTTTCAGAGAACTAAGGACTTAATTCCTGAGACCTCACTGCTCACCAACATTCCCTTGGGCCCTGCCACTCACTTGGCCTACTCCACACTTAAATTTGCCTTCGCCAAAGCACATCAACCTTTCACTTGTCAGGATTAAATTCTATCCAGTGTTCTGCCCAATTCTCCACCTGATCTATATATTGCTATAGCCTTGGATAACCTTCCTTGCCGTACACAATACCACCATTATTTGTGTCACTCACAAACTTACCCATAATGCCTCCTACCTTCATAAACAAGTCATTTTTATACACATCACAAACAGCTCAGGGTCCCAGCGCCAGTCCCTGTGGTACACCACTGGTCACAGACTTCTGCCACTACCTCCTGCCTCCTCTCACTGAGCTTGTTTTAAATCCAATGAGCCAGTTTGCTTTAGGTTCATTCGTTCAGTAGTTCCATTTAATATCACAGAATGTACACAATATACAACCTGCAATTCTTGCCCTTCACAGACATCCATGAAAACAGAAGAGTGCCCCAAAGAACGAGTAACAGTAAAAATATTAGAACCCCAAAGCTCCGGCTACTCCCCCCTCCCACGCACATGTGGCAGCAATGCAACGACCCTCCCCCCCCAGGACTTACTTCAGCAAAAAAAAACATCAGCACCCTTCACCCACCAAGCAACAGCAAAAACCCCCAAGAAAGACCTGATCTGCCACACAATAAAAACTAATCGTTCACCCAACAATTCGACATATCACAGGCTTTCCCTCCCCCTAAGGGACAGAGAGGTGTCACCCTTTCTCAGTGAAAGGGTCCCAGTGTATCTGAATCTTCTGGACCAGCTGACCATGTGGGACATTGCCAAATGCCCTACTAGAGTCCTTATGATGACAACTACTGCTTTGACTTCATCGGTCTTTGTTTGGCTGGTTTCCCTGGAGTGAAGGAGATTTAACCAAAGTGAAAATAACTGAGAAGTCTGACTGAACCCATTCCTGCTGGGAACATCAAACACAGCAGCACCGTGCAGTGTTTGATCTCTGAACTTCATGGCCACATTTCACTCATCTATTTACTTTGAAAGGAGACAGCAGTGAGTTTTATAGCAGCACCAGAAAATCATTGCCACGCACATGGGAAAAAGGATCATCGCTGGAACAATCTGGAAACATTTCCACTCTTCCTTCAGACAGTTAATGTGAACAAAATATAGGCCAAAGGTGAAGAGGCCGCTGGATTTCCCATGATGGCTGGAGGAGGGCCAAGTTCCAGCAGCAGATGAGAGTCTCCCAGCTCGCCAGGCTCAGAAGTGGGATGTGGAGCTGAGGAACTGACAGTGAACATGCAGCAACACCACAACATATAGACACATGTGCCCATGCACACACTTACCCCCACATACAATGACCTATGCAAACACACACATAAACCCCTGCATATACCAACCCATGTGAACACACACACACAAGCCCCCACATACACAGATCCATGTGCACACACATGCTGACAGATACATTGGCCCACATGCACACACACCCACAGACTCACGTGCACACACAATAGGCACAAATCCAAAAATATATACTATTCCTGTTTCACTAAAATACAACACCAGCTTGCTTGCCAATGCTTAGCTTGATGACAAAACAAACACCGAGTACAGCAAAATGTATTTTCAGATGGCCACCAACAAGAGCTTTCATTCAGCAGTGTGAATTGAGCTTTGCTGTAGTAACCAGCAGTAATGTACATCAGTCTGATGGAGGAACTCAGTGGGTTGAGCAGTATCTGTGGGCGGACACGGGGGAGGAACTGTTGACGTTTTCAGTCGAAATCCTGGATCAGCATCTCACCCTCTCCGAATGCGCGGCCCTCCGTTCACCATGCGCCAACCACAACCTAGTCTCCAAACCCGGAGACAAAGCGGAGACAAAGTGCAATGCCGTTATAGTGTGGTGGACTGACCTCTACCTTGCTGAGGACAGGCAGCAACTCTCAGACAGCTCCTCTGACTTACCCCTTGAAAAGGAGCACACTGAGGACCGTCAGCCTCTCCTGCACCATCAGCAACCCCATCAACACTGGACACCTCCCGTCCACTGCCACCAAACTCATAGTTCCGCTACCCTGCACTGCTCATTTCTCCCTTATACCAAAGATCCAAAAATCTGACTGTTCGGGTGGGCCCTACTGTTTCTGCCTGCTCCCACCCCACTGAGCAAAAGTCTATTTATTTCAACTCCATATTGTTCCCTTCGTTCAGCCCTTCCGCACTCTTGATCTCCTGAACAACCTTCAGTTCCCTAGTCATGACCACCTCAGTTTCACAATGCGTGTCCAGTCCCTATACATTTCTATTCCCCATTGAGAAGGCCTTAAAGCTCTCTGCTCCTTTCTCAACAACAGACCCGATCAGTTCCCCTCCACCATCACCCTCTGTTGGAACAATTTTCCATTCATTTCCTCCCAATTTCTCCGATATCAAGGTGCAGCCATGGGCCCCCGCATGGGCCCCAGCCATGCCTGCCTTTTTATTAGCTACACAGAACAGCCTCTGTTTTAAGCCTTCCCTGGTAATGCTCCCCAACTCTTTCTGTGCTACACTGACAACTGCATTGGTGCTGCTTCATGCACCCACACTGAGAATATCAACTTAATCAACTTTGCCTCGAACTTTCATTTGGTTGACTTCTGCCATCTTTCTCCCCTTTCTCCATCACTGTCTCCATCTCTGTGGACAAACTGTCTACTGATATCTTTTATAACCTTACTGATTCTCACAATTACCTTGACCATATCTTTTCCCATGCTCTCCTGTAAAACATCATTCCCTTTTCTCATTTCCTTTGCCTCCAGCTCATCTATTCCCAGATTGAGGCATTCCTTTCCAAGACATCAGACGTGTCCTCCTCCTTCATAGAACAGGGTTTCCCTTCCTCCACCATTAATGCTGCCCTCACCCACATCTGCTCCATTCTACAGACATCCGCGCTCACCCCATCTTCCTGCCGGGGTAATGCTCGTCTTCACCTATCACTTCATGAGCCTCTTCATCCAACACATCGTTCTCTGCAACTTCAGCCATCTTCAAACACTTCCAAACCAAACCAAACACTTCTTTCCTGCACCATCCCAACTCTCCACTTCCCACAGGGATTGTTCCTTCAGTGATTCACTTTTTCCATTCATCCCTCCCCACTCATCTCCCTCCTGGCACTTATTCCTGCAAGTGGCAGAAGTGCTACATCTGCAGATTCCCTCCCTCACCTCAATGCAGGACCCCAAACCGTCCTTCCAGGTGAGGCAACACTTCACCTAATACCTGCTGGGGTCATCTATTGTGTCCAGTACTCCTGATGCGGCCTCCTCTGCATTGGTGAGAACCGACGTAGATTGGGGAGAAACCGCTTTGTCCAGCAACTTTGCTCCATCAGCAAAAGGCAGGATTTCCTGGTGGCCATTTCAATTCCAAACCCCCCATTCTGACATGTCGGGTCAATGGCCTCCTCTTCTGCCACAATGAGGGCACTCCCAGGTTGGAGGGGCAACATTTTATACTTCGTCCAGTTAGCCTCCAACCTGATGGCACAAAAATCTATATTCCCAACTTCCAGTAATTCTTTTCCTCCTCCACATCCCTCTTCATTTCGCCCCTCTTACCTCTTCTCCTAACCTGCCTATCACCTCCCACAAGTACCCCTCCTCCTTCCCTTTCTCCCATGGTCCACTCTTCTTTCCTATCAGATTCCTTCTGCTCCATTCCTTCATCTTTTCCACCTATCAACTCGTAGCTTCTTGCTTCATCCCCCTCCTCCACCCACCTGACCACCAATCACCTCCTAGCTTCATCCCCCTTCCCCCATCGAACCACCTATCACCTCCTAGCTTCATCCCCCTCCCCCATCCAACCACCTATCACCTCCTAGCTTGTTCACCTTCCCCTCCCCCACCTTCTGATTCTGCCATCTTTCCTCTTCCTATCCAGCCCTGATGAAATCTCAGTGTGAAACAAGAACTGTTTATTCATTTCCACTGACCTGCTGAGTTGCTCCAGTGCTTTGCATACGTTGCCGTTGTAGTCTGGCAGACTGACCTCCACCTTGCAGAGACCAGCTGACAGCTCTCAGACCCCTCCTCACACCAATCACTGGACTGTGACTTCACCAACGAAGAGCAGGCCACCATCTCCCTCACAGTCACTGACGTTATAATGGGAGATCTCCTCGTCGCAATGCCCCAACCCCACACATCCTGCTTCTAAGATCCACAAACAGACGGTCCCGGTGAGTCCAGTTTTCTGCCTGCTCTTGCGCCACTGAACTTAACTGCTCATTTTGTTGTAACGCAGGCCAACAGAGCAGCCAATGCACACACAAGAGCTGCACAACAGCATCCCACAGTTGACAAGTGGCAGACTTCTTACAGAGTCATAGAGCACTGCATCACCGAAACTGGTTCTTTGGCCCATCTAGTCCATGTTATTCTGCCTGGTCCCATCCACCCGCACCCAGGCCATACCATAGCCCTCTATACTCTTCACATCCGTATACTTTAACAAATTCCTCTTAAATCTGGTTGGTGATCAACCCCACATCTGCCACTTCCACTGGCAGCTCGTTCTGCACTCTCATCACCCTCCGACTGAAAAAGTTCTCTCTTAGGTTCCCCTTAAATACCTCACCGTTCACAATTAACCTACGACTTCTATTTCTAGTCTCACCCAATCTCAGAAGACAACGACTGTTTGCATTTACCCTATATACGCCCCTCAATTTTACATACTTCTATCAAAACTCACCTCATCTTCTTCCGCTCCAAAGAATAAAGACCCAACGTATCCAATCTTTTCCTATAATTCAAGCCCTGGCAACAGCGTTGTAAATTTTCTTGCTGAAAATGGTGAAAACCAAATTGTTGGCCAGAGGGACTCAAATAAGCACAGATGAATGCACGTTTTCCCAATGGATTGCCAAACGTGCTGCAGCACATTGAGATTATTAAAGAAATGGTGTTTGAGCTTCTGCAAAGCATTTGGATGCATTGTCCGTGGGTCCAGGCAGGACTTACCCCAGGTTACGATGGGAAGTGAGGAAAGAGACTACAGGAGTGTTGCTAGTTATCTTTGCCTCCTTACCAGTGGTACCAGGGGACTGGACGATGGCAAATGTTCTTCCACTGTTCCAGAAAGGTAAGAGGGATAATCCAGGGAATTATTGACCAGTGAGTCTTAACACAAGTGGTGAGCAAACTATTGCAGGCCATTCTGCAGGCCAGAGATACAAACATTTGGAGAAGCATCGTCTTATTTGCGAGCGTCTGCATGGTTTTGTGAAGGGTAGGCTATGCCTCACAGGCCTAATCAAATACTTTGAAAAGATAACAAAATGACAAAGGTAGAGTAGTCAATGTGGTGTATATGTATTTTAGTAAGGTGTTTGAAAAGGTTCCCCATAACGGGCAGGAGGCATGGATCTATGGAAATCTGGCTGCACGGATTCAGAATTGGCAGAAGGTGGTAGCAGATGGAGAGTATTCTGCCTGGACGTCTGTGCCCAGCAGTGTTCCGCAGGAATCTGTCCTTGGACTTCTGTAGGAGGTACAGAAGCCTGAATACACACACTCAGCAATTCAGGAACAGCTTCTTCCCCTCTACCATCTGATTCCTAAATAGACATTGAATCCTTGAACACTACCTCACATTTTTTAAATATACAGTATTTCTAGTTTTTTTGCACATTTTTAAAAAATCTATTCTATATATATATATATATATATATATATATATACTGTAATTGATTTACTTGTTTACTTACTATTTTTTATTTTATTTATTTACTTACTTCTAGATTATGTATTGTATTGAACTGCTGCTGCTAAGTTAACAAATTCACAGATATGTCACCCTCTGGCTTCCTCATCTGTTCTAATTGGATGTCCCTTTAGTCTTAGGCTGTGCCCTCTGGCCGTAGACTCACCCAGTGATGTGGGAAAGCAGAATTGCTGCTTAAATCAAGGGATATTTTGGCAGATGAATCGGTGACATGGATAGAAGCTGTGCAATTTCACAGAAAGGTGGGCCAGTATTTACAGGAAAGGGTGAATAGGAACACGAAGACAAAGATAAAACAGCATGTGCTAAAAATCTCAAATGAAGCAGAACGTGCTGGATCTATAACAGTTTTGTCCACTCTCACAGGCCTGCCCTGACAGAACCCTATTGTGCTTTTCCAGCATTGTCTCTCTCTTCTTTCAAAGTAACATCAGGAAAGGTAACTTCCACTACAGTGCGAAAACTCAGGTCACCTGCTACAATGGCTGCCAGCCACTGCTCAGTTGCCACATCCTCTGACTGAGTTGACCAGTCTGGTCACAAAGGAACGGAAGCACCAAGGTGGAGCTGTGGAGTTCAAAGCTCCAGCTGCCCAGACTTACTATGGCAACGGAGTGCGGCCAGTAGTCCATACACTGTTACACAGCAGATTGCAACAGAAACCCCCTTAAAGCTGGGGGAAACAAACTACAACTGTGTCATTTTCCACAAGTTGTCATTGCATCCACAACCTGCTGCGCTTCCAGCTCAAGCAATTGTCGAGATAGAATCCTATAATATGGGACACATCGGGCAGCACAGTTAGTAGCAGTCCTTGCAATCCCAAACAATCTGGTTCAATCCTATCCTCCATTGCTGGGTTTGCACCTTCTCCCCGAGACTCCAATCCAAGAGCGTGTGGTTAACTGGCCAGTGAAAATCTCTCGGCATGTGGATGAGCAGTAGAATGTGGGGGGAGTTGATGAAAATATGAGAATAAGGAGAAGAAAGGATTAATGCAAGACCAGTTTAAATGGGTTGTCGTTGGTCAGCACAGGCTGTGGGTTGTAGGGCCAGAATTTTTGTGTGTCTTCTTATTCAATACTCAAGGAAGTTGAGGCCATGCCAAACTGTATATTATAGCAAAGGGCAGACACTGGTCCACAGTGCAGACCTCTGAAGCAAAACAATCAGAACTCTGGCTCTGACAGCACCTGTTGAATGTTTGGGGTTATGCCCCTCTAAGCAGGGCAAGTGATCCATTCAGCCATCCCAGCTTTCATCACCCCATCACTGAGCCTGAATATACAACTGGTCGTCCTCTGCCACCCCTTCCCCATCACATGGGAGTATCGCAAAAGGCAAAACTCAAGAGCAGATTAAATACCTAATTCTCCAAATAACTGAGTAGCTGTCATCAAATGAACAGACTTTTGGGCATCAATCTTCACCAGAAAGAACAACATTTCCACTCCAGTTCATTGTGAACGCAGGGAGTTGTGTGCACTCTTTCCATTTTTGGTTTAAATTCACTGACAAAATGTTGACATGCTAGGGCCGTCCACATTCTCTATCGAAGTGTGACTCACTGGGTCAATGGTGAATGTAAAATCTCATTAATGCAATTTTCAGCTTTCAGTGTAATTATACAAAGCTGAAACAAAGGACTGGCCTCAGTAATTTGTTGTTCCTCTCCACACCGTATGGCAATCTTGCTGTTTCTTTAGCATCTGTCTGCTTTTTTTAAACTGTTACGTACCCCATATCTGGGTTGCCAAACCAGCAGAAATGGACCACTTAGTTGGAGTCTGGATTACTGGAACTAAGAAAGTTTTATTAAAGAAATAAGTAACACAGTACTCTAATCGTAAGGATATGAATGCAACAGATTAGCAATGATAAAACACACATGTACACAGAACTAGGATAATAGGAATCAAACAAGCTCTATCGCAGTCTAGGGGTAAAATGATCAGTCTCAAGTGACGCAGAGTTCAGTTCAGCTTAGGACACTTCGCAGTAATCGCTGTTGTGCCATTGGGGAGAGAGAGAGGATGATATGCAAATCTGATTCAGACAGACCTTTGTTCTTCATAGTTAGCTTTCGGGCAAACCCTTTTGATGTCTTCTGTGGTCACCAACTGTGACCCCTCCGTTCCGGATATGACCATTCTTCCGCGGTGAACCCGGCACCCAGGCAAGGGCGGACACACACACCAGGTTCCCGCCGATCGTACCTTTTCACCCTGTGCGTCTATGGTCGGTTCCCGTAACCAGACCTCCAAACTCCCACCAACTTGTGGGGGGCACACCGCTTTTCCAGGGTCTCGTTATCTCGTGATCTCGTGGTGTGTGTCTTGCCTTAGCAAACCTGTTCTTTTTATTCCCCTGCTGGGGTATCGCCTGTCCATCAAACTTCAAACAGTTCAGGTTCAAAGCAACCGGTCTGTCAATATTCTGAAGTGTGTTTCTTTCTCGTTAATCTCTCTCCTCTCTCATTAACATTTTGAACGCTTCTCCATTGCCTCCCTTATCTCTCTCATCAGTATCAATCTTCTGATAACTTGGTTTGTTGTCACAAAACGAGGCCGAGTTGCTAGCTTGACGTACAGGCCTCTGTAACAGTGATCATGAAAACTGGCTGATCGATAGGGGGGAAAAAAAATCTTCCTTCTTTGCCTGATTGGCCCTGCATTTGACTCCATGAGAACCAACAAAGTTGTCTGTTAACTGTGTCCTCAGTTTAAAGCCAATTCACAGTGATCACTAGATGCCCAGCATTGATGTCTACGTCCCATAGATGGATAAATGTAGTATTACATAGATCACACTGAGCAAGGATGGTCAACTTCCATCCAGTGAATCAGATGGGTTCTTACAACTGACTGCTGCTTTTTATCACCAGCTTTTCATTACAAATTTAGCAAACTCCTTGAATTTCAATTCCCTGGCTCTGTGTTGGAATTCAACTCCCGTCTCTGACTCAACAGTCCAGAAATTCTGAAGACCAGTTGCTGCCAGAACACGATGGCCTGACGATCCAATTTCCTTGCCTGCAAACACACTGAGAAATCAAGGCTGGTCCCATGCCATCTACCTTCCCATTTTTGTTGACCCAGCCCAACTGGTCACAAGTCGGGTATGGGCAAAGGCGAAGGTTTTCACTAAAGTTTGCAAAAGCTTCTATTTTAAAGTCACATTCTCTTTGCTCTTGTATTTTCATACAGGAGAAAAAAAACCTATGGTGGCAATATAAAGATGGAAAATATTCAAAGACATTGCACCCCTTGTTATGACTGAAATTCTTCCACCACAGCATCTGAACAGAAACCTACTAATGGCAGGATAGAGCTAGAGTTTGCTGTATTATAGGGCTTTTGACTGAACTTCTTAATTATTATCCATGGCAACAGCAGTGTAAGTGAGTGGTAAGATTACAGGGCTCTTCCAAAAAAAACTTTGTTGCACAATACCTTTCAGACATTGTTGAAAAAAACAAATGTTAAAAAACTCTTCTCAGGCTTCCAAAAGGGTACTGATATCAATTAGGATAAGGCAGTAGAGTAGAAATTTGGCCATCTGGCCCGTCGATTCTGCTCCTCCATTCATTCATGGCTAACAATCATTTCCGACAAACTACCATCTTCATCTTGATAACAAACTGACATCTCTGATAAAGATGGCGGAGTTTGTCACCGAAACATCGGTTATAATCGAGACCTGTACCTGGCTGGAAGCCCGAGAAGAGTTTATTTGTCACATATGTCAGGAAAGCACGAGATTTTTTTTCAGAAATAGTCATCCTGACCTCTTATTCAATTGGAAGTCTGATGGTTAGAGCACATCAGAAAAGGCTCCTCTCCAATCACAGTTCCTGCAGATATTCAATAACTAAAGAAGCTTGAACAAACTTTGCTGAAATTGTAAGACAACTGTTTAAGATTAGGCATTTCTTTTAAACCATTGTTTCCTATCTCACAGCCACAAGTTTATCTGCTGAATGTATTCCTTCTTTTCGTATGAATGGACAAGATGTGGGCAGAAAATGGACCAGGAGGAGGCAGAGAGCAAGAGCTGCTGTCTCAAGCTCCTGAGGCCAGACTGCGATCCTCACCTCTGTTTCAAAGATTCAAAGTACATTTATTATCGAAGTATGTATACAGAATATAACTCTGAGATTTGTGAATCATCCATGAAACAAAGAAATGCCATGGAACCCAAGAAACATCAAACACACATTGTGCAAAAAAAGAACAAATTGTCCAAATGGCAAAAGGCGAGTGAACAAGATGTAGAACATCATACATCAAATCAGGAGTTCAGTAGTATTCAGTTTAGTTTAGTTCAGCGCCGTGTCACTAGCCAATACAGGGAATTTAAAGCTACTGACTCTACCACCAATCCCCCAATATATACTGGCACACGTTCACCCTCCTTCCCCTTCCTGAAGTCAACAATCAGCTCTTTAGTTTTGCTGACACCGAGCAAGAGTTTGTTACTGTGGCATCACTCAACCGGCTGTCCTATCTCACATGGGTAAGCTGTCTCATAGTCAACTGTGATTTTTCCTACGACAATACTGTATTTGGTGAATTTGAAGATGGCACTGAAGCTGTGCTTAGCCATTCATGTGTATACAGAGTATAAGATGAAACAGTAAGTTTACAGAGAGATGTTAACCAGGTTAGGAAAATTATTCACAATACTTGGGCTAGGTTCAGGTGCCAGTATTTTATTTTAAACATACAAGCCGCTCTTGACAGCAGACTAACAATTACTCGTGGCAAGGTTTACCACAGTCTCTCAAGATTGTTTCTGTTTAATGAACACAAAGCTGACCTCCAAAGGATAACAAACAGCCTCATTAATATAAGAAAATTAGCCAATGTAACAAAACATACCAGTTAGATCATCAACAAATTATCCTTAGAATCTCTTGCATTTCCTGACTGGCAACTCTACCAAAGTCTTCAGAGAATGGACAGCAGGACAATGAAACTGTAATAGATTTCTAACCAGTCACAGTGCTCACTATTTCCTTAAAAGCTCCAAAGTAAATTATGTTAAAGATGTTCCTGTCCGGTATTTTTAATGGGTAGAACACAAAGGAAAACAGTTTGCTTAAATTTGTCCAGCACTCTCAAAGCTCCTCGGCGTTTTGCAACGTGGTTTTGATTGACTCTGGTGTCATTTGCAGGTGACTGCAGAGGCAAGGATGGTAATGCAATGTGCATTTAGTTTTAGCACGGTGCCAGGAGCTGGGATTCTGGCCAAACAGTAGGAAAACCATTGTCCAAACAACTCTGCCTCTAATCTCTGTACAGTATCACGTGCTGGAAAAATGCACACACTAAGTACCAGAGGAAGTGTCCACCCAGAGGAAAGCATCGCTCGCTCCTGGGGCGGGTTCGCACCGGGTGCCTGTACAGTAAAGTTCCACGCAGCCCCTGCGTGCGAAATACGTTCAGCAATGGGAGTCCCTCATCAAAGTGGTCAGCTGGGAGAAATTACAAACTATCTCCCCCCAGTTCAGGGAATTCCACTTGCAGGTTCCCCTTCCAGCCAAGCACCATCCTGGCCCAGAAATATTCCTCCTTCATCACTGACCTCAATCCAGGAACTCCCTCCCCCAACAGAGCTGACGGAGCGTTTCCACCACATATGCTGTGGAGTTTTGTGCAGGCAGTTCACCCCCACTTTTTCCAAGGGGAGTTGGGGTACGTGCACCACACATTGGAACATCAGCTCCTTCTTGCCATCTATCTATCCAGCCCACTGCTCCACAACAAAGAGAGCAGGCACAATGCAACCATAGGCTGAAGAACCCGTCCTGTTCTACAATCTATATAATAAATGATATAAAATTAAGCACCCTCCCATATCACCTTTTCTTTGGAAATCATACCTTCCCATTTGATCTCCTCTGATCTACACAACCTGACCCTGGTATTTCCCTTCCTGGGGAAACAATGGACAGGAAAAATTATGGTCCCATCAGCCCTACTCAAAAGATCAATGTAAATTTATTATCCAAGAACATATACAACCCTGAGATTAATTTTCTTGCAGGCATTTGTAGAAAATACAAAGAAGCACCACAGAATCAATGAAAGACTGTACACAAGATGGACAAACAGCCAAAGTGAATGCTAAAACTGTGCAAATACAAGTTAATAAATAAGCAATAAATATCAAGAACATGAAACAAAGAGTCCTGGAAAGTGAGTCCATAGTTTGTGGAAAGAGTGAAGTTGTCCCCTCTGGCTCAGGAGTCTGATGGTTGAGGGGTAATAACTGTTTCTGAACATAGTGGTGCAAGTCCTAAGGCTCCTGTACCTCCTTCCTGATGGCAGCAGTGAGCAGAGAACATGGACTGGATGGTAGGGGTCCTTGATGATGAATGCTTCCCTGCTGCAGCCCTCCATGCACATGTGCTAAATGGCGGGGGACGGCTTTACCCATGATGGAGTTGGCGGTATCCTCTATTTTTTTGTCGCTTTTCCAGTCAAGGTCATTGGTGCTTCTATACTAGGCCAAAATGCAATCAGACAATATACTCTGAGCCACACATCGAAGAGGTTTGTCAAAAGTTTTAGATAACATGCAGAATCTTTGCAAACTTCTAAAGTAGCAGAGGCACTGTGGTCCTGAAGGGGTGTGCTGAGCAGCTGTGTGGAGTTCTCCAGCATACTCTTAATCTGAGTCTCCGCCTGTAAAGGGTCCCGACTGTGTGGAAAGCATCGTGTGTGATCCCAATATCCAAGAAGGGCCAACCAAAATTCTTCAATGACTACTGTCCAGTGGCCGTGACCTCACACATCAAGAAGATCCTAGAGAGGCTGGTCCTGGCTCACCTCCGACCCCTGGTCAGATCAGCCCTTAATCCCCTGCGGTTTGCCTACCAGGAGCACATTGGAGGCACAATGCTGTCATCTGCCAGCTGAACAGAGCCTACTCCCATTTGGACAAGCAGGGCAGCATTACGAGGATCATGTATCTTGATTTTTCTAGTGCCTTCAATACCATAGAGCCCTCATTGCTGGGGTAAAAGCTCCATTCAATGCAAGTTGGCACTTCCATTATATCCTGGATAATGGACAACCTGACAGGCAAACCACAGTTTGTGCAGCTTCAGAGCTGTGTGTCAGACATGGCTATAAGTAGCACTGGAGCCCCACAGGGGACTGTATTGGCTCCCTTCCTGTTTACCCTGTATACCTCAGACTTCAGACACAACACTGGGTCATGTCTTCTGTAGAAATTCTCCACTGACTCAGGAATAGTTGTGTGCATAATGGGAGGACAGAACGACTAATACAGGGCTCTGGTAAGGACTTTGTCAAATGGTGCAAGCTGAATCATCTGCAGCTCAACATCAGTAAGACAAAGGAGATGGTGATGGACTTTAAGAAGACTAGTCCTGCACTGTTCCCTGTTACTATCAATGATGAGGACATAGATGTAGTGAGGACCTACAAGTACCTGGGGGTACACCTGGATGACAGACTTGAGTGGAGCACCAACACAGAGGCCGGGTACAAGAAGGGCCAAAATAGCCTCTATTTCCTGAGAAGACTGAGGTCCTTTAGAATATACAGGCCTCTCCTTCACGTGCTCTACCAACCTGTTGTCACCAGTACAATCGTCTATGTGGTTGTGTGCTGGGGCAATGGCATCAACACGTGTGATGCCAACAGGCTCAATAAACTGGTTAAGATAAAGGAGATGGTGACGGGCTTTAGGAAGACCAAGCCTACACTGCTCCGTTACCATTGATGGTGAGGACAACGATGTGGTGAGGGATTACAAGTACCTGGGTGTGCACCTGGATGACAGTCTTGAGTGCAGCACTAACACAGAGGCTGTGTACAAGAAGGGCCAGAGTTGCCTCCACCCTGAGGAGACTGTAGTCCTTTGGAGTATGCAGGCCTCTCCTTCACATGTTCTACCGTCTGTTGTCGCCAGTAGTCTTCTCTGCGGTGGTGTGCATGCGGCTCAAAAAACTGATTAGAAAGGCTGTCTCTGTTGTAAGTACCTATAAAAAGTATTCCTCCATCCTTAGAGGTTTTCATTGTGTTACAACATTGAATCACAGTGGATCTAATTTTTGACACTGATCAACAGAAAAAGACTCTTTCATGTCAAAGTGAAAACAGAGCTCTACAAAGTGATCTAAATTACAACTATAAAGCAGAAAATAATTGATTGTGCAAGTATTCACTCCCTTCAAGTCAGTATTTAGTAGATGCACTTCGGCAGCAATTACAGCCAGTAGTAATGATGTTGTCAGCAAACTTGAACATGGTGTTGAAGCTGTGCTTAGCTTCACAGTCATAAGTATAAAGCAACAAAAGCTGAACTGAGCACACAGCCTTGTGGTGCATCTGTGCTGATGGAGATCATGGAGGGGATGCTGTTGCCAATCCAAACTGACTGTGGTCTACCTGAGAAAATCAAGGATTTAGTTACACAAGGAGGTCTTGGGGCTTATTGATTAGTTTCAGGAGATGATGCTATCGAGGCTGAGCTGTAGTCAATGAAGAGAAACCTGATTACTACAACTTTACTGTCCAAATGTTCCAGTGTTGAGTGAAGAGCCAATGAAAGGCATCTGCTGTTGACCTGTTGTGATGATAGGCAAATTGATGCAGATCCAAGTTGCTCCTCGGGCAGGAATTGATATGTTTCATCACCAACCTCTCAGAGCACTGCATTACAATGGATGTAACGGTCACTAGGCAATAGCCACTGAGGCAGATTACCAGCTTTTCCTGAGGCACCAGAGTAATTGAAACCTGCTTGAAATAGGTGGGTAAATCAGATTGCTGAAGCAAGAGGCTAAAGATCTCAGTGAACACTCCAGCCAGTTGATCAGCGCAGGTATTTAGTACTTGGCCAGGTACCGCATCTGGGCAGGAGGCTTTCTGTGGGTTCACCCTCTTGGAGGACGCTCCACATCAGCCTGAGAGACGGAAATGACTGGGTTGTCAGGGGCTGTGAGAGCTCGTGAGGGTGCCTCCACACTTTAATGGTCAAAGTGAGCACAGAAGGCACTGAGCTCAACTGGAAGCGAAACCTAGTTGTCACCTATGTCGCTTGGTTTCACTTTGTAGGAGGTGATGGCCCTTTAGCTCTGCAAGAGTTGTCAAGCATCCTTCACTGATTCAAGTTTGGCCTGGAATTGCCACTTCACACCTGAGGTGGCTTTCCAGACGTTGTACCTGGACCTCTTGTACTTTACCTGGTGGCCAGAACTGAACGCCACTGATCTGACGCTCAGCAGAGTGCGTATCTCTTGGTTCATCTATCGCTTCTGATTGGGGACCATTCTGAACGATTTTGTGGGCACACGCTCATCCAGAACTGTTTTTATAAAGTCTGTGATAATCTATTGAGTCCAGTGCACCAACTCAAAGCAACCCCGTAGCCATTCCTCTGCCTCCTGCAATCACCTCTTTGTCGTCCTCATCTCTGGAGCCTTGCTGTTTAGCCTCTGCCCGAATGTTAGTAAGAGCACGTCATCCAAATGATCAGATTTCCCAAAATGGGGTCTAGGGATGGAACAGTAGGCATTCCTGTGGTCGAGTGTGTTGGAATCCCTGGCGCTACAGGTGACTAGCTGATGATAAATAGGCAGAGATTGCTTGAAACAAGCCTGACTGAAGACCCGACAATGATTTGAAAGGCGTTGGGGTAGGCTGTTTCTTGTTTGCTAATTGCTACACACAATACCTCAAGTGCTTGGTTAAAATCGGCCTTTGGCGGTATGCAAACTCAAGTCAAGAACACAGAGGACACTCTTTTGCAAAGTAGAACAGATGGCACTTTAATCATTGTTCCAGCTCCGGTGGGGGGGGGGAGGGGGAGGGAGAATGATAACAACAGCATCAAGAGGATCTTCAAGACAACTCTGAAGATGCTTTGCTTGGTAGGGTTGATTCTGGCCAGCAGGGGATCCCCGACCATCATCAAGCTACCGCTCATAAAATTAAAGTAACACAAAAGAAAATTATTGCCACTTGGAATGTAAGAGCCCTATATCAAGCAGAAAGATTGGACAATGTGATAAATGAAATGGAAAGACTAAAGATTAACATCATGGGAATTAGCGAAGTTCGTTGGATAGGTGCTGGAACATGTCCGGTTAGAAATAAAACACTAGTTTATTCTTGTGGAACATCCCATACTAATGGAGTAGGAATTCTTATGGATGAAGACATGGCAAAAAGTTTTTTAGGACATTGGGCAATATCAGAAAAAGTGCTCCTTGTTAGATTCAGAGGACAACCATTTGATTTAGCAATTATACAGGTATATGCACCAACAACAGATGGAACAAATGAGGATATAGATAAATTCTATGAAGAGCTTGAACAAGCAAATAATGGATGCAAATCTCAAGATATTGTTATTGACACAGGAGATCTAAATGCTAAAGTAGGGCAAGGTGCTGATGGAAATACCATAGGAAAATTTGGACTGGGGAAAGAAGTGAAAGAGGTGAGAAATGGGTAGAATGGTGCAAGATGAATAATCAGGTCATTATGAATACCTACTTTAAAAACCATCCAAGACGCTTGAGGACCTGGAAAAGTCCAGGTGATAACACTAGAAATCAAATTGACTTTATTACTATAAACCAAAGATTTAGAAACTCAGTGACTCAGTGCAAAATATATCCAGGTGCAGGCTGTAATAGTGACCATAACCCAGTAGTATGTCATGTAAAAGTAAAACTTAAAAAACTAATGAAGCAAAAACCTGAACAATCCCTTGACTACTTGCAATTAATTAAAGAAGAAAACTTAAGACAGAAGTTTACAATTGAAGTAGGGAATAGACTTCAAAGTCTAGAAATAGAGTCTGTTGAAGATGATAGCAGTCATGTAGAAATGAAACTTAACTCTCTAAAGGATGCCTTGGTAGAATCAGCAAAGTCAGTGATTCCTAAGAAAGAAAAAAGCCCAAAGAATAAATGAATGACAGATGAAATCAAAAATCTAATGGAAGAAAGGAGACAGAAGAAAGCAAATTCTATAGAATATGTCTTTAGATAAAAGAGTTAAAAGCTTATGTCAAAAAGCCAAAGAAGAATGGTTAAACCAGGAATGAGAATCCCTATTACTGATCCAAAAAGGTTACATCAACAAATCAAGTATATCACTGGTAAAAAGCTCCTCTGTTCTTCAGGTGGATGTTTGAAAGCAAAGGACGGTACCATTATCATGGAAAAAGATGAGGTTATGAACAGATGAACTGAGTATATTTGGGGATTGTTTGAAGACGACCAAGGCGAAAAACCAGAAATTAAGAAAAACATTGAAAATCCAAGTATTTTAAAATTTGAAGTTCGTAATGCAATAAATAAGATGAAGAAAGGAAAGGCAGCAGGTCCTAATGAATTAGTAATAGAACAAATTATCGCCCTTGAAGATTATGGAATTGAAAAACTTACTGATTTAATCAATGACATTTATGAGACTGGAATAACACCAGAAGAGATAAAAAAAAAATCAGTATTTATCACTCTTCCTAGGAAAGCTGGAGCAATAGAATGTAATTTACATAAGGACCATAAGTTTAATGAGTCATATCACCAAGATACTGCTAAGAATTTTGATGACAAGAGCTAAAAGTAAGATACAAGCTGAAACAGGCAAAGAACAATGTGGTTTTGTGAAAGACAAGTGTACAGGAAATGCAATATTGATGTTAAGGATACTATCAGAACGAGCTATTCAAGTGCAAAAAGATTTGTTTGTTTGTTTTATCGACTACACAAAAGCATTTGATAAAGTGAAGCACAATAAGTTATTTGAAATATTACAGAAAACTCTAGATCTAGATTCGAAAGACCTCCGCCTAATCAGAAATCTGTACTGGGAACAAACTGCCACTGTAAGAATAGATGGAGAAGTGAGTCAGTTTACGAAAATCAAGAGAGGCGTTAAGACAAGGGTGTGTTTTCTCCCCTGGTTTATATAATATGAACAGTGAAACAATATTACAAAAATAAGAGACATATTGGGAATCAAAGTTGGCAGTGAAAACATTAATAATTTCAGGTATGCTGATGACACTGTGTTAATTGCAAGTACGGAGGAAGAACTACAAAACTTAATTGATATAATTTTTGAAGGAAGTGCAAAAATAGGTCTACTTATCAATTGCAAGAAGACAGAATGTATGGTGGTATCCAAAAAGAAGGAGAATCCTATCTGCAGGCTGAGAATAAATGGGGAAGGCATAAAACAAGTACAGAACTTTTGCTACTTAGGAAGCTGGGTGCCATCAGATGGTAGGTGCGACTTGGACATCAAAAGAAGAATAGGGATGGCAAAAGACACCTTTACGAGAATGAAGAGTATGCTGACCAATACTAAACTAGGCATGACAACCCGCCTCAGAGTACTGAAATGTTACGTTTAGCCAGCTATGTTATATGGTTCAGAATGTTGTACAATATCTAGTAACATGAGGAAACGAATTGTAGCAGCAGGGATGTGGTTTTTGAGGAAGATGCAAAGAATATCACGGACGAATCGAATATTTAATGAGGATGTCATGAACAGAGCAAACACAAAAAGAGAAATAATGTATGATATCATGAAAAGGCAACGTAACTTCATTGGACATGTAATTAGGGAAGAGGAGTTAGAATGCACGGTAATTATGGGAAAGATTGAAGGGAAGAAAGCAAGAGAAAGGCAAAGACAAATGATGATGGAGACAGCGGCCAGAGAACTGGAAATGAAAACCAATGAATTGATCCACTTGACCCGAAACAGGAGTGTGTGGGCCATGGCAGTCAAAGCTCAAACTGGGCATGGTGCCTGATGATGACATGAAATTAGAGGAAACGTGTAATCCAAGTTCTGGGATAGACCTGATGGGCCTCACAGCCATTCTGAGAAGATGCGAGTAAGCTGTTCACACAGATTACATTGCAGCTGCAGAATACAGACAATACTAGGAATATGAAGAGAAAATACTCACTCATTTTTCGTCAGGTGAATAACATGGTCACGTCCCGCTATCTGAATGACATACGACAGCCTGCCCTGCAACGTTCCATACAAAAAAATAGAATAGTTAGCTAATTTTTTTAAAATACAAGAACAACATCAATAATTCACTGACAAAACAATAGGCTGACTGCATCTACATGAATAATGATTAAATAAAATGTTGATATCTTTATCTCTTCCCTCCCCTCACAATAGCTCTCATGTAGAACTCCACATTTTGGAAAAATAGGATGGAGTCTTTTAATTGGCAACTAATTTATCAAAGAAAATATTGACTTTTGTGGCCGGTACAACCCATTTGCTTATCAAAGGAAATTATAATACATAAACTTGTCACAGGCAAGTATTTATACTTTCAGTTAGTAGCACCAGTGATCTAAAGTCAACAGAAATTAGTGGCAAATGATTTATTGATATGTCAGTACTTTGACCTGGTAGAGTCCAGGAAAGAGGCTACAAGGAGGGGTAGTTTTTTTTTTATTGCACTGCTTTGAGCTGAATGCCTATATGTAATTTCAGGGTCTGCCTCCCTCCCTCCTCATTGCAAAGACCAAATGCAGACATATCGGTCATCTTGCCAGTCACCAATGCACAGAGCTTCTCGTTGAAATCTCCACCCCACAGACACAGAGGCACTCCTGACCTCCTTGGCCACATCCCTCTCACTCTGCTGCAAAGTTATCTTAACTTCTGCTCTTAGCTTCCTGGTCGTAGCACGGTTCCAGCCACAGCCACTCTCTGAATCTTTTGGGACAGTACCTGCTGGCAATGGTACTGCTGTTCACAAGTACATCTCCTCCAGGGTAGAGAAAGAGCTAAAAGGTGATAGGTGGAAACAGGTAATGATGGGCAAATGAAACCAGGTGGGGGAAGAGAACAGGAAAGGTGTAACTAGGGAGAAGAGATCTCAGATGAGTGGGAAATTAAGGCAAGTGAGAGAGGATAGTGAGGAAGAGAGGGATGGAAAAGGTCTACAAAGGGAGAACGGCCCTCAGCAGACTGGTGGGAGTGGGAGAGATAGCTAAAATTGGAAAACCCAGTATTGGTACCATTGGGCTGAGGGCTACCCAGGTGGATTATGAGGATCTGCTCTTGTTTGCCTTTGGGCTCACACTGGGATGGAAAAAGCTGGAGGACAGATTGGCGTGGGAGCGAGAAAGAGAGATTGAAGTGGTACAGAACAAAGAGCTCAAGATGGCCACTGGGGACAGTGTAGAGGCAGTTAGTAAATCAGTCACCTCATCTACACTTTGTCTGACTGATATAGAGAAGGTCACATCACAAGCACTGAATGCAACATTCTCAGCCTGAAACATCCACTGTTTACTCTTTTCCATAGCTGCTGCCTGGCTTGCTCATTTTGTCCAGCATTTTGTGTGTGTAGCTTTGATTTCCAGCATCTGCAGATGTTCTTGTTACTGAATGTAACAGAGCAGGTTGGAGAAGTTGCACATGAACCTCTTCCTCAAATGGAGGTGAAGGGTCATGTTACACTTCCTGAAATAGCAAGGTATGGGAAGGGAGAAGTGGGTCAGGCGTTCATAGAGTGTGGTCCCTAAAGAAAGCAGAAGGGAGGCTGGAGAAAGAGGGGAAGGTGGGACAGGTGTGGTATCCTGCTGCTGGGGAACATAGCAAAGGTTGAAAAGCTGGATGTGGAGGAAATAGTGGTCAAAGGTGAGAACTGAGGGAACTCAATCTCCTGTATGGGAAAGGTAAGGGGTGTCGGAAGAGCAGACATTCAGGAAATTGAGGAAATGTATACATTAGGATGAACAATCATTTTATGTAAATGGGGATTCTCAGGCGATTTTTCATCAACCACTTTGTTCACACAGACACATTTCACTATACCTTTAGATGTGCATGTGATAAATAAAGTTCAAATCTTCAAGATACATTTATTATCAAAGTATGTACAGAGTATACAAGTTGAGATTTGTCAGCTTGCAGGCAGCCACGAAACAAGGAACACGATAGAACCCAACACAATTAAGTCCATCAATGTGTGCTGTCTGTGTGAAGCTTGCACATTCTCTCCGAGGCTACTTCGGTCCCCTCCAATTTACTCCTACATTGCAAAGCCGTGCGGGTCACTGGTGTAATTCCTCCAATGAAAATGGCAAAGGCTCCTGAAGGGAATTGACAGTCAAATCAGTGACAAGAAGGTCGCTAGTTGAATCAGTCTGGTAGGTTAACTGGCTGCTGATTTACAGTGGCCAACAAAGTTCAGCTGCCATAAACTGCCCTAAATAAATCCTCGTCTAAAATCTCCACAATTTTTCCACTTCACTAACAAGGAGAGGGAGTAGACTATTCAGCCCCTCGAGCCTGCAAAGCCATTCAATAAGATCAGATTGCAGCCTTAATTTGGATTCCTGTTTACTGCAGTGACCTTGCAGTCCACTGCTTAAAATAATCTATCTGTCTGGCAATGCTTTAGAAACATAGAAAGCATAGAAACCCTACAGCACAATACAGGCCCTTCGGCCCACAGAGTTGTGCCTAACACGTTCCTACCTTAGAAATTACCAGGCTTACCTATAGCCCTCCATTTTACTAAGCTCCATGTACCTATCTAAAAGTCTTTTAAAAGACCCTACCATATTCGCCTCCACCACTGTTGCCAGCAGCCCATTCCATGTACTTTAAAAAGATTCACACTTCTTCCACTGTTCCTTGAGCAAGGGACTTCCGAAGACATGCCGAGAAAGAAATATTTGCTTCAACTTTTTAAATGGGAAATCATTTATTTTAAACAGAAGACCCCTTAGTTCGAGATTCTCCCACCAGTGAAAACATCCTCTCCGCAACTCTTTAAGATCCTGCACGTTTCAATCATTCCCTCTCACTCTTCAGAATTCCAGCAGATACAAGCATAACCTGTCCAGCTTTTCTTCATAAACCAACCCACCCTTTCCAGATATTAGTCTAGTAAACTTCTTCCAATCTATGCATATCCCAGTGTAAATTAGGAGATCAATACTGAACTACATACTCCAATACTCAACAGAACTGAGGTATAACCCCCACCCCTCATTTGTATTAGTTCTCCTCACAATAAACACCAACATTCTTTGAGCTTTCTTAGTTTTATTCCTGCAGCCTGGTCATTTCCCAATCATCCCAATGATTCAATCACATCATATAACATACTGAGTTATTGATTTTCCTGCCACAATATTGTAAGTTGCGGACATGCCACGTGGGTGCCAGAAGCACAGTGACATTTGCGCACTGCTCCCCAGCACTTTATCCAACTATGCTGGTTGATGAAGCAAAACGTTACATTTCACTGTTACATTTCAATATTTCGAGGTACGCGTGACAAATATTTTCCCAAGTTATACTCCTGCGTAACATCACCAGTACAGCCAGTCAGAAAGATCCAGCAGAACAATTACTTTCCAGTGTACCTGCGATGAAGAGCTCGGACCCACGTCTCTCTTCTCTCTCTCCGACAGCTGTTGTGGGATTGTAATTTCATAGGCAGAAAGTGTTGAGGTCTGATGGGAGGTTGGATGCCAATGACCTGTACAGAAAACAAAGAATCAGGAGTCAGAAATTCAGTATTTGCTGAAGAGTGTGAGAGAGCAGTATTACAAATGAACACCACACAGGTGTTACATTTCATAGAAGCAGAGAAAAATTACAACACAGCAAGCTGCTCAGTCACACTGGTTAAAAGAAAAGAGCTCCTCAGTCTAATCCCACCTTCCACTACTGGGTGGAGAGGTCTGTGCCCAGCTCTTGAAGTACACACCCACTTACTGTGATGAAGGCTTCTGTTCCACCACCCATTTCAGGCAATGAACTCAAAGCTCACTATACTCTAATCCTTCATCTCTCCTCTTTGAAATTACTTTCAATCCAATTCCCTGAATTTTACCCCTCGGCTAAATAAAACATGTCCCGAGTACATACTCTCACTGAGAGTGCATCGGTTTCCCCCAGGTTTCCTGGCACACCCAAAGACCTTTGGCCTGGTGGGTTAATCTGAATCGGGTGGCCAAATTTGCCAGAGTTTATGGACATGACAGTGTAGGAACTCTTCTGAGAGCCTTTGTAGACTTTACAGACCAAGTGGCTCCCACTCGTAAGAAAACATAAGGAAAAAAAACAAGGTCATGGTTGGACGGCCTTCTTGGTAATTGTTTATCCAAGACATGCTCCTACGTCACAGCTGAAGGTCTTTGGGCTAATCTCTGTACTGTTGTGATTTCTACTGCTTGCCACTTGGCATCTCCTAAGCGTTAGGAACCAGACTGAGAATCAGAATTAGGTTTAATACCACTGGCATCTGACATATGTTGTTTTGAGGCAGCAGTACTGTGCAAAATGTAATATTTTTAAAAAAACACTCCCTTTTTAAGTACTGCAAAAAGAGAACAAAAAAATTAATGAGGTAGTTTTCATAGATTCATCTGATGCAATTACAAAGGCAATTCAGAATTCTGATGCAGGAGGGGAAGAAGCAGCTCCTAAAACATTGAATGTGTGTCTTCAGGCTCCTGTACCTTCTCCTTGATGGTAGCAATGAGGAAAGGGCATGTCTTGGGTGATGGGGGTCCATAATGACAGATGCCACCATTTTGAGGCATTGCCTTTTGAAGAAGTCCTCGATGCTGGGAAGGCTGGTGCCCGTGATGGAGCTGGCTGAGTTGGGAGCTTTCTGTAGCTTTTTCCAATCCCGTGCAGTAGCCCCTCCATACCAGATGTTGATACAACCAGTTAGAATGCTCTTCACTGTACACCTGTAGAAGTTTGCGAGTATTTTTGGTGACATACCAATTAAGACTGTAAGATAAAGGAGCAGAATTAGGCCATCCAGCCTATCGAGTCTGCTCTACCATTTCGTCATGGCCAATCCATTTTCTCTCTCAGCCCCAATCTCCTGCCTTCTCCCCGCATCCCTTCACGCCCTGACCAGTGAAGAATCCATCGACCTCGGCCTTCAACATAACCCCAAGGGCTTGGCCTCCGCTGCTGCCCATGGTAAAGAATTCCACAGATTCAGTGCTCTCTGGCTAAAGAAGTTTCTCATCACCTCTTAAAAAAGGAGGTCCCTCTACTGTGAGGCTGTGTCCTCTGGTCTTGGGCTTTCCCAACATAGGAAGCATCATATGATCACAGAGCCCTCCCACTTGTCATTCTCCCTTCTTGCCCTTTCCATTGGGCGGAAGATAAAAATAAGAAATAAGACGCCATGGGGTGGAAAGACAGCTTCTACGCCACTATTATACAATAAAGATGCGCTCTTGATCTCATAATCTACCTTGCCACGGTCCTTACACCTTAAAGTCCACCTGCAGTATACTCTCTCTGTAATTAACACGAAACTCTACGTTGTTACCGTTTTTCCCTTTCTACTACCTCGATATACATATGGTTTGAAATTACCAGTCTTGAGCCGCTAGCAAAACCAATTTTTGCATTGTATCTCCATACTTGAGGCAACAATAAACCAGTCACATTGTTAACCTGAGATGCTCCACGCACTTAAGTCTTGACACCCAGTGCCAACCATTGAAGAAAGAGTGAATGCGCTGGGATCGTCTTCTTTGACAGAGAGGCCGGTGGAAGATATAACTGATGTTTGCAACGTAACAAGGAGGCTACACAGAGGAAGCAGGAAGGTGCTACGGACCACAGCAGTGGACCAACAACCAGAGGCTGGGATTTACACCCAATTCTCCTCAATCTCCAAATGAAATATAGCTGCTGTCGTGCCTTCTTTGTAACTCCATCAATATGTTGGGCCCAGGATAGATCCTCAGGGATGTTGACACCTAGAAACTTAAAACTGCTTACCCTTTCCACTGCTGATCCCTGTAAGAGGACTGGTGTGTGTTCTCTCGACTTCCTCTTCCTTAAGTCTTCACTGTTATAGTTCCCAAATACTGTACTTATCTTTAAACAGACACAATGGAGTGTGACTGAGATCAATGATCCTTATTGAATTCAATCTGCAGGATGCTCTGCATCCCAGTGTCCATGGTACTTCCATTTAAGTGCTGAGTGATAGGTGCAAGTCTGTAGAAATTTGAGTGTCTTTGGTAACATACCAAGTCTTCTCGAACTCCTGATGGCATTTAACCACTGCCTTTGTAATTGCATCAATATGTTGGGTGCACAATAGATCTTCTGATCTTTGCATCTTTTGCATCTTCGAAGATGCAAGCACTTTACTGTGCTGTGATAGCATAATGGTTAAGATAATGGCAGCAAGGTAGAAATATTGATCCGGAGGGAAGTTTAGATGCCACCAACTGAGTTGGGGATTTAAATTCAAGTTAAAAAATCTGGAATTTATAAAGTGTCAGACCGAGTAATGGAAACTATAAAACTATGCTGTTGTGAAAAAAAACCACAGTAACATTCAGAAGGAAATCTGCTGCCCCTCTTCCTTACTTTACACATGCTGTAAAAACCAGCAACAGAGCTGACGCCTGACTTACGACTCTTCAGAAGCAATTAAGGATGGGCAATAAATGCTGGCAATGTAAGAGACATCTCCAGTCCATGAACACATCCAAATTAAAACAGAATGGTTATGTTACTTCAGAAAGATGTGACAAATTTTCTACCTGTTCTCTCAAAGACCTTGAGAAGCCAACCACACCAGTGTTGCCCAACAATCTAACTGGAAGATGACATCCGCTAAACAAAAATAAAACCACACGAAACTGTTATATAATATAACTGTTATAGTCATATAACCAATGTTGCAAAACAAATGTAGGGAAGTGTTTCTTCCAAGAAGTTTCATTAGTGATGGATTTTCATATGAAAGACTAGAACTCAGCTCTATTCTTCTTTCAAGATGTTACTCCCCTGGACAAGTGCACTGGCCCCAATTACAGGCCATTGCCTCGTCCTATCAAACGCTTCAGGTTTGTGCATGATGCCCTGAATGTCAGAAACAGATTTATTAACACTGACACGCATCACGAAGTTTGCTGTGTTTCACAGCAGTTTTGAAAGGGTGTCAGACCATCCAGCAAGCTGCTCCTTTCAAGTCCTTTCAGACATACACAGCCGCCAAAAAACAAACTGCAGGAGGAAATTAGTAAGCCAAGCAACATCTGCGGAGGCAAAGAATGGTCGATATTTCAGTGACTGAAGCAGGGCAACAAGCCAAAATGGCCATCATCACTTTGAATCCAAGGTGCTGATAAGCACAGAGCTCCTCCCACAGTTCTTAACTCTAGATTCCATCATCTCTAGTCTCTTACGCCTGCACAGCCACCAATCCTTCCATGTAATATCACATCACCGCAAACTCTACTACAGGAAATATATACTTCAAAATTCAAATTTAATTATCACATGCACATCGAAACAGTGAAATGCATCATTGCTTTCACAATCAATACATCCAAGGGTGCGCTGGGGACAGTCTAAAGGTGTTGCTACACATTCCAGCACCAACACAGCATGTGTATAATGCTCAGCATAACAACATAGAACACAAGGAACAAACCAACAACAGCAACACAAGTCCTATTCCTTTCGTTCTCTCTCACTCCTCCACATACAGGGACAGGCAGTCTACGGCCTCCAGCTGACTTGGATTTGAACCCGCAGATGTTGGGCCTTCAACGTCCTCGGCAGACATGCAGAGATACGGAAAGAATGTTTAGCTTACAATTCCGGGCACTGGTTGGAGAACATACAGTTAGGCATGATTCCTATCAAAAGGCACAAAATGCTGCCTGTAAGGAGTTTGTATGTTCTCCCCGTGACCGCAGAGGTTTCCTTTGGGTGCTCCAGTGTCCACCCACAGTCCAAAGACATACTATACAGGCTGGGAGATTAATTGGTCATTGTAAATTGTCCCATGATTAGGCTAGGGTTAAATCAGCTCGGCCAGAAGGGGCTATACCGCACTACATCTCAATAATTAAATGAATAAATACTTCCTCCTTCATTTTGGTCATAGCCATAAAACAGGCATTTGCCCAAGAACTGGATCTGGCCAAGTACTTAAAACAACATGTCAAACTGCCCTGAGAACATAATGAACGTTTCAATGGAAACTCTAACAAAGTGCTAGCAACATTTGATGTTGGTTCACGAGTCACAACCTCTCGTTGTCTGTTCCTCACCCCCAGGTTGGATTTGGTAGAGTACCGAAGACTACTTCAACAGGGAGTGAAGATTATCAGAAAGAGCAGATGAAGGATCGCTGGCCCCCAAACATTTCCCAGCACCTGTGCCGTGTTTTCAGTTCATCTTCGGCATCTCTACTGCATTTATTTCCCATCTCTAATTGACCTGGAGAAGGTTGTGAGTCACGCTCTTGGACTACTGCAGTCCATCCAATGAAGCTGTTCCCGTTCTGCCGTGGGATGAAGAGCATCAGGATTGCAACCCAGCAATGACAAAGGAAGTTGATATACTGTATTTCCAAGTTTCAATGGGTGAGGCTGGAAGTGGCAGTGTTGAGCATAGAACATAGGGCAAAACAGCACAGTACAAGCCCTTTGGCCCATCATGCTATGCCAACCTTTTAACCTACACCACAATCTACCTTACTCCTGTACATCCCATAGTCCTCCATTTTTCTTTCATCCATGTGTCTATCAAGAGTCTATTGAATGTCTCTAATGAGCCTCTACCACCACCCCCAGTGCAGCATTCCAAGCAATGGCCACTCTTAGTGTAAAAACTTTTCCTCTGACATCTCCCCTAAACCTTCCTCCACGCACCTTAAAAGGTGAGCCATTGCCGTCCTGGGAAAAAGGCCAATCTATCTATGCCTCCCTTCTTCATTTGAGAGGCACTGTTGAAGTAACTTTCGCAATAACTAGTGTAGGTCATGCACATTGTAACAACGGAAATATTAAGGGGGTGGGAAAGCAGCCAATTAAGCAGCTGCTGTGTCCTGGATGGAGTTGAGTTTCTTAAAACCCGCACTTACCCAGGCTAAAGCTATAGAGTTATACGGCATGAAAATAGGCTCTTTGGTCCAACTCATACACACCAACCCAGGTGTCTCAGCAGGTCAGGCAGCATCTACAGAGGGAAGTGGACAGTTGACATTCTGGGCTTCATCAGGTCTTGGCCCGAAAGTCTGACAGCACATTTCCCTCCATACATGCTACCTGACCTGAATTCTTCCAGCACTTTCTGTACATTGCTCAAGATTTCCAACATCTGGCATTGTATTCGTCACAGCTAGTCACATTACTGTGTTTGGCCCACGTCCCTCTCAGCTTTTTCCAACTACAGGCCAGTCTAAATTTAACTTAAATATTGTAAATACACTTGCCCCTGGCACCTTGTTCCATATACCTTCTGTACACATCCTATCTGGTCGCATACCTGACGTCATGTTCCTATGCTAAACCTATGATGTAGCCCTCACCGTCTTCATCTAATTAGAATCAGAATCAGGTTTGTTATCAGCAGCATTTTTCACAACTTTTGTTTTACAGCAGCAATAAAAAATTACATTCAGTTGCAAAAAGGTAGGTCTGAACTCCTCTGGGCTTCTCTGAATCACAGAACAATCCTATCTCCGACAAACCAGTTCTATTGTGTTGCTAATTTTATCGCACATGGTCTCTTGGGTTTCATGTGTAATAAAATAAGACTGTGAGGTGGGGGAAGAGTTTAAGGACGACGTGAACAAGACCATTATGTCTTACCAGTTCATAGTACCTTCTGAGGTTCAGAAAGAAATTCTAGGTCCCAGTGAATCATTAAGACAATACCCTACCTGTCTTTCAAAACCATTTGACCTCCCACAGTGATGTGATGGTGAGAGGTGCATTACTTTGCCCGTCCATCACCCTCCAGACTTGGACCTTGTAGTGGTGTCAGGAGATGTGTCAGTCAGCGCAGGAACACAACTTCTTACCTACTCTTCACCCTAATCACATGGCTAGCTCATTTGGGCTTCTGGACAATGGTGACCATTTGGATGTCGGAGAGCAAATCAGTCATTGAGGCAAGAAGGCACAAAAATTAAAACAAGGCAACACAAAAAAACACAGGAGGAACTCAGTGGGTCAGACAGCACCATGGAGGAAAACAATGTTTCTGGTTGCGGTGGCCCAAAATGTCAGCCACCCATTTCGCTGCAGAGATGCTGTTTGACCTGTTGAGTTCCCCCAGCACCTTTTGTGTTGCTCCAGACTCCAGTGCTTGTACTTCCTTGTCTGTACAAACTGAAGGCTTTGTACTGTTACGTACCCCGTAACTGGGTTGTCAAACCAGCAGAAATGGAACACTCGTTGGAGTCTGTGATTACTAGGAACTAATAAAGTTTTATTAAAGAAATAAGTAATACAGTACACTAACTGCAAGGATATAAATGTAACAGGTTAGCAATGATAGTACACACATATACACAGAAATAGGGTAATAGGAATCAACCAAGTTCTATTGCAGTCTAGGGGTAAAATGATCAGTCTTAAGGTGAAGCAGAGTTCAGTTCAGTCTAGTGCAGTTTGAAGTAATCGCTGTTGTGTACCGTTGGGGGGGAGAGAGAGAGGAGAAGGGGAGAGGGAGAGGGAGAGGGAGAGGGAGAGGGAGAGGGAGAGGGAGAGGGAGAGGGAGAGGGAGAGGGAGAGGGAGAGGGAGAGGGAGAGGGAGAGGGAGAGGGAGAGGGAGAGGGAGAGGGAGAGGGAGAGGGAGAGGGAGAGGGAGAGGGAGAGGGAGAGGGAGAGGGAGAGAGAGGGAGAGGGAGAGGGAGAGGGAGAGGGAGAGGGAGAGGGAGAGGGAGAGGGAGAGGGAGAGGGAGAGGGAGAGGGAGAGGGAGAGGGAGAGGGAGAGGGAGAGGGAGAGGGAGAGGGAGAGGGAGAGGGAGAGGGAGAGGGAGAGGGAGAGGGAGAGGGAGAGGGAGAGGGAGAGGGAGAGGGAGAGGGAGAGGGAGAGGGAGAGGGAGAGGGAGAGGGAGAGGGGAGAGGGAGAGGGAGAGGGAGAGGGAGAGGGAGAGGGAGAGGGAGAGGGAGAGGGAGAGGGAGAGGGAGAGGGAGAGGGAGAGGGAGAGGGAGAGGGAGAGGGAGAGGGAGAGGGAGAGGGAGAGGGAGAGGGAGAGGGAGAGGGAGAGGGAGAGGGAGAGGGAGAGGGAGAGGGAGAGGGAGAGGGAGAGGGAGAGGGAGAGGGAGAGGGAGAGGGAGAGGGAGAGGGAGAGGGAGAGGGAGAGGGAGAGGGAGAGGGAGAGGGAGAGGGAGAGGGAGAGGGAGAGGGAGAGATAGATATGCAGTTGGTTGCAGGCAAACCTTTCGATGCCTTCTGATCCAGCTGGGGTCACCAACTGTGACCCCTCCGTTCCGGATGCGATCGTTCTTCCGTGGTGAACCCGGCACCCAGGCAAGGGCGGACACACACCAGGTTCCCACCGATCATACCTTTACACCCTGTGAGCATCTGACCGATTCCCGCGAATCGGTCCTCCAAACTCCCACCAACTTGTGGGGCACAATGCTCTTTCCAGGGTCTCATGGCGTGTGTCTTGTGCCTTAGCAAACCCGCTATTTTTATCCCCCTGGTGGGGTATCACCTGTCCATCAAACTTCAAACAGTTCAGGTTCAAAGCAAACTGTCTGTGGCAGACGCCAACATCTGAATTATGTGTTTCTTTCTCGTTAATCTCTCTCTTCTCTCTTATTAGCATTTTGAATGGTTCTCCATTGTCTCTCGTTATCTCTCTCATTAGCATCATCCGTTCTGCAGCTCTGCTTGACTTCACACATGACAGTACCTAAACACATGAAGCATTCAGAACCATTGGGAGCCCCAGTGGGATACAAGTGCCCTTAACGTAGACATGGTTGCAAAATGAGATTGAATGGGACATCAATAATGAAGGGCACGTGATACTCAGGAAGGGCGGGGGGTTAGGAAAAGATGGAGAAAGGACATATTAAATCAACAATGTTTGGAGTAATGAGGAAAGGTGACCAGGCTCAGGAAGCCAGGGTGTAGAAACATTTTGGGTGGAGTTAGGAAACAATAAAAGGTTGGAAGTCAATTGTGGGAGTGAGACACAGACATCATAACCACAACCATACAGTCGACAGCGTACAAAAGAAAAAGCAATCAGCATTGTTGGAGATGATTGACAGCAACGATGCGGGATGTTAGTTTACATATGGACAGGCAAAACCAGATGCAATCTTAAACAGAGATGAGGAGTTCATGGAGGGCTTTTACAACAGCTTTCTTTGAACTAGATCCAGGTATGGGCAGCAATGGATTAATTAATGACTTCATTGTGAAGGTGTCCCTGCAGAGCAGTGATCATGTTGTGATTTATTTTTATACTCAGTCCCAAGAACAATTAGTTCTACATTAGTGTTTAAAACTTAACTAAGTGCAGTTATGAGGCACCAAACAAAGGTAGCTAAAGCGAGGAGCAAATTTGCTATAGGGTTTCATTTAGTCAAGATACAGTGGCAGACATTTAAGGGGATCTTTCAGAATACATGGAATAGATATATTTAGAGAGAAACAATTATTAAGGGAAGACCCACCATTTGTGGTTAACTAAAACTTTTAAAATATTATAAAAATTAAAGAGAACCAAAATAATTTGCAAAGATTAGGAGCAGATCAGAAGATTGAACAGAATCCAAGGCAGCAATGAATGCCTGAAATATTAATAATGGAAAAATTACAGTAAAGGATAAAGCTGCACAGATACAGAAACAGACAGGAACAGCTTCTGTACTGAGCTTTGATCTTACATAACACAAGTCTGTGGAATTAATACAGGTGGCCCCTGTTTTCCGAACGTTCGCTTTACAACACCTCACTGTTACGAAAGACCTACATTAGTTACCCGTTTTCACTAACAGAAAGTGTTTTCACTGTTACGGAAAAAGGCAGCGCGTGCCCCAAGCAGCCAAGCTCCTCCACTGGAACTGCATTCTAGCCGGCATTGCTTAAACACGTGCTCTAGCTTGATTTATTTTGTGCATCCATTAGCAAGATGAGTTCTAAGGTATCGGAACAGCCTAAAAGAGCTCGTCAGGGTGTTACACTTAGCGTAAAACTAGACATCACTAAGCATTTTGATCGTGGCGAACAAAGTAAGGTCATTGTCCACGCATTGAACTTACCTGCATCCACCATTCGCACTATTTATACGCAGAGAGAAAGAATTTTGGAAGCTGCCGATGTTACTGTTGGTTCTGCTCGAAGCAAAGTGGTCTCTCTTAGTTGGCATCCAATAATAGATAAAATGGAAGTCTATTGCTTGAGGGGATTGATGGGAGTACAAAGCGTGGTGTTCCATTAAGTTTTCTTATACTTAAGGAGAAATCAGTCAGCCTTTTTAATAAGCTGAAACAGAAAGCACTGGACAATGGTGATGAAAGTGTTGTGAAAGTGCAACTTAAAGATAGTCATGGGTGGTTTTAAAAATGCAAACACGAGGAATTCTGCAAATGCTGGAAATTCAGGCAACACACATCAAAGTTGCTGGTGAACGCAGCAGGCCAGGCAGCATCCCTAGGAAGAGGTACAGTTGACGTTTCGGGCCAAGACCCTTCGTCAGGACTAACTGAAGAAAGAGCTAGCAAGAGATTTAAAAGGGAGAGGGGGAGGGGGAGATCCAAAATTATAGGAGAAGACAGGAGGGGGAGGGATGGAGCCAAGAGCTGGACAGGTGATTGGCAAAAGGGATATGAGAGGATCATGGGACAGGAGGCCCAGGGAGAAGGAAAAGGGGGGACGGTGGGGAGGGAAAAACATGGGTGGTTTGATCGGTTTCTGAGGCAAGGGCAGCTTCATAGTTTAAGCAGTGGTCCCCAACCTCTGGGCCGCAGACTGATACCGGGCCGCGAAGAATGCAGCGGTAGCCAGAGTGCACCCAGCACATCTTCAAGAAAAAAGCCGAAATAAACAAGCTAATTAATTAGGTGCTGCCCGGCACATAAATGTCGGCCCAGATCAGAGCCGATTGCTGATTGAGCCAAGTGGCTATTCGTATAAGCAGGTGTTTAACTGTGACGAAACTGCAATTTATTGGAGTGTTCCCATACAAACGTACATTATTTCTACTTTATATAGGCTGTGTATTTTTATGTGTTATTGGTATGGTTTGGCAGCTTCATAGCTTAAAGTTTACTGGAGAGAGTGTTTCTGCCGAGAGCGCTTCTGCAGGATTTTCATTGTGCTATACAGTGCTGCAGAAAAGTATTTCTACTTTATATAGGCTGCGTATTTATCATATCATTCCTGCTTTTACTATATGTTACTGTTATTATAGGTTTTATGTTGTTACTTGGCATGATTTTGTAGGTTATTTTTTGGGTCTGGGTACGCTCAAAAAATTTTCCCATATTAATAAATGGTAATTGCTTATTCACTTTATGACATTCCGGCTTACGAACCGTTTCATAGGAAAGCTCTACCGTCGGATAGCGGGGGAAACCTGTAACGGAAAACAAGGTGGCGGTACATTAATTAAATGGGTATTTTACATCAGACTATAGAGAATGCACACAGCATCCCAGAAAAGGCTGCAAATCAGGAATTGAAAGGAAGAGGAATTCAGGAAAATGACTGCCACTGGAGCAAATTGTTGTAGCTTCGAGCCGGCAAGGCTCCAACTTCTGAGGGACTCGGCTCGAGAATCTTAAAGCAAGTGGCCAGGAAGACTGGTGATACACTGGCTTGGAGTTTCCAAAATTCCCTACATTTGTGGACGGCTCTATTTGATTCAAAAATAGCAAAAAGGGAAGGATAAAGAAAGCAGGAAACTACAAATCAGTTGGTTTAACAATGACATACAGAAAGCATTAGAAGTTATTATTAGGGGCATTACCAGAGCACTAAGAAAAATTCAATGTCAGTGTGATTTTTTGAAAGGGAAACTATGTAGGATCATTCTGCCGGAGCTCTATACATTATGGATTAAGGGAAACCTGTGGATGCATTACAGATTTCCACAAAACAACTGTAAATGATCAGTGAAAATAATTACTACTGATATAGGAATTAACATACTGGTGTGGATAGAAGGCCATCAGGAAAGAGAGAGGTGTCAAATTGGTCTTTGACTGTTCAGCAAGATGTAACAAATGGTGACCTTCAATGACCAGGGCTGGAGCCACAGCTCTAATACAAACAGATAACAGCACCAAAGTTAAATCTGTTGAATGGACACAAGGGGACAACAAAGGGACAGCGATGACTTAAGTGACATCCACAACAGGAGGAATGCGGTCAAGAGGTTCAACCAGCAGCAGGCTCGCCTCCAAGTTGCTCACCACTCCGACATGGAAATATAGTAACATTCCTTCACTGCCCTGGAACTGCCAACTCAATCTTCATCAGAAGGACTGAAGCAGTTCAAGAAGCTAACTAGTTATCATCTTCTCAAGACCAAGTGGGAAGGGGCAATAAATGCTGCTGCGTTGGACAATACCTAGGTCCTAAACATTATTAAAATAAGCAAATGGGCAAAAATTTGGCAAAGGAATATAATGTGGTAAAATATGAAATTGCCTATTTTTTTTTCTGGCAGATAATGTAACTCGGCTACTCAGTATAATTCATTTGGCACAAAAAAGGGATGAGAAGAGTATAGTAGTAGCTTTGGATGCAGAAAAAGTATTTGATAGATTAGAATGGGATTTTTTATTTAAAGTATTAGAAAAATATGGGTTAGGAACATCTTTTATAAATTGGATTAAAACTTTAAATTCTAACCCTAAAGCTAAAGTAGTGACAAATTCTCAAATTTCAACACCATTTCAGCTAAAAAGGTCAACTAGACAAGGTTGTCCACTATCACCTGCTCTATTTGTATTGGCGATAGAGCCATTAGCAGAACTAATTAGATTGGATCCAGATATTATGGGTTTTAGAGTTAACCAAGAGGAATATAAAATTAATCTTTTTGCCGATGATGTTTTGATCTATTTAACAAACCCACAACATTCGTTACATAAATTATCTTCTAGATTGGATGAATATGGGAAGGTATCAGGTTACAAAATAAACTGGGATAAAAGTGAAATTTTGTCTCTTACTAAAGGAGACTATAGTCAATGTCGATTAGTAACCCAATTTAGATGGCCGGTAAATGGTATAAAGTATTTAGGTATAAGACTTGATAGTGATGTAAAGAATTTATATAAATTTAATTATTTACCACTATTGAAAAAAATTCAAGATGATCTTGACAAATGGATGATACTACCAATAACATTAGTAGGTAGAGTCAATGTTGTAAAAATGAATATATTTCCGAGATTACAGTATTTGTTTCAAACATTACCAATACAATTGCCACAGAAATTTTTTCAAGAGTTAAATAAATCTGTGAGAAAATTTCTTTGGAAAGGTAAAATGTCAAGAATATCATTGGAAAAACTGACATGTAAATTTAGGTTAGGAGGGTTACAACTTCCAAACTTTAAAAATTACTATAAAGCAAATCAACTTAGATTTATTAGATCTTTTTTTGACGATCAAAAACCAGCATGGATTAAAATAGAACTAGACAAGATAGGAGAAAATAAACCTGAAGATTTTAATATATAAATGGGAATCTAAATGGATACGGGAAAAGAAAGAATCTCCTATATTAACTCACTTGATTGATCTTTGGAATAAGATAAATGTTGATAAGGAAACACAGAAATCTCTATTAGCAAGGAGACCTTTGTTTCAAAACAGACTTACTCCTTTTACAATGGACAATCAACTTTTATATAATTGGTACCAAAAAGGGATTAAATTTATAGGAGATTGTTTTGAGCGAGGTATAGGGATGTCATTTGAACAATTAAAGGATAAATATAAAATATCTAATAATACTTTCTTTTGCTACTTTCAGTTAAGGGCTTACTTAATAGGTAAGTTGGGTCAAACAATGTTTTTGCCAAAAGCTAATGAAATTGAAATTTTAATTCAAAAAGGGAAAATTAAAAAATTTATTTCTTGTATGTATAATTTGATTCAAGAACAGACAATTAAACAAGGAACCCATAAGTCAAAGCAAAAATGGGAAACAGATCTGAATATTAATATTGATGAAATAAATTGGTCAAGACTTTGTCTGGACAGTATGACAAATACAATAAATGTTCGACTTAGATTAGTACAATATAATTTTTTACACCAATTATATATTACACCACAAAAAATAAATAGATTAAATTCAAATCTATCTGATAAATGTTTTCAATGTAATCAAGAAATTGGTACTTTTTTACATTCTACTTGGTCTTGTTTTAAAATTCAACCCTTTTGGATAAATTTAAGAGTCTTATTGGAACAAATTACTGGAATTCAACTTCCACATAACCCTGTATTATTTCTATTAGGTGATATTGAAGGGATAAAACCAAAACTTAAATTGAATAAATATCAAAAAGAATTTATAAAAATTGCATTGGCAGTAGCTAAGAAGACTATAGCAGTTACTTGGAAATCTGATTCGTATTTAAGTATGAATCGTTGGAATAATGAAATGGCTAGTTCTATTCCACTTGAAAAAATTACTTATAATTTAAGAGATAATTATCTAACATTCTTGAATATTTGGCACCCTTATTTACAAAAGATAGAATGTCATATTTAAGTGCTCCGACAAAGAATTTGGTTACTTGGGGAAAATAACGAATAATTATACCAAATTTATTTTGAATCCCATGGAGCATGTGGAAACCTTCCAATACCCAGGCGGCTCCTTTTTTTTTTCTTTCTTTCTTTTAGGTAGGATTATATATGGGGGGGGGAGGGTTAAGGGGAGGTGGGGGTAGATTTTATCTTTTTATGTATTACTTTTTGAAAATTCAATAAAAATTATATTTAAAAAAAAAGAAATTGCCTATTTTGGCTATAAAATAGTAAAGAACATACTATTTAAATGACAAGTAGGGTACCGCGCGCAATTCTGATATGATGGAGACAGATGTGAGAGTACAGAGGAACATCTGGAGAAACTTCTGAAATGCCCGCTTCGCTGCCGCTGCTACTGTGTGGTCCGGAATCTCCGGAGAAGAAGGCCCCGAATCCTCGGCTTGTTTCAGTGGCCGGGGCAAGGTCGAAGGCGTTCGGGAGGCTGTATCGGAGGGGTTGGTCGGAGGCTTGAAGTTTTCGGACGGACGGACGGACTCACGGACTCAGTGTCAGCTGTGGTCAAGTGCTTCCAAGGCATCGGCAAGTTGTCGGTGCCTGGAGGTTTATGGCAGGGAGTTTCTCCTTTTTGCCGCCTGCTATCGGGGACTCGGGAGTCAATCGGGACTTTGAGACTTTTTTTTTACAGCGCCCATGGTCTGCTCTTTATCAAATTATGGTATTGCTTTGCACCGCTGTAACTATATGTTATAATTATGTGGTTCTGTCAGCATTAGTCTTTGGTTTGTCCTGTTTTTCTGTGATATCACTCTGGAGGAACATTGTATCATTTTTTAATGCATGCATGCATTTCTAAATGACAATAAACGAGAATTGAGTGTTCTCATAATCTAAAGAGAACTCCGAGATCTAGGACAGATCTGGGTGTCCTTGTGCATGATTCACAAAGGTTGCTTTTCTCAGTAGGAGATTCAGCACGATAATCAGCCCTTCCGGGCCAATGAGCCCACACCGCCCAATTATACCCAAGTGACTGATTAACCTACTAACCCATGCGTCTTTGGAATGTGTGAGGAAACCGGTGTGCCCAAAGGGAACTCACGCAGTCACATGGAGAATATACAAACAAGTTCAAGTTCAGTTCAACTGTGAATACAGGCAAACCAAACAGCATTTCTCTAGGGCAGGGGTTTCCAGCCTTTTTTATGCCATGGATTCCTTACGTTAACTGAGGGGTCCGTGACCCCATTGTGGGAATCTCGCCACTCTAGGGCCAAGGTGCAAAACATAGTGCCAACAGTCGTACACAGCACAAGGCACATATAAAATAGCAGTAAACATACAGTCACACAAAATACATAATATAACCCAAAGACCCGATTGTCAGATTGATAGTGCCTGCATGTGTCTGGAAAAACAAGGCCGCAGCAGGCCGCAGCAGTCCGCAGGCGAACGCAATCCAGTTTGGCTTCCACCGAGCAAGGCTGGAGGGCAGCACGGACTCCAGCACGCCAGCCGCACCTCTGCTCTCTCCCACACCCACTTCGCCGCCTCTCCCCCAGGCGGCTGCAACAGACGACCCCGCGGCTTGAGACACAGTCCGCGCTACAACCGAGGCCACGCGGCTGCCCTGCCAGTATCGCCAATGAACTGGATCTGCAGTGTTCCACGTTACCAATGCCCAGCAGTGTCTCGTGAACGCAAGGAAAACGCCCAAGACAACGGCTTCTTACACTGCTTCTCGCACTGACTCTGTCACCTTCCTGCAGCAGGCAGCAACACGGTCCACACCAAGTCCAGCTCCGTCACTGTCAAACAACTCACTGATAGGATAGACCCGCAATATTTGATATCCCTGATAACCAGAAGAAAAGGAATTTCAGGATGTATACTGTATATATTTCGGACATTAGTTGTACCTATGGAAAGCTATTGAAACCAGCAGTGTTCTGTGATCATAAAAGGACGAACAATTACTCCTTTGGTCGGACCCAGAGTGGCTGTTACAAACACGCACATCGCCATCATAAAGGAATAATCTCCTTACAGGCAATGGCAGGTTGCTAGCATTATGCTAACCGCTATGCTGATGTGGCACCCTTTGTAGGTAGACTCAGCAAGAACCTGGGAAAGTGAATGTGTGTTGTTTAATACAGGAGAAATAAACACAAAAGGTAGGTTCTGATTCTGATAATATAATGCACTAATGAGTCTGTAACTGAAATAGTGCATTCAATATTGGTCTCCTTAGTTCAAGAAGCGCGTTAGGGTCTCGGCCCAAAATGTCGACTGTACTTTTTTCCATGGTTGCTGAGTTCCTCTAACATTGTGTGTGCGTTGCTTAATATATTGCATACGATTCAGAAGGTTCGCTAAGCTGGTACTTGGAAGGTTGGAGAGGCTAGGCTTGAGGGGATTTAGATTGAAGCATTCAAGATCCCAAGGAGCTTGGCATGTTAAATGACGACAGGATATTTCCTCGTGTGACTTGACTGGATATGCTGGAATCTGGAGCAATAATAAAAAAAACCTGCAGGAGGACCTCTGTATTCGAGCAGCATTTGCAGTAGGGAAAGGAATCGTTGTTTCAGGTCGAAACCCTGCATCAGAACGAGAGGATCGTTGTTTAAAATAACAGATGCCTCACTTCAGATGGAGATGAGGCAATTCCTCTTCTCCATGAGGATCCTCAGCCTTTGGAATTCTCTTCCTTGAAGAGCAGTGGAAGCAATTCTTCTGAAGGACAGGCAGATGCTTTCTTGACCAGCAGGGGTGGTTGAGTTGTGGGGGAGTGTTGGTGAAAGATTGCCAGGCTAGTGAGAATGTACAGTGGGCGTCACTATCAGCCATTATCTCATTGAATGGAGAAGTAGATTTAACGGGATGAATAAACTCATTTATTCTCAATTCATTATGTCAGTATGGATATTGTGGGGCCTTTATGCTGTTAAATGTCAGGGGGAAACGATCGGGCTCTCTGTTGAATATGGACAATGCTTGGCACATGTGTGGCACTAACATGTGGCTGGATAATTAACATTTTACCACAAGCGTCCATTCAAAGGACTCAAAGGTGAATGGGTCCCAGCAGCACAGGACCTTCCCTTCTGGCTTCTATTCTCAGCACATACAGGCTACAGGTAAGGTGCCATTTACTACCTCGCTTACCCGACAAAGTGGAAGTGAGCACCTGGTTCTCTGTAAGGATGTCATTCAGCTCTTGGTGTGGAGCCAGACTTTTTGTACACAACCTCCAGGAGCCCATGATTGCACCAGTCTGGTACAGCAGTTCAAATGTACAGGAACACAAGAAACTGCAGAGCACACCGGACACTTCCCAACACAGCACTGGCACCACCCTCCTCAATCCATCACCAGGGCCTTCCATCATTACTCAACCTTCCCCGCCTACTCCCCACTCGCCTGGTCACCAGGCCCCACACCCCGGAACAGAGGCACCATTGTCACCTCCTGCACTAAACTGACAATCGCTATCTCGTTTGTCAGCCTCTCCCATTGATTGGCGCCCACAAACACATCTCCACAACCCTCGCTGTTGTCCCTAACAGCACCAAGCAGTGCTCAGCGCCTTTCAAATACCCAACCAGCAGAAGTGGATTCCAGCAACTGATACTCCAACTCCAGGATCTTCTCCTCACCCTTCTTCACCAGTTCTAGACATGGAGATGAGTGTTGCTTTGACCCCAGCATCTGCAGATTATTTTGTGTTATGGAGATGGCCTGTTTTCCTACATGTGTGTCTCACTGGCACATCGCCCAAAGGAAAGGGTGCACCCTCATGAAATTGACTCCCAGGCGCTACTGAGATTTCAAGCATCAGGCCCACGTTGTGCGTGGTGGCTTGTTACTGAACCTCTGTGGGTGCCAGCTAGTATCTACACTTGGGTTTCACTGCCCCATCTATCTCAGGTCACAGGGTCAGTCAGGCTCTCCGCAGAGGTGCTAGAACCCCTCCCCATTGTTACAGGCACTAAAGTCACACTGGGTTTAATGCTCAGCACAAGCCACCACAGCAGTGTGATACCAAGTGTTGCATACCTGGACACTCCCAGAAAATGAATCTCTTGAGTTACAAAGAAATGCTTATTGGTGGTTGGCCAGTTCCATAAGACCATAAGATGTAGGAGCAGAATTAGTCCCAACAGGCAACAGAACGTGCTCAGCAACAGGAGTAATTCCACAACACGAGACCTTCATGCCTTTGGTATTTAAATACTCATTGGGTAATGGGGACATCAAGGGGGCAACACCTTTGAGCTGAGCTTCAGATTTGAAGGCAAAGATTGAGATAGTCAGGAAAAGCACAGAGGCTGAAGAAAACACAAAAAATATTGGAGGAACTCAGCAGGTCAGGCAGCATCTATGGAGAAGAATAAGCACAGTTCAGGCAGCATCTATGGAGAAGAATAAGCACAAGTCCTGATGAAGGGTCTTGGCCTGAAACGTTGACTGCTTATTCATCCTCCATAGATGCTGCCTGACCCGCTGTGTTCCTCCAACATTTTGTGTGTGGGTTACTCTGGATTTCCAGAGTAATCTCTTGTGTTAAAGTGGATGCTGGAATCTGGATCAAGAAAAAAAGATCTGGTGGAGGAACTCAGCAGAAGTCAAACAGCCTCTGTGGGGGTGGGGGAGAAGGGATGATCCGATGACATTTCAGGTCAAACTCCTTTCATCAGGACTGAGATTGGAAAAGCAAGAGAGCCAGTATAAAAAAGGAGAAGGGAAGTGGCGATAGGCAAAGCAAGGGCTCCCATTCCCTACCATCCTTCTTGTGAACCTGGAACTCAAAAATTGAGAACACCAAACTCTACCTGCCAGAGATGCCACACATGGTAGAATAGCCCCGTGCCACTCACCAATTTGCCTCATGAGGAGAACGATCTGCACCAACATCTAGCGATCCCATAATCAAAAAAAAGTAAGCACTGAAAAGATCTACAGATCCATGCAACCATGATGAACTCAGAATGTTACATCTGGGTCCTTGCATCCCTGCTGACCAATAGTAATGGCACAGAGCACTCAAACAAAAACTTTACTTACTGAGGAAGTTAATTAAATGACTCACTAAAACAGCAATAACATAAAGCTTGTATGGAGGCATGCACGTCCTGCATTCTGCGTCATTGTGGTTAAATTACTGGATTATGTCACTGTAAATCCCACCAGAGCAAGTCAAGAATTTTAAGGATCATTGTAACAATTTATTTAGTTCACTGATACACCTCAGGGCAGGAAATCTGCTGTCCCAATACACAAACACGAGGAAATCTGCAGATGCTGGAATTTCAAGCAACACACATAAAAATTGCTAGTGAACGCAGCAGGCCAGGCAGCATCTATAGGAAGAGGTACAGTCGACGTTTCCGGGGTGTCCTGACGAAGGGTCTCGGCCCAAAATGTCAACTGTACCTCCTCCTATAGATGCTGCCTGGCCTGCTGCGTTCACCAGCAATTTTTATGTGTATTGTCCCAATACACAATGGTCTACACATGACTCCAGACCCAGCAATGCAGATGACCCAATTCAAAGAAATTGGGAGACAATACATCACAACACTGCAAGTAAGATTCACATCCAGAATTGCAAAAAAAAATACTGGAAGAATAAAACCTTGATTTCTGCAGGAACATTTTGAATTTGTAGCCTTATCGTGAATTTCATGATATTTCCGTGAGTTGGAAAACAAGCTGGGTCACATTCGTCTGCGGCTGCACTAGCACGTGAAGAGCTGCTCTTGCAGAAACGAGGCTCCAACACAAAATCCCACGCATCAGCAACTCTACAGGCCATGACACTCGGGGGTGGACTATAACATCTTTATGACTATATATGTTTACTGCTATAGTACATATGTATGATGCGTGGGACCGCTGGTACTGTGTGTTGCACTTTGACCCCCGGAGGAACACTGGTTCGCTTGTCTGTATTCAAGTGTACAACAATTAACTTGAACTGAGATTTAAAACTCTTGCAGAGTCCGCCGACATTTCTGTTGCCAGAGCAATTCGACACCTTGGCTGGGTGGAAACGATTACAAAGAATGCCTTGTAACAAAAGAGCAATGGATTCCAGAGAATCAATGACATTATTCATGTGCTCCCTCCTACATATGCATTCTAAAGATCCACAGTCTCCCCTTGTGGACTATTCCTGGGAGCGAGGGTGTACGTTTAGCTCACAGACCTCTCCCAGTGCAGCAAAAAGAAAAGCGAGCTGCTGAAGAAACTCAGCAGGTCAGGCGGCAACTGAGGGGGGAAATGGACAGTCAACGTTTCATGTTAGAACCGTTCAGCTGCTCTGAAAGTGTACAGGGGAGCCAAGCAGTGTAAATAACTGAGGGGAAAGGGTCATCCCTACACTTTACTTGTTGGAGGTTGACCCCTCTGTCGAGTACACACAGGGTCACGTCTTCCAAACAGCTGCTAAACAGCAAGGGAGCTCTTTGGCACATCTAGAAGGGACAGTGACGGTGATCCGCGGTTCGCCTCCAACCTCGGGTGCCGTCTGTCCGGAGTTTGCACGTTCACCCCATGACCACACGGGTTCCCCTCCCAGGTGCGCCAGTGTCCTCCCACATCCCAAGGCCATGTGGGGTCTGGAAGTTCAATGGCCACTGCAAACTGACCCCAGTTTGTAGGTAAGTGTGCAGAATCTGTGTGTATGGGGGTGGGGGGGGGGACAGAGTTGATAAGAAAAGAATATGAAAAAATGGGATTAAGGTAAGATTAGTGTGAATGGATGGCTGATGGACAGCAAGGACTTGAAGGGCCTAAGGGCCTGTCTCCATACTCTATCACTATGGCAGACCTATGCATCACTGAGAGCACACTGAAGAGTACAGAGCTGTCGGTACCTGACCAGAAGCATATCGAAACCAGGCAGGGAGGAAACTTGTTTTATTTTATTAAAATAATCTTTAGTAATAACAAAAAAATTACAAGAATAAATCAGACAATGCTTCTTCATTCTTCACATTCATAGTTGATGCCTTCCATGCATTCCAAACACACCAACAGTATACACGAGGAAATCTGCAGATGCTGGAATTTCAAGCAACACGCACAAAAGATGCTGGTGGAACGCAGCAGGCCAGGCAGCATCTATAGGAAGAGGTACAGTCGACGTTTCGGGCCGGGATCCTTCGTCAGGACTAACTGAAAGAAGAGATAGTAAGAGATTTGAAAGTGGGAGGGGGACGGGGGGATCAAAATGATAGAAGACAGGAGGGGGAGGGATGGAGCTAAGAGCTGGACAGTTGATTGGCAAAAGGGATACTAGGCTGGAGAAGGGAGAGGATCATGGGATGGGAGGCCTAGGGAGAAAGAAAGGGGGAGTGGGGGAAGCATCAGAGGAAGATATAGTGAGCATTGCTGCCACTAGTGTGATACTCTGGGAGTGGGGGCTTACTCAGCAAACACAGCCCCTCCCTCTCCAGTCAGGGAAGAAAGTTGCCAATGGAGGCATGGATAGAGTGGACAGCCAGCACCTTTCTCCCCAGGGCAGCAACAGCCAATACCAGAGGACACCGTTTTGAGGCGAGTGGAGGGAAAGTTTAGGGGATATGTCAGGGATAGGAGTTTTATTTATAAAACTTTTCTTGCAGAGGGTGACGAGTGTCCGGAGGTGGTGGCAGAGGCTGACACATTAGGGGCTCTTAGATAAATGGAAGGTTATGAGCAATGTAGGAGGGAGTGGTTATATGGATCGTGTAGATGGGTTAGATTGATTGTGTAAGTTCGGCACAACTTGGCAGGCTGATGGTCCTGTACTGTTCTATGCTATATGCTCCTAATTATGTGAAGTTTGGCCAAAATAGATGCAATTTAATGGCCAGTTACACCATACATAACTGGCACTTGTTCTCAAGTAACTCCACTCTAACGTGCCATTCTCCCACAACACAAAAACCAGACTGTTATCTGCATGTCCTGTCTTGCGCTGACATTGTACTAAAATGCAGGAAGGCAGGGTTACTTTGGCACGGTCAGCATTAAGTTCAGCCACAAGCACTCTGAGGCTTCAACACAGCGACTTAACCCGAACTTCAGAGGTTTCTCGCTGGCCTCATGAAGCTGAAGTTGGCTGTTCTCAGAACAAAGGCACAAAAGTGCACTGCAGTCTGAAAGAATTTAACACCACCCTCTCTTAAAAACAAGTCAAACATATTACTTCAGCCTCTGAAAGCTCAGTACTGGTATTGTGCAGTCATGTAGCGTGCTACAAATAGCTTCCATTAAGGCAATATTAACCCAGCCGAGCAGCAAGCTGTTTGCAAAACACTTGAATTATTAGATCAGCAGAAGTTATTCTGGCTGCTCACCAAGGCTTCTTCGACAGTACTTCCCACAGCCATGGCCTTGTTCAAGTACAAGGACTGGGGGGCTGCAGGAGACGTATACTAAAGTCACAGGCAACTGGAGGGCTGGGCTGCAGGAGACGTATACTAAAGTCACAGGCAACTGGAGGGCTGGGCTGCAGGAGACGTATACTAAAGTCACAGGCAACTGGAGAGTTGGGCTGAAAGAACTTGATTCTACATCCTGACCTTTTACTACACACTGCCAGCTCCCTTCCCACCATCTCCCACAGACTCTTACCGGGGGCACACCTGTGGTTCATCCGGACTGCTGTCCCCACATGCTTCAAACCAACCATCTTCCCATCTAAACAACAACAGCCCGGTGGCACTGACACACCATAAAAGGGCTTTGATCGACACACATCAAAAACTCCATCCCTGCCACATTGGACACTCACTCATATGCTTACTGATAGAACAGCTCTATGTGGCCCTGACGTACCCAGGAAACAAGGGCACTTAACGTCAGAATGCTGCTTCTGGATCTCACCTCGACATTCAACACTATTGTCCCTTGGTGAACAAACTCCTACACCTCAGTCTAAGCACACCACTGTACAGATGGGTGTTGGACTTCCCAACCAAAAGACTTCACGTAGTCAGTTCCTCCTTCCCCATCATCCTCAACACAGGTGCCCCAGCCCGGGGCTGTGCTGAGCCCATTGCTGTACACCCTGCTCACACATCTCTGCACAACCAAACACCCATGTAGCCACACGGTCAAGTTCACCGGTGACATGACAGTGGTGTGGCTCATCACCAACAAGGATGAGGTGGCCTGCAGGGAGGAGGCGGAACAGCTCAAAGCCTGGTGCCAGGCACATAACCTCTTCCTTAATGTCACTGTAGCTCCCCTGGCCACCCTCAGGGTCGCTCGGCTCGCTGTCGTCTAGGGAAACAGCCCTCGGCCCCGGCAAACTGGGTAATTAGTTCGTCTGGATGCTGTGTGATGTACCCCACCCCGCCCAAATAACAGACAATACACCAGATACGATTAAATGATTTACAGTTTATAGATATTACTGGAACTATATAATTAATAGAGAATAAAATATAAAAGGAAAATAAAAGGCGCCACACTTATCAAAGTTCAATCTCTTCGTGCACAAACAGTTGGAGCTCAGGACCCTTCTTCATCACCCTGCGACCCCTCAGACCACCTCAACCGGCCGCCTGGGACCAACAACGGCGGTCGACCAGACGCTCCACACGAGTCCGTCTCCGTCTCCTCTCCTAGCCGAATGCCCCGCTCAGGGTCTGACCCCTGTTAGCGGACTCACAGCACCTGGTCCGTTCTCTGTCTCTCTCTCCTGCCTTCTCCCCAAAAACCCCGTGCATACAATATCTTCAGACACACCAAAAGCATAACAACCATCACAATTGGTTCATTCATCCTCATATCAATAGATAATACAAAACAAACTGCTAGCGGGAAGGACTTTCTCAGCGTTTAACATAACAAAGAAGCATTCCCAAGCATAACATAACAAAGAAGCCATTTTAAATTTAACATACAAAAAAATCCCGTACATCATCAAGACAAAAGAGATGGTCATCAACTTCAGGAGAATTTACACCACTCACAGTCCCCTTTACATCGGTAGCACAACAGGGGAAAGCTTCAAAGTGCTGGGAGTACACATCCCGCACAACCTCTCATGGCGCCAGAATATTTCTTACACAATCAGGAAAGCTCACCAAAATCTCTACTTTCTGAGAAGGCTGAAGAGAGCTGGACTATGCACATCTATACTCACATCATTCTGCAGATGTGCAGTAGCGAGCATCCTAACAAGCTGCATCACTGCTTGGTACGGAAAGTACGCTGGACAGGAAGCTCTACAGTAGGTAGTCAAAACTGCCCGGTGCATCACTGGCACCAACCTGCCTGCTGTCAAGGGCATATATACAAAAAGGTGCTGGTAAAGGACCAACAACATCATGAAGGGTCCCACCCACCCTGGTTATATATTGTCTCTCCCACTCCCATCTAGAAGGAGGCTGTGTAGCATACACAGCAGGACCACCAGACTCAAAAACAGTAACTTTCCCAAACAGTAACACCTCCACCCACTAACCCACCCCTCCACACCACCAGCCATCACTACGTTATCTCTTCCTATAGCTTGTGTAGATAGGCTATATTATTTATTTATATTTATTGATGTATTTATATTTATTAAGCTTTTTATTGTCATTGTGTTCTGCATTGGATCCAGAGTAACAATTATTTAATTTCACTTTATATTGGTGTTCTGGAAATGACATTAAAGAACCTTGAATTCAGTGTCCTGCGTTTGGTGCTCATAGTCAGATCTGGTCACTCTCTGGCTAAGAGCGGTGGTGCAACAGCCTTGCACTCAACGTCAGTAAGACCAAGGAATTGACCGTGGATCTCGGAAGGAGAAGTCAAGGGAACACACACCAATCCTCATCCAGGGATCAGAAGTGCGAAGGGTGAGCTGTTTCATTTCCTGGGTATCAACAGCTCTGAAGATCTACTGCTGGAATTACGAAGGTGGCTCACCAGTGGTTATATTTCATTAGGAGTTTGAGGGGATTTAGTATGTCACCAGATTTCTACAGATGTTCTGTGGAAGACAGTCTAACTGGTTGCACCTCCTCCTGGTATGGAAGGACCAATGCATAGGATCAGAAAAAGCTGCAGAGGGTTGTCAACTCAACCAGCTCCATCATGGGCACTAGCCTCCTCATCAGAGGATATCTTCAAAAAGTCATGCCTCTAAAAGGCATCATTAATGACGCCCACCACCCAGGACATGCTTTCCTCTCACGACTACCAGAGGAGATACAGAAGCCTGAAGACACACTTGACGTTTTAGGAACAGTTTCTTCCCCTCCATCAGATTTCTGAACAGACAATGAACCCATGAACCTCACACCACTCTTTTTGCATCACTTATTTAATCCTATATATTTCTTACGGTAATTTTAAAATTTTATGTCTTGCAAAGTACTGCTACTGCAAAACAACAAATTTAAGGACATTTATCAGTGATTAATAAACCTGATTCCACACTAAGAAACTAAACCCATGCTCCATGACCACTTTCCACCCTCCTGCCACCTTTATGCCTACTCCCACCCTCCGTTTCCTGCACTTTTGCAACAAAGCCCAAGGAATGACACTTCCTCTTCCAGCTAGACACTTCACAGTTTTCCAGGCTCCACTCAAAATTCAGACGTTTCAGATCTCCATAGCTTACTGTTGAATTCCTCTGTCACTTCAGCGGTGTAAATAAAGAAACTCACATACAGCTGTTCGGGCAATGGAAAGGTACCCTCACTGAATACACAAATCACTAAAAAAAATCTGAGGTGCAGGCAGAAATTTGCTCTCATGGAATTTGTATCGATTTTTTTTCCTCCTCAGTTCAAGTTTCCTGACACGGGCACAGATGATGTAGCTTTGTGTTATGGAAAATCCTCCTATGGACTGTTTTCTAAGAACGCAGCCCTTACTGTAACTCAGGGGTGACCTGCTGTGCAAAAGGTTTGATTGTCAGCCTACACCAAGTTCCATGCCTGCAGCCATCTCCATCATGGACACCAGCCTCCCCTGCTATCAAGGATAACTTCAAAACCTGACGCTACAAAAAGGTGGCATCCATCAAGGACCTCTGCCACTTGGACGTGCCCTGCTCTCATTACTACCATCAGGAAGGAGGTACAGGAGCCTTGAAGGTGTGATTGTCAGACTACACCAAGGTCCTTAGTAACAACCACAGCTTTGGATATTTAATCTTTCCTGCCTGCTACTGTATCACAGACCACCATGCATTCTTCTTTCTGCTCTGCTCCTTAAAACGTTTTGCTCCGTCTTTTCTCAGATCTGGGAAAAGGTCATTTACCTGAAGGGTTTCAGCCCAAAATGTCGACACTATTCCTTTCCACAGATGCTGCCCGACCTGCTGAGTTCCTCCAGCACTTCGTGTGCATTGTTCTAGCACCTGCATATTCACTCGAGTTTATCACTTGAAATATTAATGTTTTCTCTCTGGATAAAAGTACGTTGGCTTTGAGCCCTTTGCTCAGTGTCAATTGCTGTATTAGTCAGCAGTTTCAAGTCTCCAGCTCGATTCACCACACAGCACTCAACACACAGAGGGACAACACGCAAATGGAAGGCATTTCCATCTCTGCAAATAGCACCGATCAGAATTCATCCAGTGCTTTAGCACATGACATTCAGAGTAAAGTGTCTATACGGTTAGCTAATGGGTTAAGAGGCAGAGGAGCTTGCAGACCGACATCACTTCCTCAAGAGAATGTGATTCAGTACAAACCAGGTGACATTAGGCAGCACAAGCGCGATGAGCAAATGTGGACAGACGTACAATGGGGAGCATCTGACTGGTTGCATCACCACCTGCTTTGGAGGCTCCAATGCACAGAATCGAAAGAGGCTGCAGAAGTTTGTAGACTCAGCCAGTTTCAAACAGGCACAGGCCTCCCGAGAATCAGGCACATCTTCAAAAGGAGGCATCTATCATTAAAGACCCTCTCTACTCCTCATCTTCTCATTATCAGGGAGCTGGTACAGGAGCCTGAAGATCCATACTCAACGTTTTCGGAACCGCTTCTTCCTCTCTGCCATCAGATTTATGATGGCCCATGGGCCAAAACTACCTCACTACTCCTCCTTTCAATTTATACAGTACATAACCTGACATTCCTGTTCTTTGCACACACCCACGAAAACAGAGATCCCCAAAGAATGAATGACATTAAAACATTAGAACTCCAAAGACCTCTCTCCCCCTCCCACGCACAAGCAGCAGCAAAGCATCAACCCTCCCACCCCTCTCCCCGTCCCTCACTTTATTTCAGCAGGAAGCATCACCCACCAAGCAATGGCAAAGCCCCCGAAGAGAGACCATGATCTGCAGTCCAACAAATTTGCACTATACAGTATATTAATTTTTGTAAGAGTAATTTTATGTCTTGCAATGTACGGCTGGTGCAAATCAGCAAATTACACAACATACATCAGTGGTAATAAACCTGATTGTGATGGAATACAATGGTGTCATATTATAGGACAATAAACTGAAGCAGTTTCTGCCACCATCACTTCTTCCCCCCCACCCCGCCTTTGATTTCTTTTTTCAACTGTTGGAGATGGAGATTTTTCAAAACAATGTGGAAGTGGATATTTCCAACTTTCTGGGACAGAAGCAAATGAACATGCCAACTGGTGAGATAACCCTCCTCACTGCCTCCAAGGCAATAGGAGACGCTGCTCCCTCATCAAAATGCATGGACTGCGATGGCTGTAACTGACCGCTCTTGGTCCTCGCAGAGTTCAGCCACTCACAGCCTAAAGGCTGATTTATACTTCTACGTCAAATGGATGCCGTAACCTACGCAAGTGGCCGATGCGCGTTGTGAGCATTTATACTTGTGCGTTGGTGTGTCTGCATCGCTCTGCAATTCCGGCATGTCGTGCATGCGCACACACCTGCCCGTGCAAGGCTTCGTGGTCATGGTAGTCTTTCTCGGGTTAAACAAGTTTAAAGCCAGCATCTTTTTTCATAAAAGTGAACTGTGTCCTCCATAATTTCAGAGTTCTGTAAAGCTTTATGGAAAGCACTGCAGCCCGAGTTCCTTCCCTGCCCTTCAGTCAGCCAATGGGAAGCTATTGCAGCGTAGGAGGAAATGCGATGCTACCAAGCGGACCAATCACAGTTGCTGCGGTCTGCGTTGCCATGACGTGTAGTTAAATTTTGGGAGAGGTGTGCGTCAGGCTACGGTGTAGGGATCTGCGTAGGTCTCGCAGCTACGCCGTAACTATGGTGTTGATTTGACGCAGAAGTATAAATCAGCCTGAAGTAACAGGAACACTAACAAGAATTCTGAGAATGAGCGCAGTGAAAGCGGAGACCGGCAGAGTGGCTCCCTGCACCCATGGGTGCCTAGGGTGTTGCATCAGCTCTGCCTGGCTCGACTGTACTTCAGCCAGTCTGATGTGGCTTAGCTTTGTTCCTTTGCATCACGTGTGTTCCCCTCAAACAAGGTGGGCTGAACAGCACCTTTCTAGCAGTCTGACTGAGTTGGTCAGCACCTACACAAACCTTGTCCCTCGTCACCCACCTTAGCATGGGCGCGGGGGCCGGCTTAGCCCTCTGACATCCAGGTCTTCGGGTCATCTCTAACGCTTCGCTTGGTCTCATATCAGACCAAGGAAGGAAGGAAGGGGAGGGAAAAAAGGAAGAAAATAACCACAGCAAGACAGAGACAGGTACTCTGTTATCAACTGGATCACGAGTATAGAGGAAATACAGTTGAAAATCATTTAGTTGAAAGTCCCTTATCATGATAATACTGACATTAACAATGCTTCCCCATAAAAACGATGGAGTTGCACGTGATATTTCTAAGTTCCGGGAATTACATAATGCAACACCGAGACCACATTGCACCACAATGGACTTTGTTTTTATTTTGTTCCAACTATATTTTTCCTTGTAAAAATTGTGCTAAATTCATGTGAATGGTGTGTATCTGCAGCAAGGAAGCATAAGGCTGATTTATACTTGCACGTCAAATGTACGCCGTAGGTACCCTACGCTGTACTCTACGCCGAACCCTATGCCGTATCCTAACGCGCACCTCTCCCAAAATGTAACTACGCGTCGCAGCGACGCAGACCACAACAACTGTGATTGGTCCGCTTGGTAGCATTGCATTTCCACCTACGCTGCAATAGCTTCCCATTGGCCAACTGAAGGGCAGGGAAGGATCTCTGGCTGCGATGCTTTCCATAAAGCTTTACAGACCTCCGAAATTATGGAGGACCCTGTGCTTGAAGCCACTTTGTAGCTAGCTGCTACAGCCTGATGACCTCCACCCGAAGCTAAATCTCAACTGGTGATTGCCAGTCTGAGTATACTGAGCGTACACTGATGCGAAATAAATGGTTGGAGACGATCAACCAAATCGTCAAATCTACCTGCCAACATCCGAAAATATTTGAAATGCATTTCCTCGTCCATGTCTCTCGGTGGCCGGACAAGCACAGAAAATTCACCCTCCTTCAGTTTCAGTCGCCATCGTTTGAAGTTTGAGTTTCAACACGAAGAAACTCAACACAGTGGCATAGGAGCTCCACCGCCAACTAGCGTTTTGGCGGTGAATTGCAGAGCGACGCAGACACACCAACGCACAAGTATAAATGCTCAAAACGCCGTAGCTCACTTGCGTAGGCTACAGCGTAAGCTAGTACGCACAAGTACAAATCAGCCTCTATTGTTGCACTCACGTGTAGATGCACTTGTGCATGATAATAAACTCAATCTTTTTCTTAAACCTTTTTGATAAACAGCAATGTCAGCACTGCTCCAATCACAAACAAGAGAAAATCTGCCCGAAACATCGACTGTACTCTTTCTCCATGGATGCCGCCTGGCCCGCTGAGTTTCTCCTGCATTTTGTGCATGTGGGCAGCACCGCCCCACCTCAGCATCCATCCACTCCCACAACTCAAACTTCACTCTACGGTACAGACCTTCGTCTCTCAAAGCCTGGCCTCCCTGCAGGCTTCTCATTAATCTGATTACAGTAAATGCTAACAGCCTAGTTAATACAGCTACGTGCCCATTCAATGTGTAACGCAGGGTCTTCTATTTCTTCCTGGAGTTCAACCCAGAGAAGTGTGAGGTGGTACACTTTGGAAGGACAAACTCCAAGACAGAGTACAAAGTAAATGGCAGGATACTTGGTAGTGTGGAGGAGCAGAGGGATCTGGGGGTACATGTCCACAGATCCCTGAAAGTTGCCTCACAGGTAGATAGGGTAGTTAAGAAAGCTTATGGGGTGTTAGCTTTCATAAGTCGAGGGATAGAGTTTAAGAGTCGCGATGTAATGATGCAGCTCTATAAAACTCTGGTTGGGCCACACTTGGAGTACTGTGTCCAGTTCTGGTCGCCTCACTATAGGAAGGATGTGAAAGCATTGGAAAGGGTACAGAGGAGGTTTACCAGGATGCTGCCTGGTTTAGAGAGTATGCATTATGATCAGAGATTAAGGGAGCTAGGGCTTTACTCTTTGGAGAGAAGGACGATGAGAGGAGACATGATAGAGGTATACAAGATATTAAGAGGAATAGATAGAGTGGATAGCCAGCGCCTCTTCCCAAGGGCACCACTGCTCAATACAAGAGGACATGGCTTTAAGGTAAGGGGTGGGAAGTTCAAGGGGGATATTAGAGGAAGGTTTTTTTACTCAGAGAGTGGTTGGTGCGTGGAATGCACTGCCTGAGTCAGTGGTGGAGGCAGATACACTAGTGAAATTTAAGAGACTACTGGACAGGTATATGGAGGAATTTAAGGTGGAGGGTTATATGGGAGGCAGGGTTTGAGGGTCGGCACATCATTGAGGGCCGAAGGGCCTGTACTGTGCTGTACTGTTCTATGTTCCTGAGAGACTGCTGACCCTCTCATTCCCGCAAGTGAAATGTGCTGCTGGTACAGTTTCCTTGAGTCACTCCCATCTGTTCACACCAAGCAAGAAGCTTGAAGGCACAGCTAAAGGTTTTTTTTAAACCCAGGCAGTTAGGACAAAGCCAAGCAAAGTCCAAATGTCACAGCAGACATTTGAATTGTGTGTTTAGTCAGATAGCCACACCCTGCTTATCTTGATTAACTATAAATATGACTCAAAGAACAGAAGTGAAACAGGTCTTTTTGCCCACGATGTTGTACCAATCCCATTAAACTAGCAAATAAATGACTAACCAAACCAATCCCTTTCGGTTGCATGTGACCCACATCCTTCCATTCTCTGCACATTCAGTGACTACCTGAAAGCCTCAAATTCCTCTTTTGTATTTACTTCCACTACCATCCAAGGCACTACTTGCAGCTTCTACAGGAAAACAGATCTATAACCACACTCTGTCCAAATATACACCACCCAACCAGTCCACTATCCTTTACGATACTGGTATTCAAGAGGCTTCTAGGTAGGGCATGTGTTCGTGCAGCAAACAGAGGACATGGATCGTGTGTAAGCAGAGGCTCAGCACAAAGACAATGGGCCAAAGGGCCTGTTCTTGTGTTCCATGTTCCATAACCGCTACAGTCTCGTAGGACGAGGACACCACCAGTTGGAAATCCCCCTCCAAGTCACTCACCATCCTGACTTGGAAACATATCGCCATTTCTTCATTGTCGCTGGTTCAAAAATCATGGAATTCCCTCCCTAACAGCACTGTGGGTGTACCTACACCTCAGGGACTACAGTGGCTCAAGGAGGCACCTTCTGAAGGGCAACTAGGGATGGGCAATAAATGCTGGCTTAGATGGCAACACCCACATCACATAAAAATGAATAAATAAAAAACGTTCTATGTATCACTTCACCCACACTTCTGTACATGAATACCATTACACATTAATGGTGTCTTAACACACATTACCAACCGCAGCAAATTCTTGTTCGATTGCCCACTTAACAGAAGGGAGTTACACGAGTTCTTTCCCTCACACGTCACCTTAATTACACTGCTGGACGTAATCTGGTTCTCTGTCCCAGTCAGAACAGACATCAACCATATTGCCCTGAGAAATTATAACCCCAACATGTCAATGGGAAGTGAAAAAAAAAATCAAACAAAAAAAAAATTGCAGATGTTAGAAACCCAAAATGAAGACCGAAAACGTTGGAAACTCTGAGTAGTTCTAGTAGCTTCTGATGATTAGAGGCAAAGTTAATGGACCTGAACCGTTAATGCTGCACTGACACAAACATTCCAAGTTCACCATTCAGGCATCATTCCAGTAAAGCGTCCCTGTTCCCTCAAAGCATGTAAGGCATGAAAATGCCCAACACAGGCCTCTTGTGGTCTGAGTCGACGTTCCCTCCCCTCCCTCAAAAGCCATTCCAAATTACAAAGCTCCAAATAAAACACTTAAAATGGTCAAACTCTGTAAATCAATGCATTTTGATTTTTATACTGTAAAGCTTTTGTTTAAACTTTAAAATTAACTTTATACCTTTTAAAAGAAATAGGCTTTAAACAACATGAAGCAGTGGTGACAATTACTAATATCCTATCAATGCAATGCTCTCGCTTCCCACCATATCATTTTCTTCACAAGACTCTCCCTACAATTAGTCTTTCTTCTCCACTTCTATTCTGCCCACCACTTTGCTGCTTTTTCTCTCACAAAGGCTGTTTTTGGTCCTCAGAGGCTCCCGTGTCATATTTCAGCAGTTGCTGCAAATGTCGCGTCACGCCCTGGAGTCTCACAGCCAACTAAAACTTGTGAGAAATTAAACAGAAAACACTAGAAACGGTCACCAGGTCAAGCAGCATTCAGTGGAGGGAGTAAAAGAGTTAAGAATGAAACTTTAACTCCGTCTCTCCTTCCCACAGTCACCTCGGATGTTGCCTGACATCAAGTCACAGATTCACCCTGCTGGATTGTGGTGTAGAATTGTTGTTTTTCTTTTAATTTGCCTTTCTTATGCTTGTTTGTATTTTTATATAACCACCTATATACATGTAATTGTGCAGCGAGTTTTCCAGTGGTCATAATTACCTCTGTATTTTTCTAGAAATCCCTTGATCTCAGTGGTGGATGTCACATTACTTTAATCTGGCTGTTTTTTGCTTAATATTTTCAATAGAATTTCCTGTTATCAGTAATCTAGTACACGATCACACTATTCTCTTTCCTTGCTCTGCCCTTTGTCTTCTCCCTCTTTGTCTCTCACCCTACTTCTTCCTTTCAACCCTTTCCCTTGTAACACTAAATAAAACTTTCGTAAGCAACAACTTTCAAGCAACACACATAAAAGTTGCTGGTGAATGCAACAGGCCAGGCAGCATCTCTAGGAAGAGGTACAGTCGATGTTTCAGGCCGAGACCCTTCATCAGGACTAACTGAAAGAAGAGCTAGTAAGAGATTTGAAAGTGACGGGGGGAGGGGGAGATCCAAAATGATAGGAGAAGGCAGGAGGGGGAGGGATGGAGCCGAGAGCTGGACAGGTGATTGGCAAAAGGCATATGAGAGGATCATGGAACAAGAGGCCCAGGGAGAAAGAAAGGGGGGGGGGGGGAAGTCCAGAGAATGGGCAAGGAGTATAGTGAGAGGGACAGAGGGAGAAAAAGGAGAGTGAAAGAAAGAATATATATATAATGGATGGGGTACGAGGGGGAGGTGGGCATTAACAGAAGTTAGAGAAGTCAATGTTCATGCCATCAGGTTGGAGGCTACCCAGACGGAACATAAGGTGTTGTTCCTCCAAACTGAGTGTAGCTTCATCTTGACAGTAGAGGAGGCCGTGGATAGACATAGTCATACTTCATTGATCCCGGGGGAAATTGGTTTTCGTTACAGTTGCACCATAAATAATAAATAGTAATAGAACCATAAATAGTTAAATAGTAATATGTAAATTATTCCAGTAAATTATGAAATAAGTCCAGGACCAGCCTATCGACTCGGGGTGTCTGACCCTCCAAGGGAGGAGTTGTAAAGTTTGATGGCCACAGGCAGGAATGACTTCCTATGACGCTCTGTGTTGCATCTCGGAGGAATGAGTCTCTGGCTGAATGTACTCCTGTGCCCACCCAGTACATTATGTAGTGGATGGGAGACATTGACCAAGATGGCATGCAACTTAGACAGCATCCTCTTTTCAGACACCACAGTGAGACAGTCTAGTTCCATCCCCACAACATCACTGGCCTTACGAATGAGTTTGTTGATTCTGTTACCCTCAGCCTGCTGTCCCAGCACACAACAGCAAATATGATAGCACTGGCCACAACAAACTCGTAGAACATCCTCAGCATCATCCGGCAGATGTTAAAGGACCTCAGTCTCCTCAGGAAATAGAGGCGGCTCTGGCCCTTCCTGTAGACAGCCTCAGTGTTCCTTGACCAGTCCAGTTTATTGTCAACTCGTATCCCTAGGTATTTGTAATCCTCCACCAAGTCCACACTGACCCCCTGGATGGAAACAGGGGTCACCGGTACCTTAGCTCTCCTCAGGTCTGCCACCAGCTCCTTAGTCTTTTTCACATTAAGCTGCAGGTAATTCTGCTCACACCATGTGACAAGGTTTCCTACCGTAGCCCTGTACTCAGCCTCATCTCCCTTGCTGATGCATCCAACTATGGCACAGTCATCAGAAAACTTCTGAAGATGACAAGACTCTGTGCAATAGTTGAAGTCCGATGTGTAAATGGTAAAGAGAAAGGGAGACAAGACAGTCCCCTGTGGAGCCCCAGTGCTGCTGATCACTCTGTCCGACACACAGTGTTGCAAGCACACGTACAAAGACATATCAGAATGGGACTGGGACTTGGAATTAAAATGTGTGGCCACTGGGAGATCCTGCTTTCTCTGGCGGATGCCTCTTTCTTAAATACTGAAGAACTTTTGGATTGTAAAAACTTCAGCATCCAAGAGCTCTACCGTCCCAATCTTCAAGCACACCTTTTACTCTAACCCCGTTTCATTCCCATACAGTTTTATTTTTGGATTACTAAAACTCAGGAGACACTACATCCCACTTACAGTAATTCAGAAGCTCATCTTATTGCCCACTTTGCCGTTCCTCCCTTCTGAACAGCTATGAATATAATTTGTTCCTTGCTAGTCTTACCTCCTGTAAATGGAATTCTGAAAGTAGTGACCATCAGTGGGATGAGATTTTTTTTAAATATCAGGTCATTTCATGATCAATGTTAATAATAGTGTGCTCTTTAATTTATGATATTATTGTATTTAAATCCCCCAGTTGTTGAGGTAGGATTCCACCAATCCAAGTCTGTGGACACCAGCTTGGTAACATAAACAGTATGTTATTATTCCCTTGGGTATAAGGCAGGTTTCAATGCCAATTTACAGCAAGTGCAAGTTGTCTTGAACTGTAAATAGGATGGCATCTCAGAAACACAGCAAAAACAAGGTGTGGCAAGATCTCATCCATGATTGTGACCAGCTAATCTGGCAGATTTTAAAAAGCAGAAAGATTTAAGAGGATTAATTGTGCCAGAGGATTGCAGGGAGACAGCTTAGCTCTTGTTTAACATCTTCCCATCAATCCTTACCAATTTTTAACTGATGCACCATAGAAAGCCTCCTATCTGGCTGCATCATGGCTCGGTACGGCAACTGCTCAGCATGTCCTGCAAAAAACCTCAGAGTTGCGGACACAGCTCAGCACATCTCAGAAATCAGCCTCCCCTGCTTGGGCTGTGCCTATGCTTCTTGCAGTCTTAGCAAAGCTCCAAAACCTGGGCCTCCGTACATCCATATGCAACTTGATCCTCGACTTCCTCACTCGGCGACCACAGTCTGACAGATCGGAAATAACAACTCCTCCTCACCAACAATCAACACTGGCACAACTCAAGGATGCATGCTTAGCCCACTGCTCTAGCCTCTCTGCACCTATGAATGAGTGGCTGAGCACAGTTCAAACGCCAACGATAAATTTGCTGATGGCACAGCTATTGACGACAGAATTTCAGATGATGAGGAGGCGTACAGGAGCGAGATGGATCACCTGCATGAGTGATATCACGGCAAAACCCTTGCCCTCAACATCAGTAAAACCATGGAATTGATTTGTGGACTTCAGGAAGGGCAAGTCGAGGGAACACATACAAATCCTCATCGAGAGATCAGAAGTGGAAAAGGTGAGCAGTTTCAAGTTGCTGGGTGTCAAGATCTTTGAGAATCTATCCTGGGCCCAGCATTTTGATGCAATTACATAGTCGACATGACAGCAGCTATATTTCATTAGGAGATTGAGCGGAATTGGTATGTCATCAGAAACACTCTCAAATTTCTACAGATGTTCACTGCATTCTAACTGGTTCCATTGCTGTCTGGTATGGAGGGGCCTCTGCTGAGAAAATTGTAACCTCAGCCAGATGCATCAAGGGCACTAGCCTCCACGGCATCCAGGCCACCTTCAAAAGGTGAAACTTCAGAAAAGTGGCATACATCGTTAAGGACCCCATTCACCCAGGACATGTCCTCTTCTCGTGGCGCCCATCAAGGAGGAGGTACAAGAGACTGCTCCGTGTTTCAGGAACAGCTTCTTCCCCTCCGCCATCAGATCTCTGAACGGACAATGAACCCACGAACACTTTGCCAGTATTTTTCCCTCTCTTTTTGCACTACTTAGGTTTATTTTTTAATTGCACATCTTAATGAAATTTAGTTTTTATTATTATGTATCGCAATGTACTGTTGCCGCAAAGCAACAAGCTTCACGACATATGGCAGAGATTTATTAAACGGGATTCTGAAATATTTTGCTTTGTGTCAGCAATACATTGCAACACAAAATACCATAAATTACAGTTTTTTATATATATATATATATATAGAGCTAAAAAGAGGGCAAAAAATGAAAAAAAGTGAGGTAGTGTACACAGGTTCATTGTCCATTCAGACATCTATTGGCAGTGGAGAAGATGCTGTTTCTAAAATGCTGAGTGTGTTCAAACTCCTGAACCTCCTCCTCGATGGTAGCATTCAGAGGGAATGTCATGGGTGAGGAGGGTCCTTATTAACGGATGCCATCTTTTGGAGGTGGGCTCAGCACACTTCGTTGAGGGGCATAGGTGTTGATGGTCAGTGAGGAGCAGACTATCTGACCATCTGAACTGACTGTGCTCTCGCAGTGAGAAAGTCAAGGATCCACTTGCAGATTCAGGTACAGAGACACCCAGGTTTTAGAGCCTGTTGATTAGTACTGAAGGTATGATCGTGTTGAATGCTGGTGCTAAAACCCCAGCATTTCTTCGCAGTCGGGGTGACAAAGGGAGCTGGGTAAAGCCACTGTGAAACACCCGAAAGCAGGTTCACACAGAACTACGGGCAAGCAGTGTACAACTTCAGTACTACGCATAACACTTGGAGAGGGAAAGACTGCAAAAACAATTTTAAACCAGCAAGGACCCACAAAGGAAAATAATATTGAAATTGGTTGTGGGCAGTCCAGAAGCAAACCCCTCACTCCCACCGAGCTCTGGCACCCACAGCAGCCCACACCTAATTTTAGGCTTGGCTTCATTTTTAGCCACGGTCTCCACTGGCAATTTCCCGATACATTCCAACTCTGACTGCAGATATTGAAGGCTGATTGCAGCATTGGTGTTCAGTCCCTCCAATGAGCAGCACACCCCCAACTGGGCTTACAAGCAGGCTTCACTCAGCAGTAAAAACTAACAAAGAGGCAAGAGTCACCTTCGTGAGCATTCACCACTAGCTACGCAAACTGTCTGAGCCGCAAGTATTTTTCATAGATATTCTAGTACACTGGCCAACTGGGGAGAAGAGGCCATGAACTGAAGACTCAAAAGTTCAAAGTAAACTTATTAATTATCAAAGTATATAACCCTGAGGTTCATTTTCTTGCAGGCATACTCAATAGACCCACGATAGAATCAATGAAAAACTGAGCATTTAACCAGTGTGCAAAAGTCAACAAACTGAGCAAATTCAAGAAGAAGAAATAATAATAATAATAATAATAATAATAATAATTAAATTAGCAATAAATATTGAGAATATGAGATCAGGAGTCCTTGTAAATGGGTTCATGGGTTGTGGGAACAGTTCAGTGATGGTGCAAGTAAAGTTGAGTGAAACTGTCCCCTTTGGTTCAACAGCCTGATAGTTGAGGAGTAGTAACTGTTCCTGAAGCTGGTGGTGTGGGTCCTGAGGCTCCTGTACCTCCTTCCCGACAGCAGCAGCAAGAAGAGAGCATGAGCTGGGTGGTGGGGGTCCCTGAAGATGGATGCTGACAACGCTGCATTCTGATGTGCTCAATCATGGGGAGAGCTTTAGCTGTGATCCACCTCAATTCTGCTCTTTTTTATCCTTCACTTGAAGATATCAATGAAGGAGAAGCAACAAGTTAAAGACAACATCGGAGAACGTTGTTGCCAAAGGTTTGGGGATTTTAATATCTATCTCTCCCCTCGCCTATTTAACCAATGTACTGACCGGCTGTGTCACTGCCTGGCATGGGAACTGTACCACCCTCAGTCACAGGGCACTGCAGAGACTGGAGCTGGCAGTGATGTGAACTTTACTTTATTCAGGACATTTACAGCGGCAGGTGTGTAAAAAGGGTCCAGAGGATCATCAGGGCCTCCAGCCGTCCCAACCACAAACTGTTTCAGCTGTTTCTGTCCAGCAAACGGTACAGCATCAAGACCCGGACCAACAGGCTTCTTTTACCAGGCCATCGGACTGACCAATACACACTGATCTGATTGTGTATCTGACTGTACATACTTGTATACAAAGCAATTAATTGCAATCCAGCTAAAGGGTCTCAGACCGAAACATGAACTGTACTTTTTTCCCATTGATGCTGCCAGGCCTGCTGAGTTCCTCCAGCATTTTGTGTGCTGCATGTACACAATTTTACTGTTTGGGCAATATCCTCCCATATTTCCCCTCTTTGTTACTTATACATTGTGACAGAAATGCAACATAAAGATTTTTACTTCCTTGGATGTAAGAAATTAAATAAATAAATGCAATAAAATAAAATAGCCATTGTTCCCTCTAGTCTCCCGCCCAGTCTCACCCTTCTCAAAGTTGCCTCAGATTTCAGACTTCTCTGCTCCATTCCTGAATTTAATCATTCTATGGTTGGTAGCCAAGAACTCCAAGCTCTGGAATTCTGTTGTTTGCCTGAACAGTTGCCCTCCAAGCCAAAAAAATAAATATCCTGATTTGGAAATGTATCATCATTCCTTCTCAGTCACTGGGTCGAGATCTCACTACCACCTTCACAAGAACAACTAAACAGGCCAGGCACCTAAGAGCTGGCTCAGCCTGCTGTCTTTTCCTGTTCAATGGCACACCTTAAAAAACAAATTACTTGACCTAGGTTAAGGCAACCTGCCCTCATGTGTGACACAGAGCCAACTTGTTTGCTAACTCTTCTAAATATTGACTTGTACCCACAAATGAAACCATAGAACCAAAGAAACTACAGCACAGAAACAGGCCCTTTGGCCCTTCTTGGCTGTGCCGAACCATTTTCTGCCTAGTCCCACTGACCTGCACACAGACCATATCCCTCCATACACCTCCCATCCATGTATCTGTCCAATTTATTCTTAAATGTTAAAAAAGAACCCGCATTTACCACCTCGTCTGGCAGCTCATTCCATACTCCCACCACTCTCTGTGTGAAGAAGCCCCCCCTAATGTTCCCTTTAAACTTTCCCCCCCTCATCCTTAACCCATGTCCTCTGGTTTTTTTCTCCCCTTGCCTCAGTGGAAAAAGCCTGCTTGCATTCACTCTATCTATACCCATCATAATTTTATATACCTCTATCAAATCTCCCCTCATTCTTCTACGCTCCAGGGAATAAAGTCCTAACCTATTCAACCTTTCTCTGTAACTGAGTTTCTCAAGTCCCGGCAACATCCTTGTAAACCTTCTCTGCACTCTTTCAACCTTATTTATATCCTTCCTGTAATTTGGTGACGAAAACTGAACACGATACTCCAGATTCGGTCTCACCAATGCCTTATACAACTTCATCATAACATTCCAGCTCTTATACTCAATTCTTCGATTAATAAAGGCCAATGTACCAAAAGCTCTCTTTACGACACTTTTAGGGAATTTTGTATCTGTATTCCCAGATCCCTCTGTTCCACTGCACTCCTCAGTGCCTTACCATTAACCCTGTATGTTCTACGTTGGTTTGTCCTTCCAACGTGCAATACCTCACATTTGTCAGTATTAAACTCCATCTGCCATTTTTCAGCCCATTTTTCCAGCTGGTCCAAGTCCCTCTGCAGGATCTGAAAACCTTCCTCACTGTCTACTACACCTCCAATCTTTGTATCATCAGCAAACTTGCTGATCCAATTTACCACATTATCATCCAGATCATTGATATAGATGACAAATAACAATCGACCCAGCACTGATCCCTGTGGCACACCACTAGTCACAGGCCTCCACTCAGAGAAGCAATTCTCTACCACCACTCTCTGGCTTCTTCCATCGAGCCAATGTCTAATCCAATTTACCACCTCTCCATGTATACCTAGCGACTGAATTTTCCTAACTAACCTCCCATGCGGGACCTTGTCAAAGGCCTTACTGAAGTCCATGTAGACAAGATCCACTGCCTTCCCTTCATCCACTTTCCTGGTAACCTCCTCGAAAAACTCCAACAGATTGGTCAAACATGACCTACCATGTACAAAGCCATGTTGACTCTCCCTAATAAGCCCCTGTCTATCCAAATGCTTGTAGATTCTGTCTCTTAGTACTCCCTCCAATAACTTACCTACTACCGACGTTAAACTCACTGGCCTATAATTTCCCGGATTACTTTTCGATCCTTTTTTAAACAATGGAACAACATGAGCCACTCTCCAATCCTCCGGCACTTCACCCGTAGACAGCGACATCTTAAATATTTCTACCAGGGCCCCCGCAATTTCAACACTAGTCTCCTTCAAGGTCCGAGGGAACACTCTGTCAGGTCCCGGGGATTTATCCACTTTAATTTTCCTCAAGACAGCAAATGACAGAGAAATTCTGCAGCTCATGCCGAAATTTAGGCGCATGTCCAAAACCCACTGCAGCCCCTTCTGTACTCCGGTGAGTGACATCGATCAGTGTGCAATGTACAAAAGGTGTTACTCTGGTGGTTTTCCACTGGAGTTACACAGTTTGCAGATGTCACAACAGTGACAATTACACCATTCCTCCAGTCTGTCCGTCTTGAAGCCAAGTTCCCGGGATGTGCCAATCAGCATTACCAATGCACAATGTCCCATTGGCTATCGGAAAACTCCTTCTCCAAGCTGTATTCTAACTGCCCAAATCTCCAGGGCAAACTGCTATTGGTATTATTGTCACATGTACTGAGATACAGTCAAAAGATTCTAGCTGAAGTTCCCCAACCATATCGCAGCCACCACCCTGCGACCAGACATTGTCCTAGTGTCTGAGTCTACTAAGCAAGTGGTGCTGCTGGAGCTGACAGTCCCATGGGAAGATAGCTTGGAGGAGGCCTTTGAAAGGAAGCTCTCCAAGTACGCAGGACAGGTCAGCAACTGTCAGCAGGCTGGATGGAGAGCGAGGTGTCTCCCAGTGGAGGTTGGTTACATAGAAACATAGAAAATAGGTGCAGGAGTAGGCCATTCGGCCCTTCAAGCCTGCACCGCCATTCAGTATGATCATGGGTGATCATCCAACTCAGAACCCTGTACCTGCCTTCTCTCCGTACCCCCTGATCCCTTTAGCCACAAGGGCCATATCTAACTCCCTCTTAAATATAGCCAATGAACTGGCCTCAACTGTTTCCTGTGGCAGAGAATTCCACAGATTCACCACTCGCTGTGTGAAGTTTTTCCTAATCTCGGTCCTAAAAGGTTTCCCCTTTATCCTCAAACTGTGACCCCTCGTTCTGGACTTCCCCAACATCAGGAACAATCTTCCTGCATCTAGCCTGTCCAATCCCTTTAGGATTTTATACGTTTCAATAAGATCCCCCCTCAGTCTCCTAAATTCCAACGAGTATAAGCCTAGTCGATCCAGTCTTTCATCATATGAAAGTCCTGCCATCCCAGGAATCAATCTGGTGAACCTTCTTTGTACTCCATCTATGGCAAGGATGTCTTTCCTCAGATTAGGGGACCAAAACTGCACACTCACCAAGGCCTTGTACAACTGCAGTAGTACCTCCCTGCTCCTGTACTCGAATCCTCTCGCTATGAATGCCAGCATACCATTCACCTTTTTCACCGCCTGCTGTACCTGCATGCCCACTTTCAATGACTGATGTATAATGACACCCAGGTCTCGTTGGTTGTAGGGGATTTGCAACCCGTTCCTTAGTTAGAGCCTTCAACAATTTGGGCATCGAGGGAGAGAGGAAGAGGAGAACCATCTGCTGTACCACCGATGCGGCAGAGAGGGCCTCAAGATGGCTGTGGCTCAAAAGAGGGGAGCCATGGAGTCATAAGTAGCTAGCCATTTAGACACAAGCTGGGTTCTGATCAGCCCCGGCTGGGTCACCTGGAGGAAGTTGTATGATGTTGAAAGACCCGAAACACCCGATGATTCCAGGAACACCACTGAAGATGAGTCCAGAAGCATCAGTAGATGTATGTACACAGCAGTGTTCTAAATGCCATGTCATATATTTTTATTTAGAGACACTGCACAGTGATAGGCCCTTCCAGAAGTCCGAGAAGCCCAATTACACACGTGACCAAATAACCTACTAGCCCGTACAGCATGTCTTTGGCATGTGGGAGGAAATGGAGGATTCAAAGAAAAGCCCACATTATCAAGGGGAGAATCTACAGATGGCGGAATTGAACTTGGATCGCTGATGCCATAATGGCTGTAACTTTACAGATACACTACCATATCCCACTGTCCTATAATTATATTGAGGTAATAAGAATAAAACAGAACGCAGAATATCATGTTACAGTTATGCAGAAAGTGCAGTGCAGGCAGACAAAGCATCTAGACCGAGACTTTGCAAGCCTCTGCCAGACTGCAGAGAGATCGCAAAGGCAAACTCAAACTTTACACGGGACTTGTAACGTGCTGCATCACACAGGGCTCGAGATTCACCAAGGCTTACCTGTAAGGTGCCATCAGGAATCTAACTAACACAAATCTAAGATCTTGAACAAAGGGCTGTTTCCATGCTCCAGACTAGAACGTCTACAAAGCAAATGTCAACTACTAGAACAAATGCAGCCACCTCTGATATCAACAAGCACCAAATTCAACTAAAGAAGGGATCCTGATGAAACAATTGCTGGGCAGGCATCAGGTCAAACGTGTGGCATCTACAGCAATGCAATAGATATGGACTACTACTACTACGTTGACTCAGGCCTAGGGGGCCGGCGTCAGGCACGATGACAGACTCTCCACTTCTCCCTCTCCCTCATCAGTGTGTTCAGTTCATCTACATTAGCCGCACCACTGACGAAGGGTCTCGGCCTGAAACGTCGACTGTACCTCTTCCTAGAGATGCTGCCTGGCCTGCTGCATTCACCAGCAACTTTGATGTGTGTTGCGTAAATCCAGAAATACTGTCTCTCCTAAAGTGTAATTCAATCCATTATTACATACTGTGCTCCAGTTATAAAAGTAAATCTTCATGGTAATTATACCTTTTGACAACAATAAACTTGAAACTATAAACAGAACAAAACATTCCAAATTGGCTGAAACAGCCTCACTTTCATTCCACGTGCTTACAAGCCACCCATCTCAGAATCACAAGGTTTATTCACTGAAGTTAGATGAATGATTGCAACATGTTGGTCACGTGGACGACACTTCCTCTTGAAGGATAATCAAGTAGCGGTCACTGTTTAAAAACAAGGGGAGAGATGAGTCCATTTTTTCCCTCTCACAGGGTCATGACCTTTTGGAACTCTCTTCCTCAAAGGGCAGCTTTTAAGTATTTTTAGAGTAGAAGTAGATAGGTTAAGCAAGGGGTTTGAACGAATCCCACTAGGAGGTAGGACCATGGAGCTGAGGTAACAATCAGGCACCATCTCCAAGAATGTTGAAGGCCCTACAGCCTACTAATGCTCTGAATTCATACATTACTGCCCACAACTTGGGAAGAACAATCTGATTGTGCAATGTAGTGGCGACAATTATGTTGACAGCACATATTTTGGCTCAGGGTTCGATCACAGAAGGTTGTAGGGCATGTCGCTCCGACATTTGTTTCAACAGCTAGAACACTGAGCAGGAATATGCAGGATTGGGGTCAAGAGCAGGCCAGGGAGAAGAATGAACGCCGAATTATTATCAATAAAACAACATGAAAACTGAAGTAAACATAGAAAGTACACAAAATCCTCAGCAGGTTGGGCAGCATCTGTGGAGAGAGCAGTAAACCCAAAGCCGATGATCAACGCAATGGAAGATCACGGATGTGATAAGTTAACTCTGCCTGCTGAGTGCGTCCATAACTTCCTGCTTCTAGCTGGGTTGTGAAGATATTTTGTTGGGATCCTGTCCTGTGAGGCGGCCAGTCCAAACAACATCCCAGGCTGAGTACTCTGAATCAGGTTTATTATCACCAGCATGTGACGTGGAATTTGTTAACTTAGCAGCAGCAGTTCCATGCAATACAGAAGAAAAAAAAAGTAAATCTTATTCAGTGTACTTAATACAGTATATGTATTTTGAATAGATTAAAAATCATGCAAAAAACAGAAATACTATACATTTAAAAAAAGTGAGGTAGTGTCCAAGGGTTCAATGCCATTTAGGAATCGGATGGCAGAGGGGAGGAAGCTGTTCCTGAATCGCTGAGTACTTCAAGCTTCTGTACCTCCTACCTGATGGTAACAGTGAGAAAAGGGCATGCCCTGGGTGCTGGAGGTCCTTAATAATGGACACTGCCTTTCAGAGACACTGGTCCTTGAAGATCTCCTGGGTACTTTGTAGGCTAGTACCCAAGATGGAACTGACTAAATTTACAACCATCTGCACTGCTTTCAGTCTTCTGCAGTAGCCTCTCCCCCCAATACCAGACAGTGATGCAGTCTGTCAGAATGCTCTCCACAATACATCTACAGAAGTTTTTGAGTGTACTTGTTGACATGCCAAATCTCTTCAAACTCCTAATGAAGTACAGCCGCTGTCTTGCCTTCTTTATAACTGCATTGATATGTTGGGACCAGGTTAGATTCTCAGAGATCTTGACACCCAGGAACTTGAAACTGCTCACTCTCTCCACTTCTGACCCCTCTATGAGGATTGGTATGTGTTCTTTCATCATACCCTTCCTGAAGTCCACAATCAGCTCTTTCATCTTACTGACGTTGAGTGCCAGGTGGTTGCTATGGCACCACTCCACTAGTTGGCATATCTCACTCCTGTACGCCCTCTCGTCACCACCTGAGATTCTACCAACAGTGGTTGCATCGTCAGCAAATTTATCCATGGTATTTGAGCTATGCCTAGCCACACAGTCATGGGTATATAGGGAGTAGAGCAGTGGGCTAAGCACACACCCCTGAGGTGCACCAGTGTTGATCGTCAGCGAGGAGGCTGCTAAGGGAGTATGCACTCCAGCTCATTAATATCTTCACAAACATCTTCAACACTTCACTCATTCAGGCTGCTGCCTCTCATGCTTCAAATCAGCCGCCATCGTCCCTGTACCAAAGAACTCTACACTTTCAGAACTAAGCAACTACCTCCCAGTGGCACTGATGCCAGTTATCATGAAGTGTTTTGAACAGTTGGTAGTGGCACACATTAAAAACGCCATTCCTGCCACACTGGACACTCCCCCATACACTTACCTACAGAATCGCTCTACGACAGGTGCCAAAGAGTCTGTCATTCACCTGGCCCTGACACACCCAGAAAACAACGGTACGTAAGTCAGAATGCTTTTTCTGGATTTCATTTCGCCATTCAACACAGACCTTGGTGAACAAACTCCTACTCCTCAGTCTAAATAGACCACCGCGCATCTGGGCGTTGGACTTTCTAGCAAACAGATGTCACATAGTCAGGATGCAATACTACTCCTCCTTCCCCATCTTCCTCCCCATGGGTTCCGTCCAGGGCTGTGTGCTGAGCCCATTGCTATGATTTGGCTCACACATGACTGTACGGCAAACACCCGAGTAACCACATCATAACATTCATCGATGACACGACAATGTCATCACCAACAACGATGAGCTGACCTACAGAGAAGAGGTGGAAGAGCTCGAGACCTGGTGCCACACAAATAACCTCTTCCTCAATGTCAACAAGACAAAGGAGGGGGTTATCGACTTCAGGAGAACTCACACCACTCATAACCCTCCTTACATCGGTGGCACCACAGTTTAAATCCTGGGAGTGCACTTCTCTGACAACCTCTCATGGTCCCAGAAAACATTCTACACAAACAGAAAAGCTCACCAATGCCTCTACTTTCTGAGGAGGGTGAAGAGAGCTGGACAATGCACATCTATGCTCACATTATTCTACAGATGCGCAGTAGAGAACATCCTATCATGCTACGTCACTACATGGTACAAGAAACTGCACCGGATAGGAAGGCTCGACAACGGGTAGTCAAAACTGCCCAATGCATCACTGTCACCAACCTATCCGCTATCAAGAATGTATATACAGAAATGGTCAGTAACATCATTAAGGATACCACCCACCCTGCTCATGGACTGTTTGTCCCTCTCCCAGAATCACCAGCCTCAAAAACTGTTACTTTCCCCGAGGCTTATCAAAACTCCACTCATTAACCCACTACTTTATCATTTCCTGTCAGTCACCTTATGTACAGACATATGCTTATCGTCATTTTATGGACATACAATCAATCCAGGTATATAAACTTTCAGGTACCTATATCTGTTTTGTTTTTATTACTGTATCCTTTATCTTGTGCTTTTTTGTGCTGCATCGGATCAGACCCAATCAATCCATGTATACAAACAATCTTATGTATTTATATTTATTGCGCATTTTTATCATTGTGTTCTTTAGCTTACGTTTATTTTGTGCTGCATCGGATCTGGAGTAGCAATCATTTTGTTCTCCTTTACACTGACATTAAACAATCTTAAGCCTTTATTACAATGCACTCTTCACAATAAATACTTGCAGTTTAGAAAATACAGGCCACATTTATAGTTTATGCTTAAATTGGCAGAGTGATACTCAAGTGCACCGAATGAATTATCTTCAGTTTCGGAGTGCTTGGTCAGAGTAGCACACGGGAAATGTGGAAAGGCATGAAGAACATTATTGGCTTCGATCAGCCTAGCTGTAGAGCCTCAAGACGCAGCTGTGAATGGGCTAATGAGTTAAACCAATTTTTCAATAGGTTTAACAATTGCCCTCCTGTTCACTCCCACCCCAACCATCAACACACCAGCCCAGGTGCCAAGGCACCCAATGCTCCCTCAGCATTAACACCTCCTCTCCTCCCTCCTTTAGTTCAACACATATCCAACACAGTCTACATACCCTCCTTTCCCTGCACCTACCATCCACATCTCCACATACCAACTGCTATTGTCCCGATCTTCACCTCTCCAGCCCCCACCTTCCACCAACTCCCCAGTCATCATGGAATCATCTTCAGTTCTGAGCGGGTGAAAAGGGCTCTGGGAAAACGCAGGCACAGCAAAGCATTGGGACCAGATGGTGCGAACCCCAAGGTTGTGAAGGAATGTGCTGAGCAGCTGTGTGCAGTTCTCCAGCGCATTTTCAATATGAGTCACTGCCTGGAAAGGGTCCTGGCTGTGTGAAAAACATCATGTGTGGTCCCAGTACCCAGGAAGGGCTGACTGAAAATCTTCAATGACTACCGTCCAGTGGCCCTGACCTCACACATCATGAAGACCCTACCGACGCTGATCCTGGCTCATCTCCGACTCCTGGTCAGGTCAATCCTCGATACCTTGCAGTTTGCCTACCAGGAGCACACTGGAGTCGACAATGCTGTCATCTAACTGCTGAACAGAGCCTACTCCCACTTGGATAAGCTGGGCAGCACTGTGAGGATCACGTTTTTTGATTTCTCAAGTGCCTTCAACACCACAGAGCCCTCACTGCTGGGGGGAAGAGCTCTGTTCAATGTAAATTGGCACTTCCATTGTATCCTGGATAATGGACAACCTGACTGGCAGACCACAGTTTGTGCAGCTTCAGAGCTGTGTGTCGGACATGACTATAAGCAGCACTGGGGCCCCACAGAGGACTGTATTGGCTCCCTTCCTGTTTACCCTGTATATCTCAGACTTCAGATACAACACAGAGTCATGTCATCTGTAGAAATTATTTGTTGACTCAGCAATAGTTGGGTGCATAAAGGGAGGACAAGAGGATGAATACGGGGGCCTGGTGGAGGGCTTTGTCAAATGGCACAAGCTGAATCATCTGCAGCTCAGCATCAGTAAGACAAAGGAGATAGTGATGGTCTTTAGGAAGGCTAAGCCTGCACTGCTCCCTGTTACTACTGATGATGAAGACATAGATGTGGTGAGGACCTACAAGTACCTGGGGGTACACCTGGATGACAGACTTGAGTGGAGCACCAACACAGAGGCTGTGTACAAGAAGGGCCAAAATAATCTCTATTCCCTGAGAAGACTGAGGTCCTTTGGAATATGCAGGCCTCTCCTTCACGTGCTCTACCAGCCTGTTGTTGCTAGTACAATCTTCTATGTGGCAGTGTGCTGGGGCAATGGCATCAACACGTGTGATGCCAACAGGCTCAATAAACCAATGAGAAAGGTTGGCTCTGTTACAGAGGTCAAACTGGACACACTGCATGCTGTGGTAGAACAAAATACCCTACAGAGAATCCTGGCAACTCTGGACAATGTTTCTCAGCCTCTACATGCCATCCTGGCTGAACAGAGGAGAACTTTTAGTAATAGATTCAGAGGGCTCTGCTCCAAAGAGCGCCATGAGGTCATTCTTACCCTTGGCCATTGGGCTCTATAATGAGTCAACTTACAGCTGGGGAAGTGATGACCCCTCCTGTTAGACTGTTTGAGGTAACTTATTTTTATTCTTTCTTACTTCCCTTCTAATATTTGTGCACGTGTAATGCTTCTGTAACACTGTAATTTCCTTTGGGATCAATAAAGTATCTATCTATCTAGATTAATTTCTGTTGACCTGAACTAGGGTGCTTACGTGTGTCAGGAGAGCTGAAGACTCTCAAGTGATGGCTGTGAAATTACAACTTCATATTGGGGTTAATCAAAGATGAACAGAAAAGGAGGTGGTCACTGAGCTATCAAGGAAAATTTCCACCTTGCTCTGCTGGAGTGACCATTCAAAGACAGTATTCAGAGTAGTACCACTTCACAAACACATTACAATGACTATGGAATTGCTAAGACTCTAAAAATCCATAATATGGTCTTCATAGATACATCTTTTTTCAGTTTATACATCATAGAACCAGACTATTGGCCCATCCAGACCATCTCAGCATTTCCTCGGCTCTTCCCATTCTCTCTGAATCCATCCGTGTGACTCTATTCCCTTCGATCTGCCTATCCAGCCTGCTCGTAAGTGTATCTACTCCCTCAGGTGGGAGTGAGATCTTCATCCCCTCCAGAGTCACAGAGACTGCAGGTGCTGGGATATGGAGCCACAAACCAATCTGCTGGGGGAATTCAGCGGGATGAGCAGTGTCCGTGCAGAAACAGGAACTGTCAACATTTTGGGTCAGTTCTGAAGCTAGATTTTCACCCAAAACATCAACCATCCTTTCCCTCCTACGAATGCTGCTGGACCCGCTGAATTCCTCCAGCTCTTTGAGAAAAAGGACTTCCTGCTGAAATCTCCATTCGATTTCCAGACATCGATGGCCACCAGAGTTAACTCCCCACGTCAAGTCTTACATCAGAATGATCGACGACACAAAACACTTCTCCCTCCCTTCACCTGCTGCAAGTTTCTAGCACTTTCTGTTTTGATTTCAGATTTCCCACATCTATAGATTTTTTTTGTTTTGAGTTTATTTCAGGAATGTTCTGGGTGAGAGCTTTGCTCGCCAATCTGATACACTGTATAACTGCTGAACTGTGAGGCATGTATAATATAGTAATTCCTCTCCCTCATCCCTCCCACATCCTGCCAAAAGCTTTCAATGTTTCCAAGATCTCTGCCAAGTCACCCCTTAGTCTTCCATTCCCAAGGGAAAGGAGAACCTGTCTATTCCTCTTTCCGCGATACTCTGACCAGCTCTAAAAGCTCATTTCACTGCCTACGTAAACCTTCAAATATTTTGCCTTAGGAAAGCAGTAGCTTTCAGTACCGCGGAAACTTGCAAACAGTGACCTATTGCACTCAGGCAGATTCTACGAACAAACTGTCCAGTTTAGCCTCGTACCCAGTCTCATCCAGTTACACTGTAAATTAATCTTGTCTGATACTCCTGAAAGTTTAAGGGTAAAAGAAAAACGAGACAAGAGACTCTGCAGGTGCTGGAACACGCACAAAATACGGGAGGAACTCATCAAAGTCGGGGAGCATCTGTGGAGGGGAGTAAACAGTGAATATTTCAGGCCGAGACCCTTCACCAGGATTCCTGAGGGTCAAGGTTTAAAATCCCTCTAGTACTTAAAATTGGATTCAGTCATGGTCATACAGGACAGGACCAGGCTCTTTGCCAGCCATTGCACACACTCATTTACATTAACCTCCAGCATTCTGTGTGTTGCTTTACATTGACCTTATAAAAATTCCTATTTTTTTAAATAAAACCTTTCCGCACATCCTTTAACTTCCTCCAGATTCGACCACTCACCCACGTAGGGAATTTTTTTTAACAGTGGCCAATTGACCAACCAGTCCATACACCATTGGGATGTAGAAGGAAACTAGGACACCCAGAGGAAACGGTATGGTCACAAACTCCACATAGAATGGAAGCTGATTTAGTTCAACCATATCAAAAACGGATGAATCAAAACACAGTCAAAGCATCAACACCGTACAGTTACACACAGAAAACGCTGGAGGAACTCAGTGGGGAAAAGAATAAACGGTTGGTGCTTCAGGCCGAGACCCTTCATCCAGACTGAGAAGTAAGGGGGAACATGCCAGAATAAAGGCAGGAGGAGGGAAAGAAGCTAACTGAATGGTGATAAGTGAAGCCAGGTGGGTGGGAAAGGACAAGGATTGGAGAAGAAAGAATCTGATAGGTGAGGAGAGTGGACATAGGAGAAAGGGGACACCGGGGGCAGGTGAAAAGAAGCAAAAGGTCAGAGTGGGGAATAAGAGGGGGGGGGGGATCTGTTTACTTCAAGGAGAAATCAATATTCAAGCCACCAAGTTTGAGGGTACCCAGACAGAATATAAGGTGTTGGTCCTCAGCCCCGAGGGTTGCCTCATCTTGGCATAAGAGGAATTGGAATGGGAATTAAAATGTTTGGCCACTGGGAAGCCCCACTTCTGGCAGGTGGCACGGAGCTGCTTGATGAGGTGGTCCCCCAATTTACAATGGGCCGCACCAACGTAGAGGAGCACCGGATACAGTAGACAACCCCAGCAGATTCGCAAGTGGAGTGTTGCCTCACCTGGAAGGACGGTTTGGGGCCCTGAATGGAGGTGAGGGAGCTGGCGTATGGGCAGGTGTGGCATTTGGGCTGCCTGCAGAGCTAAGTGCCAGGAGGGAGATTGATGTGGAAGGAAGAATGGACAAGGGCCACCAGTAGCCACCCACTTCAACTCTGCTTCCCACTCCCATTCCAATATGTCCATACATGGCCTCCTCTACTGCCATGATGAGGCTAAACTCAGGTTGGAGCAGCAACACCTCATATACCCTCTAGGTAGTCTCCAGCCCCTTGGTATGAACATAGAATTCTCCAACTTCTGGTAATTCCCTCCCCCTCCCTTCCCCTATCCCCATGTCACTCTGCCCCCTCCCCCAGCTGCCTATCACCTCCCTCATGGTTCCGCTTCCTTCTACTACCCATTATGTTTTCCCCTATTCCTTCTTCACCTTTCCTGCCTATCCCCTCCCTGCCTCCCTTCCCCCACCCCTTTATCTTTCCCCTCACTGGTTTTTCACCTGGAACCTACCAGCCTTCTCCTTCCCACCCTCCCCCCACCTTCTTTATAGGGACTCTGCTCCTTCCCTCTACAGTCCTGACGAAGGGTTCCGGCCCGAAACGTCGACTGATTGTTTCCACGGATGCTGCCCGACCTGCTGAGTTCCTCCAGCGTGTTGTGAGTGTTGCTTTGACCCCAGCATCTGCAGAGTATTTTGTATTTGTAATGGACAAGGGGATCCACTTACAGTACATTGGGTAAGGGTTTCAACTGTGGCTGAGTATTTAACAGACTTACTGTGCATGCAGCTGAGTTCAGGTCTCACTGCAAAAACCCAAGCAGAAAATCCAGGCTAGCTGTCTACTTCATTAGTGGGGGAGTGCTGAACATCAGAAAAGGAAGTGGATGGTTCAAGGGGCGGGAACCAACGTAAAAAAGTCTGAGTGAGAAACAGAAAGAGGGAACGCTTTCTTTCTGAGAGAGCGAAACACCCTGCCTTCAGCAATCATGACAGGGTACTAGTCCTGACGAAAGGTCTCGGCCTGAAACGTCGACTGTGCCTCTTCCTATAGATGCTGCCTGGCCTGCTGCGTTCACCAGCAACTTTGATGTATGTTGCTTGAATTTCCAGCATCTGCAGAATTCCTGTTGTTTACTAGATCAGCACTGGGCAGAGGATACGGATGACCCCCACCTAACCAAGGGTTACGTCTGCTGGAAAATGAATATCATGAAGTCCCGTAATTAAAGCCACATCAGCTCTGCATGCGTCAAGGAGCACGTTTTGAAGAAAACTAAATTCTGTGTTGACTTATTTACTTTTTTTTCATTCCCACATAAATTCCACTGGAGTGAATTTTATTTAATATACATCAAATTTTTGGGTTGTGATTTATGAATTTTGCAAGGGCAAATTTCAGTAACCTGAACAGTGTCGCCTGTACTTTACAGAGCTGATGGAATGAACAGTGGGCTGGAGCCCAGGGATTTGCTCCACTTGGCATCAACAGATACCTGACAAGCCAGATGCCCTCCTCCTTTGCCACACAAGATGACAAATGTTCTTTTCCAGATAATGCATTGCATACGTGATACTATTTCAATGAAACAGTCAGCTCACCTTGGCCAACGTTTAAACCACAACACATCATAAAGACGGTTTATCTGACGTTTGTGGGAGCTTTCTGTATCCAAACCCACTGCCATCTATCCTGCTCTACAAAAATATCTGTTTCATTGCCTCCAGAGAAGAGAAGCTGCAATAAAAACTTACTGACAATCAGAAGTCTTTTGTACTGCTTTTTGCTTAATAAATTCATTTAAGCATTAATATTTTCCACAAATTGTTACATTCAGATTGGTGACCCTTGATGTAATCTTCGGGTAAAGCTACAGGTTTACTTTTTAAATGAACCTCATCTAAAGCAATCCTAGTTTTAGGCAGACTGTAACTTTCACAGAGCAAGAATTTAAATCTCACGCCAGTGTTGGGAGGCCCCTGAAGCAAAGCATACATGTCCTGTTCCGCACTTAAAACAAGTAAAGCAAGCATGCTCTTGCACAGTTGCTGAAAAATCAGACACATTAAACGTAATCAAGACAATGGAAGGAATAACAGATCAGTACTAGAAAAATCCGTACAGACATACTAAAATTCAGAACTGGGACGTTTCTTTGAGACTGCATAACAAGCACTGTGCTCGACAAACAGAAGAAACTAGATCTTGCTCATTCAAATCAAACACAACTGCTTTCTGCAAATAGTTTCATGTAGTAATCAGATGGAAGTGATTATGTTATTATATTCATTCAAAATCTTGCTCCCCCACCCCACATCCTGCGTTCCTGGCTGGCACGTCCTTATTTGGGCAAGAGGATGATGGGATAGACTGCATGGATTTACCCAGAAGGTCAATGCTACTCCTACCGTAGCCAGTTCAGGGGGCCTGTGCACTTGATGACGAGTGGAGGAGCTTCACTCACACTGCGGAACTGTTCCGATGAAACTCCAGATGGCAGAAAAATTAACTCTTCGATTCTCAACCATCGCTAGATCAGCAAGAGCATCTCCAAGATAAAGTTTAATAATGCGAAATGCAGCAGTGTGGTTTGTGTCTCGGCATCAAGTGCGGGCGAGTTCCAAGCCCCACCGTATGCACAGGCATTGCCCCTCCAGAGCAGTTCTGAGGGGAGTTGCAGTTCTAACACTGCAGGTCTTTTGTCGAGAAGTTAAACTACCGATTTATTTGAGCTAAAAGAACCAACAACTCCCCCACCTCCTGGGGCAATATTTACCTCACCCTCAGTACACTAAAACAGAACTTCTGGTCACTCTCACCCTGCTGTTTTGGGAGCTTGCCGCGCATAAGTACACTCGGTTCCTACAACACCTATAAAGTACCTCATTGGCTACAAAATACCTCAAGAAGCATTTAAGGGAGCTGGGTGATAATACACGAAATCCAAGACTAGTAAATGGTTTCCAAGTACGATAAGACAGTCTCTTGACCTCACAATCTACCTTGCACCATATTGTCTACCTGTACTGCGCTTTATTCCTGTAACTGTAACACTTTACCCTGCATTCTGTTACTGTTTTACCTTGTATTCCCTCAATGGACAGTATGCAAGACAAGCTTCTTGCTGTAACTCGGTACTTGACAATAAACCAATTTCAATTACCTCAGACATAACACAGAAACAGGACATTCACCCATCCAGACCCTATTTTACCCAACAACACACATCCCATTTGTTTGCATTGGGACTGCACCTTTCTATGTCACACCTAAATTCCTATCAAACTGTACTTAAACGTAGTGACTCTACCCGATTCCTCCGGCAGCACATTCCAGATAACGATTACTTTTGTTCAAAAAAAACCACAACCCTTCCAATCTCATTTAAATTTTGCTTCCGTTCACCTTAAACCAAAGCCCTCTTGTGTTTGGTACCCCACACCGAGGAAAAATAAAAAGTTGATTTTTTTTCTCTCTGTCACATGCACAAGTGCAAAAACAAACTTCACAGCAGCATCACATAAGATATAAAATATTCACTAGGAAAACAAATTATACAAGAAAGAACATAATTAGAACAACAAAAGGCTTATCCATCCTTTCTATACTTCTCTTAATACTACACGCCTCTATCAGATCTCCTGGTACACTAACTGTGAAGAATTGGAGATATTACTACGAGGTGGTCAGAGACAAATCAAGTAGGACGGATCTCCCCTTCCCTATAGAGCAGGACACTGGTGCGCCCCACACCACACTCCGATCAAAACAAGCCGGCGCTCCCAACACAAAGAGGGAAGGGTTGAGTTTATAACCCACAACTTTATCCCATCGGCTGCTCGATAGGAGACAATGGCTGGGGGGCGGGGGCTGAATTCAGGGTTCTGAGGGACAGGCGCTTGGACAGAGACTGAAGAGGGAGGGAGGGAGTCCGGTGAGGTGGTAACTCACCCGCGGCTGGTGTCAGCAAACACAGGAACGCAGTGAGTACGGAGGATCCCGCGAAACTCCGAGCCATCTTCGTGCGGGCGTCCTATGCTCAGCAGCGGTGCATTCCCCTTCGCTTAACCTCACGGCACGGGGTAGGAAAGGGCAGAGATAGCGGCGGTGTGGCCGGGACTACCGCCCTCGTAACACCCGTAGCTCCTCGGTGACCTGCCCGCCTTCAACCTCTCTCTCCCATTGATGGGTGTCCCGGGCGGGCGCATGCGCAGCCGGCCTCGCCGCAACTGCGCATCCTCCTGCCAGCGCGATCCCCCGACTGAGCTAACAGTACATTCTCCTAGCGCCTGGCGGACGGGAAGAGCTTGAGAGCAGAGGCTGATGATAAAATACCTTTTCTTCCTACATTGGACACTGCCACGTGTTTATTTTTTCTCGCACTTTTTTTTTCTATAATTCATAGATGTGTATGTCTTTGCACTGTAGCGCTGGGACTAAACAATGAATATTATCCCATGTAGCAGTGGTAATAAATCTGATTCAGATGATGCATGGACGTACAGAGCAAGATAACATACTTCCTTGCTGATAGTCTGTGTATTGCCGTGAGCAGACACGCCCAGGAAATAAATGCATAAAAATTCGCTTCTTGCAGCAGCACAGTACAGTACACTGCAAATATAATTTATATAAACGTAAATTATGCATCAGCTACACAACAAAATAAACTGGAGCAACATTGGTGCCAATTGAGTCAGGGGCAGAGTTCGGGATTTTTTGGGCCAGTCCGACAACCTGATGGCAGCGGGGACGAAGCTGTCGTTGAACCGGAGGCTGAGGGTCGCCAGGCTGTCCTGTCTGATGGAGGTGTGACAGAGAAGTACCTACAGTACTAGCAATTGAGGCAGCCCGACAGAGATACACCAGGCTCAGTGTTGGGATGGAGGGATTGCCCAGTCGTAGGCAGCTGAAGATGTTGACTCTATATTCTTTGAAAACCTAAAATAGAAACCTGCGGGTGCTGGAAATCTAAAACCAGAAAATGCCAAAGTATCCTTGGGAATTTATAACAATCAAGGGTGATCTTATTAAAGTCAAGCTGAGTTTGTTGTATGCATAAGAACAGGTGCAATGAGCTGCTGACCTGCAGCAGCATCACATAGCATTAGAACCACAAGATTCACAAAAAAAAAGCGTAAATGCAAATTATAAAAAATTATAAAAGAAAGAACACAATTCGAGCAAAAGTCCATTGTAGTGGAAAATGGCGGAGTGTTGCCCTACCGAATAAGTGATTAATGTTCAAGAACCCCATGGCTGAAGGGAAATAGCTGTTCTTGAACCTATTGGTGTGTTACTTCAGGCTTCTGTACCTGCTGCCTAATGGTAGCTGTGAGATGATGGCAGGATCCCAGTAGTGGGGTCTTTGATTATGGATGCTGCTATTCTGAAGCAGTGGTGCCTCGTGCAGATACTTTCGATGGTAAAGAAGGATGAGACCATGATGTGTTGGGCTGCGTTCACTGCTCTCTGCAGCTTCTTTGTGTTCCTGCATCTACAAATTGCCATACTGGACCATGATGAAACCAGTCAGGATACTTTAAACAGTACATCTGTAGAAGCTAGAGTGCTTGGTGGCAAGCCGAACCTCCTCAACGTCCTAAGACAGCAGCGACGCCAGCACACCTTCCTTGTGTTTGCATGCACAGTATGTGCTGGGCCCACGACACTTCATCCAACATCTTAACACCGGGACTTTGAAGCTGCTAACACTTTCCACTGCTGATCTCCCAGTGTCGGCTGGAGAATGCATGCCCGTCTTGCCCTTCCTGCAGTCAGCGGTCCGTTCTTTAGCTTTACTGGCATTGAGCAACAGATCTCAAGAATCAAGATTATTTAATGTGATTTCCAGTACACAAGGGTAAAGGAGGATGAAAGAATTGTTACTACGGATCCAGAGCAGCACAAAAAAAAACACACAATCAGATAAAGAACACAGCCAGAACAAGCACGATACAGATAAATACATAAGACAGTCCTGGTGAAGGGTTTCAGCCCAAAGCGACGACTGTACTCTTTTCCATTGATGTTGTCTGATCTGCTGAGTTCCTCTAGCATTTTGTGTGTGTTGTTTGGATTTCCAGCATCTGCAGACCTTCTCGTGTTTGTGTTCTATACATAGGTTGATTGTATGTCCACAAAGTGACGCTATCGACAGAAGTGTCTGTACATGGGGTGACTCGGACAGGAAATGATACAGCAGTGGTCGTTGGGGTTGTGGAGGGGTGGGTTAGTGGGTGGAGGTGTTGATCGGTCTTACTGCTTGGGGGACAGTAACTGTTTCGGAGTTTGGTGGTCCTGTCGTGGATGCTACATAGCCTCCTCCCTGATGGGAACAGGACAACCAGTCCATGAACAGGGCGGGGTGTATCCTTCATGATGTTACTGGCCTTTTTCCGGCACCTTTCTGTTCAATATATCTTTGTAGGCTGGTGCTGGTGATGTATTAGGCAGTTTGGACTACCTGTTGAATATCCTTCCTGTTTGCCACAGTGCAGCTTCCGTACCATGCAGTGATGCAGCTTGTTCGGATGCTCTCTACTGCACATCCGCAGAAGGACGTGCATCAATACGTGGACTGATGTGCATTGTCCAGCTCTCTTCAGTCTCACTAGAAAGCAGAGGTTCCTTGACTGTGTTGAGTGTGCTCTGGGGCCATGGGAGGTTGTGCGAGATGTACACTCCAGGCAGTTTGAAACCGCTCGCAGTTTCCACTGCTCTGCCGCCGATGTAAAGAGGGGTGTGAGTGTGCTGAAAGATCTCCTGACATCAATAACCATCTCCGCTGTCTTGCTGAAATGGAGGAAGAGGTTATTTGCCTGGCACCAGCTCCTCTCTGTAGTCTGTCTCATGTTTGGTGGTGATAAGCCCCACCACTGTCGTGACATTGGCAAATTGGGGATGTGATTACTCGGTGTTTGGCCAAGCAGTCGTGTGTGAGCAACATGTACAGCAGTGGGCTCAGCACACAGCCCTCGGGGGCACCCATGTTGAGGATGATGGGGAGGGAGGAGCAATTGTGCATCCTGACTAACTGGGGTCTGTTGGTTAGGAAGTCTAACACCCAGTTGCACTGTGGTCTATTTAGATCAAAGAGGTTTTGATGTTTTTACATCTGGGTCCAATGTTGTTTGTAATATATATTAATGATCTGGATGATAGGGCGGGAAATTGGATTAGTAAGTATGCAGGTGATACTAAGATAGGTGGTGTTGTGGATGATGAGGTAGGTTTTCAAAACTTGCGGAGAGATTCAGGACAGTTAGAACAGTGGGCTGAAAGATGGCAGATGGAGTTTAATGCTGAAAAATGTGAGGTGCTGCATTTTGGTAGAACTAATTGAAATAGGACATACATGGTAAATGGTAGGGCATTAAAGAATGCTTTAGAACAGAGGGATCTAGGAATAATGGTGCATAGTTCCCTGAAGATGGAATCTCATGTGGATAGAGTGGTGAAGAAAGCTTTTGGTTTGCTGGCCTTTATTAATCAGGGCATTGAGTATAGGAGTTGGGATGTAATGTTGAATTTGCTTAAGGCACTGGTAAGGCCAAATCTGGAGTATTGTGTAAAGTTCTGGTCACCAAATTATAGGAAAGGTGTCAATAAAATTGAGAGAGTACAGAGGAGGTTTACTAAAATGTTGCCTGGGTTTCATTTCCTAAGTTACAGAGAAAGGTTGAACAAGTTAGGTCTTTATTTTTTGGAGCGTAGAAGATTGAGGGGGGACTTGATAGAGGTGTTTAAAATTATGAGGGGGATAGATAGAGTTGACATGGTTAGACTTTTTCCATTGAGAGTGGGGAAGATTCAAACAAGAGGACATGGGTAGATTGGATTGGATAGATATTAGATTAAATTGGATAGATATATGGACAGGAAAGGAATGGAGGGTTATGGGCTGAGTGCAGGTCAGTAGGACTAGGATAGGGTAAGAGTTCAGCACTGACTAGAAGGGCCGAGATGGCCTGTTTCCGTGCTGTAATTGTTATATGGTTATATAGTAGGAGTTAGTTCACCAAGGTCTGGGTTGAATGCTGAAATGAAATTTAGAAACAACATTGACAAAAGTGTCCTTGTTTTCTCGGTGTGTCAGGGCCAGATGCTTGACAAAACCTCTGGCATCTGTGATGGAGCGATTCTATGAGTAAACATACTGGTGAGCATCCAGTGTAGCAGGAATGGTGTTTTTGATGTGTGTCATTCCTAGCCGTTCAAAGCACTTCATGATGAGTGGTGTCAGTGTCCCTGGGCGATAGATAGGTGGAGTACTGAAGATGTCCGTGAAGATGTCAGTAAGCTGGTGTGCACACTCTCTGAGTTCTCAGCCTGGGATATAGCTGCCTTATGGGCTTCACTGGCTACAGAATCCTTCGCACATCTGCTGCTGTTACAGAAAGTGGCTGCTCACCTGGGAGGGGGTGGGTAGCTTTCATGGCTGGCGTTATGATGCATGCTTCTAAGTGTGCATAAAAGTCGTTTAGAGCACCGGGGAGGGACGTATCACCGCTGTAGCTGGCATTGCTTTCCCTTGCATAATCAGTAATGCCTTCAACGTCCAGCCACATACACTGGGGATTGTTATTGGACAGATGTTCCTGAACTTTTTTTCATGCATAGGCAGTCTTTGCCCTCTTGATGCCTAAGATGAGGTTTCTCTTGACTGCTCAGAGAGCTGTTCTTTTTCCAGACTTAAAGGCAGTGCCCTGGGCTTTTAGTAGGGAGCACACCTCTGCCTTCAGCCAGGGCTTCTAGCTGGGATGACCATTCCTGAGGTACCAACACCGTCTACATACTTACAGATGTAGCCGGTGACAGATGAGGCACATTCCTCGAGGTCTGTGTCTTCTGTGTTTGTGGCAGCTTCCTTGAGCATCTGCCCGTTCGTCCATTCAAAACAGCATAGAGGTTGTTTCATTAGGCCAAGCGGTCCTTTAAAATGGATTCTCCATCTTCAGCAGTGGTCAGCATGCTGGGATTAATTAAGAGGAGTTGATAGTATGTTGAGATATTTCCAGTTTCTTATTGGAACATGTAAAATCCAAATGGGTATTGGTTTATAATTGTCATATGCACCAAGATAGAGTGAAAAAATTGTGTTTGCATACCATCCAGACAGATGTTATACATAAACATAACATATATATTTATGCTATATTTCATTCATTAGTATGTCAAAGTGGTAGTAAGAAAAATACAGAATGCAGAATATGGTGGAGTAGTTCCAGTGAAAAATAAATAAATAAATTATAGATAATAAATGATGAGGTAGATTGGAAAATCAAGAGTTCACCATTTAATGTGTGAGAGGTTCGTTCAAGAGTTTGGTAACAGCGGGATAGGAGTTGTCCTCGAGTCAGGTGGCGTGCGCTCTCAAGCTCTTTATATCTTCTGCCCAGTGAGAGACGGGACAAGAGAATGTCTAGGTAGGAGGGGTCCTTGATTATGTCAGCTGTTTTTACGAAGCAATGGGAAGTACACAGTAGATGGGTCTTATGGGGTAAATATTCAGATATTTTCACTTGTGGGAGACTTGGAAGGAGAGGACATGGTTACAAGATCGGGAGACGGTTGTTTAAGGCTACGACATGCAGAATTTTCTTCTTTACAGAGGATGGTGAATCTCTGGAATTCTCTACCCCAGAAGCTGGTGGAGATTAGATCTGTGAGGATATTAAAAGAAAAAGAAGGAAATTTTTGAAAGATGGGGAAACTGAGGGTTCAGGGGACCTAGCACAAGATTAGCCATGATCATAGTGAGTGGGAGTACAGTCTTGAGGGGCTGAGTGGCCTACACCTGCTCCTGTTTTAGAACATAGAACATAGAACAGTACAGCACAGTACAGGCCCTTCGGCCCTCAATGCTGCGCCAACCCTTAACCCCTGTCTCCCATATAACCCCCCCACCTTAAATTCCTCCATATACCTGTCCAGTAGGCTCTTAAATTTCACTAGTGTATCTGCCTCCACCACTGACTCAGGCAGTGCATTCCACACACCAACCACTCTCTGAGTAAAAATATTTCCTCTAATATCCCCCTTGAAATTCCCACCCCTTACCTTAAGGCTATGTCCTCTTGTATTGAGCAGTGGTGCCCTGGCGAAGAGGTGCTGGCTGTCCACTCTATCTATTCCTCTTAATATCTTGTATACCTCTATCATGTCTCCTCTCATCCTCCTTCTCTCTAAAGAGTAAAGCCTTAGCTCCCTTAATCTCTGATCATAATCCATACTCTCTAAACCAGGCAGCATCCTGGTAAATCTCCTCTGTACCCTTTCCAATGCTTCCACATCCTTCCTATAGTAAGGCGACCAGAAATGGACACAGTACTCCAAGTGTGGCCCAACCAGAGTTTTATAGAGCTGCATCATTACCTCGCGACTCTTAAACTCTATCCCTCAATTTATGAAAGCTAACACCCCATAAGCTTTCTTAATTACCCTATCTACCTGCGAGCAACACACATCAAAGTTGCTGGTGAACGCAGCAGGCCAGGCAGCATCTCTAGGAAGAGGTACAGTCGATGTTTCGGGCCAAGACCCTTCGTCAGGACTAACTGAAAGAAGAGCTAGTAAGCGATTTGGAAGTGGGAGGGGGAGGGGGAGATCCAAAATGATAGGAGAAGACAGGAGGGGGAGGGATGGAGCCAAGAGCTGGACAGTTGATTGGCAAAAGGGATAAGAGAGGATTATGGGACAGGAGGCCCAGGGAGAAAGAAAAGGGGGAAGGGGGGAACCCCAGAGGATGGGCAAGGGGTATAGTGAGAGGGACAGAGGGAGAAAAAGGAGAGAGAGAGAAAGAATGTGTATATATAAATAAATAACGGATGGGGTACAAGGGGGAGGTGGGTCTCGGCCCAAAACGTCGACTGTATCTCTTCCTAGAGATGCTGCCTGGCCTGCTGCGTTCACCAGTAACTTTGATGTGTGTTGCTTGAATTTCCAGAATCTGCAGAATTCTACGTGTTTGCTATCTACCTGTGAGGCAACTTTCAGTAATCTGTGGACATGTACCCACAGATCCCTCTGCCCCTCCACACTACCAAGTATCCTGCCATTTACTTTGTACTCTGCCTTGGAGGTTGTCCTTCCAAAGTGTACCACATCACACTTCTCCATCTCCATCTGCCACTTCTCAGCCCACTTCTGCATCCTAGCAATGTCTCTCTGCAATCTTCCACAATCCTCTGCACTATCCACAACACCACCAACCTTTGTGTCGTCTGCAAACTTGCCAACCCACCCTTCTATCCACATCCAGGTCGTTAATAAAAATCACGAAAAGTAGAGGTCCCAGAACCGATCTTTGTGGGACACCACTAGTCACAATCCTCCAATCCAAATGTACTCACTCCACCACGACCCTCTGCCTTCTGCAGACAAACCAATTCTGAATCCACCTGGCCAAACTTCCCTGGATCCCATGCCTTCTGACTTTCTGAATAAGCCTACCTTGTGGAACCTTGTCAAATGCCTTACTAAAATCCATGTAGATCACATCCACTGCACTACCCTCATCTATATGCCTGGTCACCTCCTCAAAGAACTCTATCAGGCTTGTTAGACATGATCTGCCCTTCACAAAGCCATGTTGACTGTCCCTGATCAGACCATGATTCTCTAAATGCTCATAGATCCTATCTCTAAGAATCTATTCCAACAGCTTTCCCACCACGGACGTAAGGCTCACTGGTCTATAATTACCCGGACTATCCCTACTACCTTTTTTAAACAAGGGGACAACATTCGCCTCCCTCCAATCCTCTGGTACCATTCCTGTGGACAACGAGGACATAAAGATCCTAGCCAGAGGCTCAGCAATCTCTTCCCTCGCCTCGTGGAGCAGCCTGGGGAATATTCCGTCAGGCCCCGGGGACTTATCCGTCCTAATATATTTTAACAACTCCAACACCTCCTCTCCCTTAATATCAACATACTCCAGAACATCAACCTCACTCATATTGTCCTCACCATCATCAAGTTCCCTCTCATTGGTGAATACCAAAGAGAAGTATTCATTGAGGACCTCACTCACTTCCACGGCCTCCAGGCACATCTTCCCACCCTTATCTCTAATCGGTCCTACCTTCACTCCTATCATCCTTTTGTTCTTCACATAATTGAAGAATGCCTTGCGGTTTTCTTTACCCTTCTCGCCAAGGCCTTCTCATGCCCCCTCTTGCTCTCCTCAGTCCCTTCTTAAGCTCCTTTCTTGCTACCCTAGATTCTTCAATAGACCCATCTGATCCTTGCTTCCTAAACCTCATGTATGCTGCCTTCTTCCCCTGACTAGATTTTCCACCTCACTTGTCCCCATGGTTCCTTCACCCTACAATTCTTTATCATCCTCACTGGGACAAGTTTATCCCGAACATCCTGCAAGAGATCCCTAAACATCAACCACATCATCTCAATTCACACCCGCAAGTTCTAGCCTTATAGCCTCATAATTTGCCCTTCCCCAAATAAACATTTTACTGTCCTCTCTGATTCTATCTTTTTCCATGATAATGCTAAAGACCAGGGAGTGGTGGTCACTGTCCCCCAGATGCTCACCCACTGAAAGATCTGTGACCTGACCCGGTTTGTTACCTAATACTAGACCTAGTATGGCATTCCCCCTAGTCGGCCTGTGAACATACTGTGACAGGAATCCGTCCAGGACACACTTAACAAACTCTGCCCCGTCTAAACCCTTGGAACTAATCAAGTGCCAATCAATATTAGGTAAAGTCACCCATGATAACAACCCTGTTATTTTTGCACCTTTCCAAAATCTGCCTCCCAATCTGCTCCTCGGTATCTCTGCTGCTACTTCATTTATTTATAAACTTCATTTATTTGAGAAGGGTTAAGCAGTTGGGACTTTTCTTATCTTCTTGTGTGTTTTGAATGGCTTGATGGCACCAGCAAGCCAATATATTAGGTAGGAATTTATCCTGCATGTTAAAGGTCTAATACATTATCCAATGCTCCACTTTTGAAATTTGTGCCCAATGAAACGAAACTTTGTGTGTACAATGAAGACCAGGCCTCACAATGCAATGGAGCAGGAATCTCTCCAATTGACAGCAGTGAGAGATCCCAATGCAAAATAGAGAATGCTGGAAACGTTCGGCAGGTCAAGTAGCACCTGCAGAGAGAAAAAGAGAGTGAATAATCAGAACACTAACACATCACACGCAAAGCCTGATCTACTCTCAATTTCCCCCATTTTATTTCAGATTTGTGGCACCTACAGTATTTTGCTTAGGGCAGAATTAATCTGATTAGCAAAGGAGCCAAGAGCCACACGGGAAAAGCTATTCGTTAGGAGTGCAAACAACAGGAATTCTGCAGGTGCTGGAAATTCAAGCAACACACATCAAAGTTGCTGGTGAATGCAGCAGGCCAGGCAGCATCTGTAGGAAGAGGTGCAGTCGACGTTTCAGGCCAAGACCCTTCGTCAGGACTAACTGAAGGAAGGAGTTAGGAGTGCGATTTTTTTGAATTTGAAGCCTCTGCATGAAAGTACGAGGTTTAGTGGCAGGGTTGTGCACAGAAAATTAAATTTGACAGATTTTTAAAGGGACCTATGCTTATGTTATGCAGGGAACAAATGAACACGCATTTTTAACATCACGCCACAGACAGTTTTGGAGGCTAAATCATTGGGTATATTTAAAGCTAAGGTTGATGGGTACTTCATTAGTATTGGTGTCAAAGGTTATGAGGAGCAGTTATTTTTTTAAATCGTGGACAGAATGGTGATTTTTGAAAGCAGAGGGCTTAATCACAAGACAGAAAGGAACTGCAGGGAAACTGAAGTTAAAACACAATGTTGAACAGCCAGAACAACGATGTGAGGTAGGCACGTCTTGGGGAGGTATGGTGCACTAATCTGTTTTCTTTCTTGTTGTCGATTGGCAATATGTTACTTTTTGTACTAGGGAGGAGTTGGAAGTTTGGGGTCTGATGTTCTTGTTGGTGTTTTTCTGTGTGGGCCATCTGTTAGTTTTTGTGTGTGAAAGAGAGGGTTGTCGCTGTTTTTTGTGTGGGAGGGCATTGGAGGTTGGGGGTTTTTGTTCTAGTTGCCGTATTCAGAGTGGTCGATCTGTTAGTTTTTTGTGCGAGGGAGTGGGTGGGTGGTTTGGGGTTTGTGAGTTTTGTTTCTTTTTCTTTTTTGTGTGGTGGGGGGGGGTTGATATATTTCCTTTCAACAAATCCCATGATTTCTCTGTATTTCATGGCTATCTGGAGAAGACAAATGTCAGAGTTGTATTGTTCATGCATACTATACACTGAACCTTTGAACCTTTTTAATCCTTGCCCTAAGAGTTGCTTGAAGTTCTTTTCTCTTTGTTCCCCGACCCCAGTTCAAACTTTCAGGTGCCTACCTGTCCTCTCCCTCTCTGCATTGACAAAGAATTGCATATGTAGATCATCCCTTCTCTTCCTTCTCCAGTTATTGTTGGGTCCTGTGGATTCAGTCAGTGATACTAATATTACTCGTTTGCATGAAGTGGGCATTGCTGGCAAGGATAGCAGTTATCATCCATCCCTAATTGTCCTTGGAAAATATGGTGCTGAGGACAATCTTGAATTGCACTGACACAGGTGGTGAAGGAGTTCTTTGGCAAGAGGTTGCACAATTTAGACCCAATATTGATGATGAAATAGAGACATATCAGAATGATGTACGACTTGGAGGGGAATTGGAATTCCAATTGGTTTATAATATCATATGTGTAAAGTACAATGAAATTTTATAACGCCGATGCATTAAGTTAATACAAGAAAAAGCAATAACAAATACAGAATAAAGTGTTACAGGAAAAAGGTGCAGTGTAAGCAGACAATAAGGTGCAAGGCCAAAATGACATAGATGGTGAGGTCAAGAGTCCATCTCACCATAATAGGGCAATTGTCTCAATACAGTGTATTTATCCTTGAACCCAAAGGTGGTGTTCCCCTGAGCCTGCTCTTACCCTCCTTGGTAAGGAGTCATAGGTGCTGTCAGAGTTGCCTGGGCAAGTAGCAGCAATGCTTTTTGTAACTGGCAGACCTTCCATCCATGTTGTGTCTGTGAAAGTGTGGTAAACCATATATATATGTTGTAACTGGGTTACCTGTCTGGACTCGCCCCTCTGCTGACTGCTCCTGTGGCTCCTCCCACAGACCCCTGAATAAAGGCGATTGTGCCACTACTCCTCCCTCAGTCCAGGGGCAGATACTCAGCATGATGGAGGTCACATTTTACTGCTAATAAAAGCCTTTCAGTATTTACTCTACTTCCAGTCTTTTGGAGTTATTGATGGTGCATCAGAAGGAGAGTGAGAATATTAGAATAGTGGGAGCAGTCCCAATCGAGAGCTGTGCCCAAGACTTTTGTTTAAGAAAGAGGTTAATACAGGTGTTTGCGCAATTCTGGTGTTCAAAGTACCATACAGCTAATGTCAACACCTTTCATTTCATATTTACCTTGAAATTCGGTCCAATATTTTCCATTATGCTCTTGACTAGATTTCCTGGAAACTGGTTGTAAAGCCAAACAGATTTATGAAAACGAGCTACAGATTTTGACTGTGAAATAGGCAATTTTTAGCCCTAGGTTTGTGCTATAAACAATAAGGACAGCAACCTTACCAGTAACAATGATAACCCTCAAGAGGGGATTATTGAAGCAGCTGCTACTTCCTTCCATGTGGGTGTTTGTTACATTAGTGAATAATTCAATAGGATTAAACCAGCAAGAGGTCGAAACATTCCTTGAACACCTTCCTCTTGTTCGCCCGTGTTCTATGTACAACCACAAGGCATATTTCGGAGAACTTCACTGGATAATTTCCCAGTAATTTGGAGAGGTCAAGAACGGCTTCTCTGGCAGTAAAACCTAGGCCCAGAGCAATTCGCCACAGTGGAGCCAGGTCCTAGTGCAAGGTTCAGACAATTTAAACGCCAGCCCAGATAGTTTGGGGGCTCCTCCCTCCACAACACTAAGCCTGTGAGACTGCCCCCGGCTGCTGTGTTTCCTGCCTGCAAACTTTGCGGCGATTTGCCCCGCTAATACGACAAACTGAATACTGAGGCTTTGGGCCTATTCCAGGCTGCTCTCGGGATTTGGATCTTAGGACTCAATTGGATTCGGAATGATGTCGTTGTTGCTCACTGCTATTGTTTATGTGATTTGTCTTGTGCTTTTTTTTCCTCTCTGTGGGTACTGGGGTTGGGTTAATTTTTTTCGATTGTGTTCTTTCAGGTTACTTGCTTCCAGCCCGACGAGCTGCACCACCCAGCAACCCACCTATGTAACCCAAGACTAATCACAGGGCGATTTACAATGACCAATTAGCCTACTAACCGACAAGTCTTTGGACGGAGGGAGGAAAGCAGAGCACCCAGAGGAAACCCACATGGCTCCTGGGGAGAGTGCACAAACTAATTACAGATAGCACTGGAAGTGAACTCCGAATTCCGGAACCCCCAGAGTTGTAATAGTGTCACTACTGTAATCTAAAATTAATACCTTGAATGTTTTCTGCAAATACTTCATGATTGCATGGAGTGAATATATATAATAAAGTTTCCTGTGTGTGTATACATAGAAAATATGTGTGTGTGTGCTTGCATGTATATGTACATATACAGTACTGTGCAAAAGTCTTAGGCACATATCTATAGCTAGGGTGCCTAAGGGTTTGCACAGTACTGTAGCTGTCGACGTCGAGCGGAGAGCCAGTTTGCAAATCTGGCAGGAGCAAAGGCTGCTGGGAATGGCAAAGGTGGAGCGCTGCGGGACAGGTGGCAGAGAAGGAGTGCCAGGTGCAGGGGCAGACATATCCAGCCCTGAAACACAAGGAATTGCTATCTGATTCCAAACAATTGGTTTATTGATTATTACAGAACGCACCTCTGGTGCTTCCTGCTCCTCCCCCTTCTCCCTTCCCCTTTTCCCAACCCTGATTACCCGCTCCCTGCCCCCTTCCCATTCTCAGTCCACAATAAAGACCCATACCAGAATCAGGTTTATCATTTCACGTGTCATGAAATTCGTGTTTTTTTTGTAGCAGCAGTAAACTGCGATACATAAAATTACTACAGGTTCTGTGCAAAAGTCTTAGGCAGCCTAGCTATATATATGTACCTTAGACTTCGGCATAGTACTGCTTAAGTATATAAAGGACTTTGTCCACAAACATCTTGTTAAAGGAATTCACACATAGGCATCTTTCACTCCTCAGAGCTAGGGTGGAAACAAGTCACCCTCAAGTGCTGCCAAAGAAACAAAAATGCACGCAATTATAGTGGATTATATTTCAGTGTTAAAGTACCTTCTGTGTTCTTGGTCTCCTGGGCATAAGTGGGTTGCAGCCACAAAGAGCCTCTGCTGACTTACCTCTTTGTTCTTCAGGCTCATTGTCATGGCTGGATTGCCAGGATTTGATTAAGTTGCAATCTGTGAGTTTGCCTCCTGGGAGAAAGGTGTGGCGCTGGATATGAGAGGGGTAGTGACAATCAGGCTCTGAAGGCACCGTTCCGTTTCCATTGCAAGGAGTCTGAACAAACGTGAGCTCTGCCAAGTTACACCCGGAGTTTCTCCAGGGCATGGTCAGGTGTTGCAGACTTTGCTTTTCTGTTCACTGGATTTCTGAATATTAAGAAATTATTTTCTAAAATTTATTATTTCCTATGGCAAGGAAAGGCACCATTCGCCCCATAGAGATAATGTTGTTTTTCAGAGTGATCCCACCAATCCCATTCCCTCACTTACTTCACTGTTACCTCCTTTCCCTCACTCCCTCAACCTCCAGTGTAGAGCACCCCTCAAAAATAGGTATACCAGTTTGGATACTGTTGGGGGGGGGGGTAAGCCACGGTGACTGGGTCTCCGGCACTGAGACTAGCACTGTGGCTCAGAGGAAAGTGGGGAGAACAGGGTTTCAGTAGTGATACGGAATTCCACAGTTAGAGGAACAGACCTGAAATTCTGTTGACGCGATAGAGAGACCCGGATGGTATGTTGCCTTCCAGGTGCCAGGGCCAGGGACATCTCAGATTGGTCCACGGCGTTCGAAAGGAGGAGGGCAAGCAGCAAGAAGCCTTGGTACAGATTGGCACCAATGACATAGGTAGGAAAAGGGAGGAGGTCCTGAACAGAGAATTTAGGGGGCTAGGAAGAAAGCTGAAAAGCAGGACCTCCAGGATAGTAATCTCTGGATTGCTGCCTGTGCCACGTGTCAGTGAGGGTAAGAATAGGGTGATTTGGCAGTGGCTGAGGAACTGGTGCAGGGGGAAGGGGCTTAGATTTCTGGATCATTGGGATCTCTCCTGGGGAAGGTATGACCTGTACAAAGGGCTGGGTTTATACCTGAACCGCAGGGGGACCAATATCCTTGTGGACAGGTTTGCTGGAACTGTTGGGGAGGGTTTAAACTAATTTGGCAAGGTGAGGGGAAACTGAGTGATAGGGCTGAGGATGGGGTAGTTGGTATACCAGCAGAGGCCATGTGTACTGAGTCTGTCAGGAAGGACAGACAGATGATAGGAAAAAATTGCAGTCAGTGGGATGAGTTGCAATGAAACTTGGGGACAAAATCGAAAAGGGTGACAAATACAGGATTGAAGGTGTTATATTTGAATGCATACAGGATGTGAAATAAGGTAGATGATCTTGTAGCGTAGTTAGAGATTGGCAGGAATGACATCGTGGGCATCACGGAGTCAAAAGAAGATTATAGTTGGATACACATTGTATCGAAAGGACAGGCAAGTAGTGGGGGGGGGCTGCATGGCTCTGTTGGTAAAAAATTCTTAGAAAGAGGTGACATAGAATCAGAAAATACAGAATTGTTGTGGGCAGAGTTAAAGAGCTTCAGGGGTAAAATGACCCTAAGAGTAGCCAGGATGTGGGTTATAAATTACAACTGGAGATAGAAAATGCATTTCGAAAGGGCAATGTTACAATAGTCATGGGGGATTTCAATATGCAGGTAAATTGGGAAGATCAGGTTGGAGCTGATTTTGGATCCCAAGAGAGAGAATTTTAAGAATGCCTATGAGGTGTTTTTTTAGAGCTGCTTATGGTTGAGCCCAGTAAGTTGTATAATGAAATGGATTTGATTAGGGAGTTTAAGGTAAAGGAACCCTTGAGAGACTGATCATAATACGATAGAATTCACCCTGTAATTTGAGAGGGAGAAGCTAAAGTCATGTGTATCTGTATTCTGACGACTCTGCCATAGTTGGATGCATCAGCAAGGGAGATAAGGCTGAGTACAGGGCTACGGTAGGAAACTTTGTCACATGGTGTGAACAGAATTATCTGCAGCTTAATGTGAAAAAGACTAAGGAGCTGGTGGTAGACCTGAGGAGAGCTAAGGCACTGGTGACCCCTGTTTCCATCCAGGGGGTCAGAGTGGACATGGAGGAGGATTACAAATACCTGGGGATACGAATTGACAATAAACTGGACTGGTCAAAGAACACTGAGGCTGTCTACAAGAAGGGTCAGAGCCGTCTCTATTTCCTGAGGAGACTGAGGTCCTTTAACATCTGTCGGACGATACTGAGGATGTTCTACGAGTCTGTGGTGGCCAGTGCGATCATGTTTGCTGTTGTGTGCTGGGGCAGCAGGCTGAGGGTATCAGACACCAACAGAATCAACAAACTCATTCGTAAGGCCAGTGATGTTGTGGGGATGGAACTGGACTCTCTGACGGTGGTGTCTGAAAAGAGGATGCTGTCCAAGTTGCATGCCATCTTGTACAATGTCTCCCATCCACTACATAATGGACTGGTTGGGCACAGGAGTACATTCAGCCAGAGACTCATTCCTCCGAGATGCAACACAGTGCGTCATAGGAAGTCATTCCTGCCTGTGGCCATCAAACTTTACAACTCCTCCCTTGGAGGGTCAGACACGCTGAGCCAATAGGCTGGCCCTGGACTTATTTCCTGGCATAATTTACATATTACTATTTAATTATTTATAGTTTTATTACTATTTAATTATTTATGGTGCAACTGTAATGAAAACCAACTTCCCCCGGGATCAATAAAGTATGACTATGACTATGTATTACAGTGGAGTAAAGGCAATTACAGAGGCACGAGAGAGGAGCTGGCCAATGTTGATTGGAAGGGACGATGGCAGAGCAGCAATGGCTGGAGTTCTAAGAATAATTTGGAAGGCACAGGATAGACACATCCCAAAAAAAGAAGTATTCTAAAGGCAGGATGATGCCACCATGGTAGACAAGAAAAGTCAAAGCCAACATAAAAGCAAAAAGTTCAAAGTACATTTATTATTAAAGTATGTTCAAATTTCAAAATAAAATCTATTATCAGAGTACATACATGTCACCATGTACAACCCGGAGATTTCTTTTCCTGCGGGCGTACTTAGCAAATCTATAGAACAGTAACTGTAAACAAGATCAATGAACAACATACGTGCAAATGCAAATATAAATAAATAGCAATAAATAATGAGTATGAAGTAACAAGACGGAGTCCTTAAAGTGAGACTATCAGTTGTGGGAACACCAGAAGTAGAATGAGGGTAGTTATCCCCTTTTGTTCAAGAGCCTGATGGTTGAGGGATAGTAACTATTCTTGAACCTGGTGGAGCGAGTCCTGAGGCTCCTGTACCTTCTACCTGATGGCAGCAGCGAGAAAAGACCATGGCCTGGATGGTGAAGATCTTTGATGATGGATGTTGCTTTTCTACTGTAACATTTCATGTAGATGTGCTCAATGGTTGGGAGAGCTTTACCCTTGATGTACTGGGCTGGATCCACTACCTGTTGTAGGATTTTCCGTTCAAAGGCATTGGTGTTTCCATTCCAAGCTGTAATGCAGCCATTCAGCACACTTTCCACGACACATTCTATAGAGGTTTGCCAAGATTTTTGATGACATGCTGAATCTCCGCAGACCTCTGAGGAAGTAGAGGCACTGTCGTGCTTTCTTTGCAATTATATTTCTGCGATGGGTCCAGGACAGGTCCTCTGAGATAGTGCACCCAGGAATTCAAAGTTACTGACCCGCTCCACCTCTGATCCTCCGATGAGTACTGGCTCATGGGCCTCTGGTTTCCCTCTCCTGAGGTCCACTGTCAGTGAAAAACTGCAAACGTCGTGGAGTAGCAAACAAAACCAGCCCAACCTCGCCTCTGGTCCCAACACCCAGCCTTTTCAATCCATCCAGCCTGGCGTTTAAATCATCCAGATGTCGGATCATCCTTGCTCTAGAACCTGGATATTAGCATGGATAGAGCATTGGCTGATTGCCTGGAGGCAAAGAGTGGGAATAAAGGGAGCCTTTTCTGATTGGCTGCTGGTGACTAATGGTGCTCTGCAGGGGTCGGTGTTGGGACAGCTTCTTTGGACATTGTATGTAATTGATGGCTTTGCGGCCAAGATTGCGGATGATACAAAGATAGGTGACAGGGTATAGCATTGACAAAACAGGGAGGCTGCAGAAGGACTTAGACAAATTAGGAGAATGAGCAAAGAAGTGGCAGATGGCGAACAGTGTCAGCTGGTGTATGGTCATGCACTTTGGGAGAGAGAATAAAAGCACAGAATATTTATTTATCTATCTAAATATTTACTTATTTCCTTATTGGGGTAGAGCATGGAGTAGGCCCTTCCAGCCATTTGAGCTGCACCATCCAACAATCCCATGATTTAGTCCTAGCCTGATCATGGAACAATTTACAATGACTAACTAACCTACCAACTGGTATGTCTTTGGACTGTGGGAAGAAACTGGAACACCCGGAGGAAACCCAGGCAGTCACGGGTAGAAGGTACTAACCTCTTACAGGCAGCGGCTGGAATTGAACCTGGGTCACCGGTACGGTAAAGCATTGTGTCAACCACTACGCTACCCTGCCGCCCCAGTATTATCTAAACAGGGAGAAAATTCGAAAATCCGAGGTGGAAAGGAATTTGGGAGTCCTCGTGCAGTGTTCCCTAAAGTTTAACTTTCAGGTTGAGTCGGCGGTGAGGAAGGCGATTGCAATGTTAGCATTCATTTTGAGAAGATTAGAATATGAAAAAACAAGAATGTAACGCTGAGGCTTTATAAGGCACTCATTTGGAGTACTGTGAGCAGTTTTGGGCCCCGTATCGGAAAAAGAATGTGCTGACATTTAGAGAGGGTTCAAAGGAGATTCACGAAAATGATTCTGAGAATGAAAAGCTTATCATATGAGGAGTGTTTGAAGGCTCTGGGCCTGTACTTGCTGGAATTTAGAAGAATGAAGGGGGATCTCATTGAAATCTATTGAATGTTGATGCCAAGACAGAGTGGATATTGAGTGCATGTATCTTATAGTGGGGGAGTCCAGGACCAGCGAGCACAACCACAGAATAGAGGGATTCCATTTTATAATAGAGATGGAGGAATTTCTTTAGCCAGGGGGTGGTGAATCCATGAAATTCATCGCCACAGGTGGCTGTGGAGGCCAAGTCACTGGGTGTATTTAAGTTGGATGTTGGTAAATTCTTGATAAATCAGGGCATGAAAGAGTGCAGGGAGAAGGGAAGAGAATGGCGTTGAGAAGGAAATGCATCAGCCATGATCAAATCACAGAGCATACATGATGGGCCAAATGGCCTGATTCTGCTCCTGTGTCTTATAGTCTTCTGGTCTAACTTCATTCCATTTTTTCTGCCACCCGCTGGGGTAATTTACAGTAGCCAATTAACCAACCAACCCTTTGGTATGTGGGGAGGAGACCAGGGCACCTGGGGACACCCATGCCTTCACAGGGAGAACATGCAAACTCCACGCAGACAGCAGCGGAGGTGAGGATTGAATCCAGGTCGCTAGAGGTTTGAGACAGTTCCTCTGCCAGCCCACATTGCTACAGCACCCTGATCTTCTGGTCTGTCCATGTAGCAACACAGTAAAGAATTAGCATGCTCTGACACTTCCGGATCATGTAACCAGGAAACAGCTGAGAGTTGTGGACACATCTCAGCACGGGGTATCACCCTCCCCACCATGGATCTGTCTATACTTCTCGCTGCCTCAGTGAAGCAGCCAGCATAATCAAAGACCCCACCCTCCCCGGACGTTCTCTCTTCTCCCCTCCCCCTTTCAGCAAAAGATACCAAAGCCTGAAAGCACACACGGTCAGGCTCAAGGGCAGCTTCTACCCCACTATTATCAGACTCTTGTACGATAAGATGGACCCTTGACCTCACAGTCTACTTAGTTATGATCTTGCACCTTACCATTTACCTGCACTGCACTTTTTCAAAAGCTTTTGCACTTTATTTTGCTTTGTTATTGTTTTATCTTATTCTACCTCAATGCATCGTCTAATAATTTAATCTGCATGAACAGTATGCAAGGTAAACTTTCACTGTATCTTGTTACATGTGACAATAATTAATCAATGTCAATGAAAGGAAAATGTGTTTACCCATATCTGTAGATCCCTTTCATAGACTGATACATAGCATGGGGAGAAGGCCATTCAGCCCAGCCCATCCATGCTGTCTTCATGCCGTATTTCAGACTCCTCGCATCTTTCCTCCTCTACGTGTATCTGGGTGACTCTCCATTTCCCTTTCCTCATTGCTTGTTGAGCTTCTCCATTGACACAATTTCGCAAAGCCACTCCATCTTTGGGACGTGGGAGAAAAACAGCGTGCCCGAGGGAAAGCCACACTAGCAAGGGAGATTGTGTCATCCCCACATGTACAGCATCGAAGTTCAGGACTGAACCCAAGTCCCTGGAGCAGTGAGGTAACAGCATGTCCTGGTGTACCACAGAGCTGGCCACTTTGCTATCTGCCACGGCACCAGTGACTGTTATTACCCTAGTTCTCATCAGATCAGTGGCTCTTAAACATTCAAAATCTTGTGCTGTAGTCTTTTAATTATAGAAGAAATGGAATACTTCTTAGCCAGATAATTACTCTGCTGAGAATGATGCAGAATTAAACAAAAACATAATTAACTGTTTCGCTCGTTAGACCAACAATCATGAAGACCAGAATCTATAAAACCATAAGACACAGGAGCAAAATTAGGCCATTCAGCCCATTGAGTCTGCTCTGCCATTCCATCATGGCTGATCCCGGATCCCACTCAACTCCACGCACCTGCCTTCTTGCCATATCCTTTGATGCCCCAACCGATCAGAAAACGATCAACTTCCACCTTAAATATATGCACGGACTTGGCATCCACAGCAGTCTGTGGCAGAGGATTCAACAGATTCACTACCCCCTGGCCAAAAAAATTCCTCCTTACCTCTGTTCTAAAGGGTCACCCCTCAGTTTTGAGGCTGTGCCCTGTAGTTCTGGATACCCCTACCATAGGAAACATCCTCTCCACATCCACCCTATCTAGTCCTTTCAGCATTTAGTAGGTTTCAATGAGATCCCTCCCACATTCTTCTAAATTCCAGTGAGTACAGGCCCAAAGCTGCCAAACGCTCCTCATATGTTAACACCTTCAGTCCTGGAACCATCCTCATGAAATTCCTCTGGACTCTCTCCAATGACAACACATTGCTTCTGAGATACAGGGCCCAAAGCAGTTGACCTTACTCCCAGTGCGGCTTGACTAGTGTCAGAACCTCAGCATTAATTCCTTCTTTTTATATTCTATTCCCCTTGAAATAAATGCAAATATTGCATTTGCCTTCTTTACCACAGACTCAACCTGTAAATTAACCATCTAGGGGTCTTGCACGATGACTGCAAAGTCCCTCTACACCTCTGATGTTTGAACCTTCTCCCCATTTAGATGATAGTCTGCACTATTGTTCCTTTTACCAAAATGCATTATCATACATTTCCCAACACCGTACTCTATCTGCCACTTATTTGTCCATTCTTCCAATTTGTCTTAAGTCCTGCTGCAATCACATGGCTTCCTCAGCACTATCTCTATCTGTGTATCATCCACAAACTTAGCCACAAAACAATCAATTCCATTATCCAAATCATTGACAAACAATGTGAAAAGTAGCGGTCCCAATACTGACCCCTGAGGATCACCACTAGTTACCAACAGCCAACCAGAAAAGGCCCCTTTTATTCTCACTTGTGCCTCCTGCCTCTCATCCATTCCTCTATACAGGCCAGTATCTTTCCTGTAACGCCAAAGGATTTTATCTTGTTAAGCAGCCTCATGTGTGACACCTGATCAACTGCCTTTTGAAAATCTAAGTAAATAACGTCCACTGTCTCTCCTTTGTCCACCCTGCTTGTTACTTCCTCGAAGTACTCTAACAGATTTGTCAGGCAAGGTTTCCCTTTACAGAAACCATGCTGACAGTAATTTAATTTACCATTTATCTCCAAGCACCTCGAAACCTCATCCTTAATAATAGACTCCAACACTTTCCCAACCACTGAGGTCAGGCTAACTGGCCTATAATTTCCTTTCTTTTGCCTTCTTCCCTTCTTAAAGAGTGTAGTTACATTTGCAATCTTCCAGTCCTTTGGGACCATGCCTGAATCAAGTGATTCTTGAAAGGTCATGACCAATGCATCTGTTATCTCTTCAGCAACCTTTCTCAGGACTCTGGGATGTAGTCCGTCTGGTCCAGGTGACTTATCCACCTTAAGAACTTAAAGTTTGCCTGTCACTTTTTCCTTTGTAATAGCAATGGCATTCACTCCTGCTCCCTGACACTCACAAACCTCTGGCAAAGTACTAGTGCCTTCCACAGTGAAGACAGATGCAAAGTACAATTAAGTTCATCTGACATTTCTTTGTCCCCCATTACTACCTCATCAGCATCATTTCCCAGTGGTCAAAAACTTTTGGTGTCCTGCTTTATATTATTGGCTAATTTGCCCTCATATTTCATCTTTTCCCTTCTTATAGCTTTTTAGTTGCCTTTTGTTGGATTTTAAAAGCTTCCCAATCATCCAACTTCCCACTCACTTTTGCTACTTTGTAAGACCTTTCCTTGGCTTTTATGCTGTGCTTAACTTCCTTTGTCAGCCACAGTTGCCTAGCCCTGCCATTTGAGAACAACTTCTGTGGGAATATCCAGCCTATGGTTTGTGAACTATTCCCCGAAACTTCAGCCATCTCTGCTCTGCCGTCATCCCTGCCAGCATCCCCGTCCAATCCATGTGGGCAAGTTCCTCTCTCATGCCTCTGTAATTCCCTTTATTCCATTACAATACTGATACACGTGTCTTATGCTTCTCCCTCTCAAATTGCAGTATGAATTCAATCATATTATGATCACTGTCTCCTAAGCGGTTAATCATAAAATTTGAGAGATGAGCTGGTAAATGAATGCAAGAAATGCTAGCTACACCCGCAAAATGCTGGAGGAACTCAGCAGGCCAGGCAGCACCTATGGAAAAGAGTACAGTTGCTGTTTCAGGCTAAGACCCTTCATCAGGACCGATGGAGTCCCGATGAAGGGTCTTGACCTGAAATGTCAACTGTTTACTTTTTTCCGTGGCTGCTGCCTGGCCTGCTGAGTTCCTCCGGCATTTTGTTTGTGTTGCTTGGGTTTCCAGCATCTGCGCATTTTCTCTTGTTTGTGCAAGAAGTGCTAGTTGAGTAAGAAAATCCAAAGTAATTCAGAAAGGATAACAACCTCCCCATGGAGTAGTATTTAAACATTGACTTGATTTATAAAGCGTGACTGTCTGGGTTGTCATGTGGAAGGATTAAAGGAAATGGCCTCCTTCCACCCTGTAGGATTTTTTAAAATTCTGTAATCCTTCTTTGTAACTAATTTACATTAGGTGCATATTTTGTTCAAGTTCAATTTCAAGCTTAATTGTCATTCAACTGTACATGAATACCCATGAATACCACCAAACGAAACAGCGTTGTGTAAACCTACAGTTTTAAATCACTTAATATCCGGACCAAGTAGCTCCAATCTCTCTGGATTATTCCTGCCAAACTGTTCTTACTGCACACTAGAAGAAACAGATTTCCTGTTTATTTTAAAGGGTTTGCTAGTCGGCTCCTCTGGTACTGTTTGCACATTTGGCTCGTTGTCCCAGGATAAGACTGTGACAGATGAATCACAGGGGTAGTTCAGTTCTCCTCCTGTGCAGTCCATGATTCTATGGCAGTGGTATCAGATTGAAGCACACAGAATGGAGAAATAAACCAGAGCTTCCAATCTGAGGGCCCCAAAGCCAGCCTGACACAGGATGTGAAGATTCCTGCTGCTTGAAGGATCGCACACGAGGCCAGTGTGCAGGCACTTTAGCCAGATCCTGGTCTTCAACAGAACGTTGACAATTCATAATTAAAAGGCTTTGAGAAGGTAATCTCGCTCACTGAGACCATGGGAGGGCAGGTGCAGTGAATTAAGAACACTTTAGAATGATTAACCAAGATGGGGCTACTGACAATGAGGACCTGAAGTGTAATGCTGACTAATTATGATATGTGTGACCTGAGAGAGCTTGATGTTATCCTTAGGTGGTTGGAGTGGGATTAGTTCTAGTCTGCTGTCTCACTAAGTACAAAAAAAAGTCACATTGTCCAGCAGTACTGACAGTTTTGATGGGTTTGGCAGCCAGCCTTAAGTGGCACAATAGTATCTCCAGGCCTACACAATGTGGATTGATAAACTGGCTCAAAACTAGTCCACTGGTAATGGTGTAAATAAATTGAAAGGTTGGGAATAAAAACCCATAGAATTTGACAGGAATGGGAAGGTGAGAATCATTGTACTTAAGTGAAACGTGATTCAATAACGTACTCACTTTGAAACTGCTCAAAACTCCAATCGCATTTTCTGCAGTATGTTTTTGTTAAAAAATCCATCAATATCATGGATAGCAAACGACAGTAAAATGGCTGTGTTTTCAGATGTTTTTTTGAGGGTAATATTGATTAAAATTCGGGCAGGTGGGGCTCATCAGCCTTGGACGGCAGCCCGCCGAGGAGAAGGAAAACTCTGGTTTTAAACCTCCACTGCCTTGTGACCATACCCCCCCAATGGGAAAGGCTTCAGGAGTAAACCCCAAGGAAGAAATCTGGAGCTGGGGTCCCTAAGGCAGTTTGATGTTGTTTACAACTTCACTCTGGCAACCTCTGCAACGACACTGGTGCCAAGCTGTATGGGCACTTGCCCTTCCCTTGGACTACATCAGTGACGTGGAGAGGGGAACCTGCATGGGCAACAGCCAGTTCTTCAAATCTTCCCACCCAGGCTTGTGCCCTGGAGAGGACACAGTCCACCAGAGGCACAAGCCCATGATTCCCTGGGATTGATGGCTGCCGACTACTACTACTACGGATTAAAGACAGTAGAGAGAGAGTGACTGTATGTGTGTGCGTGAGATAGAGAAAGAAAGAGAGTGGAAGAACCCTAAAGTTAATAAAAAAGGTACAGACTTCCTCCGTCAGAATCTGTTGACTTTACTTAAGGATCTTACCTGAGGCTTCAGGGACAAACTACTAGTTCATGAATTTCTGCTTATGACGCCAAAGGAGACCATTCAGCCCACTATGCATGCTGGCTCACAGCAGAGTGATCCCATCAGTCCCATTCCCCCTCTATCTCCCTACTTTGTTACTTCTCACTTGCCCCTCAATTTCCCTTTGATTTGCTTAGAAGTTCTGTACCTACACATAGTCCACACCATGGCCCTGAAAGTCTTCCTGGTGGACAATCCTGCCACCATCACCTGCTGCGTAGCCAGCACCACAGAGCCAAGCCATGGAAGATTCCATGACTGTTGCAGGGACATGAAAGGTGGAAGAAGCAACTTCCCCTTCATATTAAGGAACCCCTTTGTCGTAGATTCAGCAGAGCATGTACTTTTCTTACACCCTTAGAAAGTAGAGCATAGAGCATAAAACATAGAAGAGTACAGCACACAAACAGGCCATTCGGCCCACAATGTTGTGCTGAACCAGCTAAAAAGCAACTCAAAAACTCCCAGCCACTAATCCCTCCTACCTACACCATGTCCGTATCCATCCATTTTCCTTACAGTCATGTGCCTATCCAAACGTCCCTTAAAAGCCTCCAATGTGTTTGCCTTCTACCACCAGACCAGGCAGTGCATTCCAGGCATCCGGGATGCTCTGAGTAAAAAACTTACCCCTCACATCCCCCTTTGAACCTACCCCTGTCACCGTCAATGCATGCCCTCTGGTGTAAGGTATTTCAACCCTGGGAAACAGATACTCTCTGCCCACTCTGACTGTGCCTCTCATAATCTTATAAACCTCTATCAGACTTTGCCCTTAACAATATACTGTCTCTTCATTTGCCCCACTGAGGTGCAACACCTCACATTTATCTAGGTTAAACTCCATCTTCCATTTCTCAGCACATATCTACAGCTGATCTATATTGTATTGTATTCTCTGCCAGTCTTCTACACTATCCACAACTCCACCAATCTTGGTATCATCTGCAAATTTACTAACTCACCTATCTATATTTTCATCCAGATCATTTATATACATCATAAACAGCAGAGGTCCCAGCACAGATCCCTATCGAACTCCACTCATATCAGACCTCCAGCTCCAAAGTCCCTTCAACCACTACCCAATGTCTTCTATGCGCAAGCCAGTTCTGAATCCAATCAGCCAATTCACTGCAAATCCCATGCATCATTATCTTTTGGATTAGCCTCCCATGAGGGACTTTGTAAAATTCCTTATGAAAACCCATCTAGACAACATCCACTGCCCTACTCTCATCAATCTCTCTTCTCACCTTGTCAAAAAACACAATCAAGTTGGTAAGCCACAACCTGCCACCCACAAAGCCATGCTGGCTCTTCCTGGTTAGGCTGTGAGTTTCCAACTACTCATATACCCTATCCCTAAGAATTTTCTCCAGCAATTTCCCTACAACTGACATGAGACTCATCAGTCTATATTTCACAGGATTCTTGAATAGAGCCACTCACCAGTCCTCTAGGACTTTGCCTATGGCTAGAGAGGACACGAAGATACTGGTCAAGAGCCCAGCAATCTTGTCTCTTGCCTCCTTTAATAACCTGGGGTAAATCCCATCATGCCCTGGGGACTTATCCACCTTAATACTCACGAGGAGGCCCACATTTCCTCCTACTGAATCTCTAAACGCCTTTCTTACTTTCTTCTCCAACTGTTGAATCTAATGGTGAATTAGATTTCCCTATTTCTTAAAAATAATTAATATCACAGAGAGGATTCACCAGGATGTTGCCTAGGATGGAATGTTTCAGTTATGAGGAGAGATTGAAGAGGCTGGGTCTTTTTCCTTGGAGCAGAGGAGATTAAGAGGGGGTGTGTTCGAGGTATATAAAATTACAAAGAGTACAGATTTACAATGTCAAGATCAAGATCAAAATGGTGCTGGTGACCCATGGTGATGTTCTGCAGGCTACGTACAATACTTCTAAATATACCTCTTCTGAATTCCTCTCACTGCAACCTGAAGCATGTAATTTCCTTTAAGCAACACACTTTTGAATTGCCTTAAGGAACTACTGGTATTATGATTTTCTAAAGGACTTGGGTGGACTTAACTCTCAAGCAAATAGGTATGGCACCGTTAAGCGGAGGAAGGTTGATTGCCATGGCTGGTAGTGGGGTGGGGTTGTGGTGGAATGCACTTCAAGCCAAGCTGAAAAGCAAGGGATGAGGCCCCCTCTACCCAGGTTCTTGTTAGTAAATGTGCAATCCCTGTAGAACAAAATTGAGGACCCAAGGGTAAGTTTTCTGTATCGAAGGGAAATGAGAAATACTTGTGTTCTGTGGTTTACCGAGACATGGCTTACTCAAGAGTACATCAGATATGGTGATCAGACCTGAAGTCTTCTCCATACACAGATGGATCGAACTGCTAATTCAGAAAAAGCAAAAGGTGGGGGTGTATGCTTCATGACAAACTGTAGTGCTCCAGTGTGGCTGCTTTGCCGTACTGGTGTTCCCCCAGCCTTGAACATCTAACGATCAAATGCTGACCATTCTAATAGCTGACTATAATCAGATCCTTGAGATACTGCATGATACTGTCACCACACAAAAAAAAAACAGTTAACCCTGATGAATTTCAGATCATAGTTGTGGATTTCAATCAAGCTTGTTTGAAGAAATCCCTGCCCAATTACCATCAGCATATAACCAGTTGCACCAGAGGTCCCAACAGACTAGACCACTGCTGTACCAAGATAAGGAATGCCTTCTGTTCTGTTCCCAGACTGCATTTTGTGTCCGTCACCTATCAGCATACAGGCAGAGGATAAAGAGCAAAGCTTCAGAGATGAGGACAACAAAGAGGTGATCGTGGGAGGCAGAGGAGTGGCTATGAGGCTGCTTTGAGTCGGTGGTCTGGGCCATGTTCAAAAACTCATCTGTGGATCTGCAAGATTCTCATGGACTTCATACAAACAGTCGTGGACAGGTGCATCCCCGCAAAATCATTCAGTGTCTTCCCAACCAGAAGCCCTGGATGAACCATGAGATCCACAATCTGCTGAGGGTCAGATCAGAGGCACTTCATGTCTGGTGACCAAGAAAGTTACAAGAGGTCCTGGTACAATCTCTAGAAAGCCACCTTGTAGGTGAAGTTACCTCATGGGTAAACTTGAATCAATGAAGGATGCTTGACAGTGTGACAGGGCTTGAATGCTGTCAACTTCTACAAAGTGAAATCAAGCAATGTAGATGATAGCAGGGCTTTGATTCTAGATTAGCTCAATGCCTTTGACCGTCAAAACATGGAGGAACCATCACAAACTCCCACAGCTCCTGATGATCCTGTGACTTCAACCTCTGAGGCTGACGTGAGAGCATCCTTCAGAAGGGTGAATTCATGGACAGCATCCGGCCCAGACGGAGTACCTGGCCAAGCACTAAAGACTAGTGCTGATCAACTGACTGGAGTGTGAGGTAGTCTGGGGTACTCACGTGCTTCAGGCAGGCTTCAATTATACCAGTGCCTAAGAAGAAATTGGTAACTTGCCTCAATGAGTATCGTACAGTAACACTTACATCCACAATGATGAAGTCTTTTGAAAGGTTGATGATGAACCATATCAACTCTTGCCTGAGAATCTATTCGGATGTGCTTCTATTTGCCCACCAGCACAACAGGTCCACAGCAGATGCTCTTCACGTAACCCTGGAACGTCTGGACAGCAAAGATGCACACACCAGGATTCTCTTTACAAGGCCTTGGTGAGACCACACCTGGAGTATTGTGTGCAGTTTTGGTCCCCTAATCTGAGGAAAGACATCCTTGCCATAGAGGGAGTACAAAGGAGATTCACCAGATTGATTCCTGGGATGGCAGGACTTTCATATGAAGAAAGACTGGATGAACTGGGCTTGTACTCGTTGGAATTTAGAAGATTGAGGGGGGATCTGATTGAAATGTATAAAATCCTAAAGGGATTGGACAGGTTAGATGCAGGAAGATTGTTCCCGATGTTGGGGAAGTCCAGAACGAGGGGTCAGAGTTTGAGGATAAAGGGGAAGCCTTCTAGGACCGAGATTAGGAAAAACTTCTTCACACAGAGAGTGGTGAATCTGTGGAATTCTCTGCCAGAGGAAACAGTTGAGGCCAGTTCATTGGCTATATTTAAGAGGGAGTTAGATATGGCCCTTGTGGCTAAAGGGATCAGGGGACATGGAGGGAAGGCTGGTACAGGGTTCTGAGTTGGATGATCAGCCATGATCATACTGAATGGCGGTGCAGGCTTGAAGGGCCGAATGGCCTACTCCTGCACCTATTTTCTATGTTTCTATGTTTCTTTATCGATTATGGCTTGGCATTCAATACTATCATCCCCTCAAAACTAATCAATAATCTTCAAGAACTTGGTCTCAATACCTGCTTGTGCAACTGGATCCTGGATTTTCTCACCTGCAGACCCAGGTCAGTTCGGACTGGTAGCAGCATCCTCTCCACAATCTCCATCAGCACAGGTTCACCACAAGGCTATGCACTTGGCCCCCTGTTCTACTCGCTCTACACTTGTGACTGTGTGGCTAAGCACAGTTCCAATGCCACGTTTGAGTTTGCTGACGACACCACTGTCATAGGCTGAATCAAGGGTGGTGACAAATCAGCATATAGGAGGGACACTGAAAATCTGGCTGAGTGATGCCATAACACCTTCTTCCTTAACGTCAGCATGACCAAGCGGCTGACTATTGACTTCAGGAGGAGGAAACCAGAGGTCCATGAGACAGTCCTTATTGGGGGATCAGAGGTGAAGGGGGTCAGCAACTTTAAATACCTCAGTGTTATTCTTACAGAGGACCTGTCCAGAGCTCAGTATGTAAGTGCAATTACAAAGAAAGCTTGGCAGTGCTTTTACTTCCTGAGGAGTTTGTGAAGATTCAGCGTGCCATCTAAAACTTTGACAAACTTTTATAGATGTGCGGTGGAGAATATATTGACTGGCTGCATCACAGCCTGGTATGGAAACACCAATGCCCTAGAACAGAAAACCCTACAAAATGGAGTGGATATGGCCCAGTCCGTCATGGGCAAAGCCCTCCCTACCACCGAGCATATCGACATTGAGCATTGTTGCAGGAAAGCAGCATCCATCATCAGGGACCCCCCACCACCCAGGACATGCTCCCTTCTCACTGCTGCCATTGGGAAGGTACAGGAGCCTCAGGACTTGCACCACCAGGTTCAGGAACAGGTATTATCCGTCAACCAGCAGGAACCACCACACAGGACATGAACAACAGGAATTCTGCAGATGCTGGAAATTCAAGCAACATACATCAAAGTTGCTGGTGAACGCAGCAGGCCAAGCAGCATCTATAGGAAGAGGCGCAGTCGACGTTTCAGGCCGAGACCCTTCGTCAGGACTAACTGAAGGAAGAGTGAGTAAGGGATTTGAAAGCTGGAGGGGGAGGGGGAGATGCAAAATGATAGGAGAAGACAGGAGGGGGAGGGATAGAGCCGAGAGCTGGACAGGTGATAGGCAAAAGGGGATACGAGAGGATCATGGGACAGGAGGTCCGGGAAGAAAGACGGGGGGGGGGTGACCCAGAGGATGGGCAAGAGGTATATTCAGAGGGACAGAGGGAGAAAAAGGAGAGTGAGAGAAAAAATGAGTAACAGATGGGGTACGAGGGGGAGGTGGGGCCTTAGCGGAAGTTAGAGAAGTCGATGTTCATGCCATCAGGTTGGAGGCTACCCAGACGGAATATAAGGTGTTGTTCCTCCAACCTGAGTGTGGCTTCATCTTTACAGTAGAGGAGGCCGTGGATAGACATGTCAGAATGGGAATGGGATGTGGAATTAAAATGTGTGGCCACTGGGAGATCCTGCTTTCTCTGGCGGACAGAGCGTAGATGTTCAGCAAAGCGGTCTCCCAGTCTGCGTCGGGTCTCACCAATATATAAAAGGCCACATCGGGAGCACCGGACGCAGTATATCACCCCAGTCGACTCACAGGTGAAGTGATGCCTCATCTGGAAGGACTGTTTGGGGCCCTGAATGGTGGTAAGGGAGGAAGTGTAAGGGCATGTGTAGCACTTGTTCCGCTTGCATGGATAAGTGCCAGGAGGGAGATCAGTGGGGAGGGATGGGGGGGAACGAATGGACAAGGGAGTTGTGTAGGGAGCGATCCCTGCGGAATGCAGAGAGAGGGGGGGAGGGAAAGATGTGCTTAGTGGTGGGATCCCGTTGGAGGTGGCTTAAGTTACGGAGAATAATATGTTGGACTCGGAGGCTGGTGGCGTGGTAGGTGAGGACCAGGGGAACCCTATTCCTAGTGGGGTGGTGGGAGGATGGAGTGAGAGCAGATGTACGTGAAATGGGGACACAGGACATGATCTTGTCTCACTGCTGCCACCATCAGGCAGGAGGTACAGGAGCTTCAGGACTCTCACCACCAGGTTCTGGAACAGGTATTACCCCTCAACCTTGAACCAGAGGGGACAGCTTCACTCAACTTCACTTGCCCCACCACTGAGCTGTTCTCACAACCTATGGACTCACTTTGAAGGATTCTTCATCTCATATTCTTGACACTTACTGCTTACTTATTTATTATTATTACTTTTTTTTGTATTTGCACAGTATGTTGTCTTTTGCACATTGGTTGTCGGCCCTGTTGGTGGGGTCTTTCTGATTCTATTATGGTTATTGCATTTATTGAGTATGCCCGCAAGAAAATGAATCTCTGGGTTGTATATGGTAACTTATATGTACTTTGATAACAAATTTACTTCGCACTTTAGATCGAGCAAAAAAACCCCACCTTTCTCATATTGGAGGTAGAAAAGACAAGAGGGCATTTTTAGGGCCAACCTGAGGGAAAGTTTTCACCCGGAGAGTGGTGAGTACAATTATGACCTGAGAAAATGATGGAAGTAGAGTCACTGACAGTGTCTATATAACCACAGATATCCCACCTCTCCCAGAAGTACCGGGAGTCTCCCGCATATTAATAGTGGCTCCCTGATGCCCGCAAATTATATACAATGTCCCGGAAATTGAACTTTTTGAGAGCGAGCGTGAGAGAACGCGCGAGAAAGAGCGTGGGAGCGAGCGCAAGAGCAAGAAAGCAAGCACGAGACAGCGAGCGCGAGTGAGAGAGCGAGAGCAAGAAAGCAAGCGCGAGACAGCGAGCGCGAGTGAGAGAGCGAGCGAGCGAGAGAGCGAGAGCAAGAAAGCAAGCGCGAGAGAGCAACCACGGGAGAGAGAGCGCGCGAGAGCGAGAGAGAGAGCAAGAGCAAGAGCGAGAAAGCAAGCGCACGCGAGAGAGTGAGCGCGTGAGAGAGAGAGAAAGAGCAAGAGCGAGAGTGTTCCAGAAATAAAACGTACGTCACCCCAGACTACACTAAAGTGTACCCCTGCCTAATAGGGGTCAAAAATAATCACAGTGTTGCTCGCTGCACTGTTTGCAACAGTGACCTTTCTATCGCCCATGGTGGGTTAAGACTGTAAAAGACATGTTGAGGTGAGTTTAACAGGTGTCATTCATCCATTAGCATAGCTAATGTTATTTAAACTAGTGGGTTAGCTGCTAAGGAGCTACTCTATTGCAGACATCCCACTTCTCCTGGAAGTTCCGGGAGTCTTCGCAAATTGATGGTGCTACCTCCATGAAATGAGTTTTTGAAGGGTGGGATGTCTGTAACCACTTGAATGACCCGGTCGTAAGGAGGCTGTGGGACAAGTGCTGGAAGATGACATCAGCATGATGAACATCCACTGATCAGAATGGATGTGGTGGGCTGAAGGCTCATTTATATGATGAATGGCTCCATGACTCGAAAAGAAAAAACTGCAGTTGCTGAAAATCTGAAATAAAACCAGACTGTGTCGGAAACACCCAGTAGGCCAAGCAGTGTCTGTGGAGAGAGAAACAAGGTGAAAGTTTCAGAACAAAGACCAACAGTACTCAAAACCCCTCTCCCGGTTCTGTCAATCAATCCTCAACCTGGTATCTCTTTCCACATATGCCGCCTGGCCTGCAAGATGTTCCAAAATTTTCTACACAGGGTTGACTTTGTGGCTGAATCTAAACTGAGAGATGGTGAAAGGAGACAAGTGCCCAGTAAAGAAAAGCTTGACCGGTAATGTTATTATTGGAAAATGTAAACGCATACATTGTATTTTCTATGTATTACAGTATTTACTCAAATGCACACATTGTATTTTCTATATTTACTATGTAACCACTGCTAGCTCAATAGAAGGTATTCACTATGTAGCCATGACTTTTGACCTGTTCACTATTAATTCATGAACAGAACTAGAATGAAACCAAGTAGAAAGATAACCGTGGCGAGTAAGGTGATGAAATATGTGGCAGTATGTCAACACAAGACTAATTAAGAAATAACTGTGGTTAGGGATGAGAGGACACCTGGTCTAAAATGTAAACTAGGACATAATTAAGTTGGGGAATAAAACAAGAGTGGAAAGTCGAGAGTGGGTATATTGATGATATGTAATCACAGGCCGACTGGATATGATAATATAGCTAAGATAAGAAATTGCTATAAAAAATGTTGTATACAAGCCTCGATGGGCAGTCAGCTACTAGCTTTCTGATTGTCTCAGCTTTGATTTGCAAATTAAAATTTAAAACGTCTTGGCGAGTTTTCTGCATCTCCTTGTCATTTGTGAGAAACGAGAAACCAGGACATTATCTGAAGGGAACTATCCTTACTCTACCCTCTGCAGCACAGAGATCGAGTCTGAGGCTGTGGGCCTGCTCCGGGCTTCGTCTCACTTTCGTTCTGATTGCTGTTGCTTGCTCTTATTGTTTGCATGATTTGTGTTTTTTTCTCTCTCTCTGTGCATTGGTTGTTAGTTTTTTTTAAAATGGGGTTCTTTCGTGTTTTACACTGCCTGTAAGGAGACAAATCTCAAGGCTGTATAATTTATATATAGTTTGCTAATAAATGTACTTTCAACTGTGAACTTTCTTAGCTGCTATTTGGGGAGCCAATAGATCTGTATTTCCTTCATGCTCCCTAAATAAACAGACTTGGGCATACTCGGCATTTGAATGGAAACACCAAGGCAGTGGGACGTAGGCCATCTTGTAGATTGAATTCAACTGCATCATCGCTCCATTGCATCTGTTCAAAAAAAGTATTTGGGAGCTGTAATAGTAAAGGCATTCAAGCTGGGAGGATTGGGACTGACAGGAAATGAACGAGAATGTGGATGAATCATAAAAGTAACGGGTGCCGATTATAAATGAACAGTACTACATTGTATCTGAATCAAGTTTCCCTGTATGTTTATTGTTGCCTGAGGATGGAATGTGCTTATAAAAAGAGTTGTGACTGCTTTTAGAGATAAGCCCCTAATAGGGGCTACTATACTCATTTTCAGTCTACTCAAAGTGAAATGTAATTGTTTTTTGTGTTGCCATAACACTACAAATAATGAAACAACACACACAAAATGCTGGTGGAACGCAGCAGGCCAGACAGCATCTATAGGACGATGTTTCGGGCCGAGACCTTTCGTCAGGACTGGTCTCAAACAATTTCTCCCCCCCCCCCCCGTATCCAGGCAGTAACGTGCTGACTTGCTGTGGGGAGCATATCGTAAATTCAGTAGCATTACACTGCTTTGACTGTCAGCAAACAACTAATAAAGCATGTTCGTTTGAGGAGAATGTGTGCCACCCAAGATAAATAGCATTATGTGCTGCCTAGACTTCATCCCCGATAAAGCCGACCCAATTTCTGATGCTATTAAAAGAGGATTGAAGGTACAACTGAAATAATGTCAGTGCAATTTGCAATCCAGCAGTTGATGAGCGCTCTGGGGTAAATGATAGGGAGTACTGTATGTCCAGGGATGGTAGGATACCCTGAGACCTGGCCTATGCAGTTGTCTTCTAAAGCTAAAGCTATTTCAGGTAATCTGCAAGGCAGGGATCCTGTCGTTGTAATGTAACATATGTCGAAGATTAATTCCTAGAATCAAACATAAAGCAAAAAGATTTATACTGCAAACTTTTATACTGCCGTCAGTGTAATTCAAGCCTCAAATGACAATTAGAAATCAAATCAGAAACTTTGATTACTACATTAAACCGCTTGTGTTTTCCTTGCTGGAGAAATCCCGCCTCCATCTCTCATTGATAGGACATCACTTCATGTCAGTCAACCAACGTGTTCTACAATTCCTGCAATGGTAGGACAGGACGCTTGAGTAAGCCGGCACCACCGCCCAATCATCAGGCGGACATGTGAGAAACGGCCTACTGATTGGACAAAGTCATCAATTGCCGCAGTATCAGCTGTCCGGTGACGCCCACCAATGCCGGCTACGTTACCGATTGGTGTTTATCTATGTCAATCGAAAAACGGAATCTGCCGGAAACACCCGGGAGGACCAGTTCAGACACTTGATTGGGTGCTGTTGCTGTCTATTATGGGCAGAGACGGGAGGTTGTGATGGTGGTGAAGGCCTAGCGCGGCCTGTTGGGCGAGGATGCCGGGCGTGTCGCCCAGTCACCTGCTACTGGGGGTCCAGGTGGCGTTGCTGGCGATCGCCGCGTTGCTGCAGGGCCTGTCGGGCTCTGCTTCGTCAAACGGCACGGCTGAGCTGGCCGAGGGGGAGGAGGCGGAGGCGGTGACGGTGTCGGTGCCCGCGACGACGACGACGATGCTGGAGTACCGCGATCCGCGGTCCCCGCTCGTCCTCTGCAGCTTCCTGTGAGTGTGGACCCCGACCGAGTGGTGGGTTCCGCAGGGACAGAGGGAGGGATGGGACGTCACCGTCCCAGGGCAGTTGGTGGAGGAGGGAGAAGGATGAGGGGGGATGGAGGGATGGGGAAAGCGGTATGGATGAGGTGGATGGAGTGGGAAAGGTTTTTATTTGTTATTTCCCAGTGATCCCCTCATAAAGGATCTTCTATTACTATAGGACATGAGTTTATTCATTTTTCCCACCCTTGAACATGAGTGTTTCCTCTCATGATGCACGTCTGGGACTCAGTGTCTGAAAGAGTGTCAGAGGCAGAAGAATCCCAACATGAGAAAATCTGCAAATGCTGGAAATCGCAACACACACACACACACACACACACACACACACACACAAATGCTGGAGGGATTGCTCAGAGGCAGAAGATCTAGTCCCATTTAAAAAATATTTGCATGCATGGTTGAAGAACTCAGACTTCCTTGGCTTCTGACTGGAAGGCGGGGTTAGAAATTTTCCTTGTTTGGCACAATCACTTAGGACTGAAAAACCCCTGCGGTAAATTTTAAATTTCTCCCCATGGGCAACCACCATCTCAACTCAGGAAGCTCAATCCCAGAGTCCTTAGCCTTAAACATTAGCTTGGGATCTTACTGAAGGTTTCCCGCCTCTTTGTATTTACCAGTAAGGGCGCATCAATATAGTGGAGAGTTATTCTGGCTGGCCTAGACGGTCCTGGAATGAGTAGTGGTGCCTCGAGCTGTGGTAGGACCTCATTGTACTGTATAATTGGCAAGTGGATGAGGGAGGAGAAGCCATGGCATGAAATGCCTCAGAAGAGTTTAACTTGTGGCAAAGCTCTGCATTCAGCTTTGCCCTTTGTCAAAGTGGTCAGTATTTCACTGTGCTACTGAATTATAAATTAATTAAAATACTACAAATAAAATTTTGAATCGATAAGTACAATGCCCAAATACTTAAAAGATCTATAAGCACCAATAAATCATACATTCACTTAATTTTACCTTGTTTTCATTGCAGTTGTCAAGACTGCTTTGAAATGGTCAGGTTATTGGATGTTCCAGCCTGGTGCAGAATCTGACAGCAGGACACTGGAGAATCCAATAACAGGGTCAGCACTTTGTGCAAGAATTTCAAACTTCCATCGCTTAGTGCTTGTTACTGCTGCTTAACGGTGAGAAAAACCACACCACCCATTGGGCACCCATTTCAGATTTCAGCCAAACTCTTAAGGGGAAAATAATTCCTCCTCCAACCCCTCTAACTTATTCCTATGCCTGATTGTGTGAGACACCTCCACCAGTGGAAAAATGTTTTTGTACAATTTACCCTATTGATCCCCTTAGTACCTCCAGCAGGTCACCCTTTGGCCTCTTCCGTTCCTGGGAAAGTATCCAGCCTATCCAATCTCTCTATGCAACTGCTGAATCTCCTATATTATCAATCTGATTGGGACACTGCAGACAAAACAAAATGTTCATTGAAAATAAAAACCCACTCTCCTCCACTTTTGCTTCCCAAAGCTAACGTATTTTCTCTGATGAAGGGTCCTGGACATGAAATATTAACTTCATCTTTCCATAGGTTCTTGAGTGTTTCTGGCATTTTCTGTTTTTTGTTATTTAGAATGCTTGTCGGGTTCTGAGGTACAGGTTTAGCAACCCTTATGCGAAATGCTTAGGGCCAGAAGTGCTTTGTATTTCAGATTTTGGAATGTTTGCATCTATATAATGAGATAGCATGGGGATGGGACCCAAGTCTAAACACGAGATCCATTTACACTACACTTACAGCTTATGTAGAGCTAGTGTGAAGCTCGTAGAGGTGGCAGTCTGCTGTCAGAGCACAATCTGACATGATGGAGCTGAGTCCCTCACAAACTGTCAGAGCATGACCACCCGCCCCCTGACCGTGTCTGTTACCAGGTTCCAGCGCAGCCGATGGCTTCATATCCGCCATTGTTTTCAAGCAGTCGCTGCTCCACATCAACTACAATGGGGAGGGGGTCGTTTTACACAATATTTTCTAGTTTGACATAATATTTTAATAATTTTATGCATGAAACAATAATATGTACATTGAACAATCAGGAAGTTGGCCTTTCAAGCAACTGGGACAATCAGTGACTGGGATCACCATCATTCCCGACTCTGAATTTGTGTGCTACCAGAAAGCAGTCTTTGTCTTGCACTTGTTCACCATCACACACCTGTTATGATGCAGCTATTCCACGTGTTAGGTTTGCATCATTGACGATCTTGGCAAAACCATCAATGAATTTCTCTGCTGCTTCATGATCAGCAGGTGCTTTATCACCACGAATCTTTAAAAATTTAATGTCATGCCTTAAATTTCTGCAACCAGCCTGCGGATTGGGGTAAGATGGTGGCGTGTTTGTTTGCTGTGGCTTCTACAGGGTCAACAGGAGGTGCTGTTGCCCTTTTTAAATGTATTTTTTGCAATGATTGCAAGAATCTGCTAGGTATTAAGAATTTAAAGTATTGTATGTCTACCCCATCAGCAAGTTACTCGTTGGCAGAGAAAATGAAGTTGCTGTGCATCACGCTGCTGCCTGTATCAAAGGAGGTGTACAATCTAATAATGAGTGACTGTCGTGGTCGCTTTCCTTGTGATTGCAGGACACTTTTGGACATTGATAATGTTGAATGCCTCAAGTTTGATTCAGTGATTTATTGGCGGAGAGCAGGGGAGATGCGTGGCCTCAGTCATTTGCGAGAACTGGGCCTCGAGCCTCAGTATTGCCTGTTCACAGCTGCCAGGAGAGTGGTGACAGAGCTGGTGTGTTCCACCAGGGGCAAAGTGACACAGTGTCCAGGCCGGAGTCCCCCCCCACAGTGTTCACTCTGTCGAAGCCAAGCAGTATAGTGGTCAACTACAGAATTCTGTGGCATTCATGGCTCGGGTCTGGACTATTTTTTTGCATGGCTGTATCATACTGATATTTTTATGTGTTTTCTATCTTGTATGTGTTTTTGTGTTGTGTGACTGTTGGTACTGTGTTTTGCTCCTTGGCCCCGAAGAAATACTATCTCTTTTGGCTGTAGCCATAGATATTTCAGTATAGTTGAATGACAATTAAACTTGAATTAAATTGAATATTCATATTACCTTCAATTTTCAATTCATCATGATAAATCTTTGCTTGTTTCATGATTAGCATGCTGTTAAGTAACACATGTTCACTCCATTGCTGACACATCCACTCTTTCAATTCACAGTAGATCTTCATATTACACTTTATGCAGTATTTTTCTATTCTTCATTTACTTCTGTTCATCACATATGTGAGGTCACTTCTCAAAACTGCCTGGGGTGCACAGAGACCTGCACGTTGCCTGGGAACCTTCCCAGTGCCCTGTGGAATGTTCCATTTGTGATGTTATGTCGCTGCACAAAAAAATTGTAGATTTTGGAGGTTTTCGGATTTTGGAGTTCGGATAAGGGATGCTCAACCTGTATTAACAATTCAGGTTTAAAAGATTCAAGCGTTATTTGTTATGCAACTCTGAAATTCTTCATCTATCAGAGTAAAAGTAAGTTCATATTTATTAAATAAGAGTTCCAAGTTTCTGGTTTGTTAAACAATATTTTGTAGATTTAATTTAGCACTGTTTTCCTTGCAGGCCAGATGAATTTGTTGAATGTGATGATCCAGTGGACCTTCTCGGAAACACAACAGCATACCAGGAACAAGGATATGGCTGTGTAAAAGTAAGGAAACTACATTTTTGTTTTTGACACAGTATAAACTGCAGGAAGAGACTGCAGATTCCAGAATCTGCAGCAAAGTTCAAACTGCTGAAGAAACTTTACTGTGTCGTGCAGCATCTGTGGAGGAAGAGGAATTGTTGACATTTCGAATTGAGTCATCAGGACCAATCCTGATAAAGGTTTTGATCTGAAACATTGACAGTTCCTTTTCCCCCAACCGCCCTCAAACAGATGTTGTTTGACTTGCTGAATTCCTCCAGTAGTTTGTATTTACTTTTACTTAATTTCTGTCTTGGCTTTTTGTTCGAAGTTGTCAGCTCTCATTATGTAGATCAATAAAACGCCCAATCAAACAGCACATGAGTAAAGTATTATACTTGAAATGTTTTCTGCTAAAATACGCTGACTTACCCGAGTGTATCTAGAACTTTGATTTTTTTTTCCTGGTTTTGGATACTTATATATGGTGGTGAAGCTGCCAGAATTGTCCTCTGCTGGCGGGAGGAATTTCTGGTCAAACATTCAGCTTCTGATAATTGCATAGAGTTCATAATCATAAAATTAGGCAGTTTGTGGCAGATCTGTTTACAGGAATCTGCTCAGTGAAATGGAAAGAGTGAAATTATTTGAATTGCCATTGTGTGGTCATAGAATTCAGTAAGGAAGAGCAATATGTAAAGGGAATTCTTGATGTAAGGGTTGTGCTTAAGACCAATCACCTTTCTAGTCCAGAAGAAGGGTCTCGGCCCGAAACATCGACTATTTATTCATTTCTGAGGAAGCTTCCTGATCCACTGAGTTTCTCTGGCATTTTGTGTATGTTACCATTTTATATGTGCAGTATTAAAATTGTAGAAAATCGTGTGTAGAATAGAGATTTATTCCTGACAAACATTGCTGAATGTGTCTCACTAATATAAACACAATGCAATAAGCGCAAATATAAATACTCAGCAGGTCAGGCAGCATCTGTGAAGAAGAAAACAGTTAATGTTTTGTGAGCTCTCATGAAAAGCCTTTGATCTGAAATGCTAAATCTACTTTACCGTCTAGAGACTTTAAATGATCTATTGAGTATTTACAATGTTCAAACACATTAGACACCCAGAACTGTTTAGTTTTAATCTTTCACTCTTTCACCAGCACCACCACTATCCTCAGTATGATGAAAATGTTACCTTGATTGTTGCTGAAGGGCCAGAAGTTAAATTCATAATTCCCCTTTTACTTTATCAACAGTTTGGTGGCCAAGCTTACAATGAAGTGCAACATACCCCAGTCCGCTGCTCTGCACTAAAGGATATTGAGTGCGCTGGACCACGCACTTTCCTCAGAGGGAATGTACCATGTATAAAGTAAGACATGCATATTTTTTCTTTATTTAATTAACAAGAACAGAAGCTGTTGCTGAGCTGTGTAATTTAGAAACTAGGGTGACAGGACTGAGAACTGGACAACTACTCTTGAATGGGTCTGACCAATATCAATAGAATTCTGGAAATACTTAACAAGTCAGGCTGCATCTGTGGAGAGTGAAGTAGTTGGTGTTTCATGACCTCCCAACTTTGGGTGAGTTCAGATCCCCCCCCTCCCCAACACTGCTGTCATTTTTAGTGGCAGTATAACTATTGGATCATTATAAAAGAACATCTTGTGATGGGCATCTGCTCCTCTTACCCAGTTGATTTGTGGCTCCAGGCCTGCACCAGTTAGGCTGATTCCTTGCTGCCCTCTGAGAAGGCCCAATGGATAATTAAATAGAGCCAAAACATAATAAAATGGCAGAATCACTTTGCATCAATCTAGGTATTGAACTATTGTGCTCAAGCAGTTTTGTCAACCTCACAGACATTGGGAATATCTACATTAAGATAAATGGGACATATTTGTAAAGTTATACTTTCCATCCAATGTCTGGACCACTCCGTCAAAATGGTTGGGTATGACGTGTTTCATTGTCAGGATAGATCCATGGGAAACAGCAGTGGAAACCACAAGACGTGAGGATATAGGAACATGAGTACACCATTTGGCCCATTGAATCTGGTCTGCCATTCAATTATGGCTGTTTTTTTAAAAAGCGCAGTCCTCTGTAAATGCACTAACCCAAGAGCAGCTGAATGGCAACTGGCTTGTCTCCTAATTCCTCAAAGCCTTTCTGGTCCTTGCAAGGTTTTCATACATGCAGTTCCAATGTGCACAACCCTTGAGGACAAAGCAGCCCCATCTACCTTGTCGACACAGTCACTCCTCGACTATTAACTGCAGTATGCACCATTTAAAGATTTTTAGTAAACTACCACAGGTTTTTGCACAACTCTGTCAGTGTATGTCCTTGAACACCAAGAGAGAGAGGGACATTGGTGATTCAGATGCCCTGAGCAAAACAATGCATTCCCAAGAAAATGTTATCCTGCCTTGGAAATATTTCACCATTTAAATTTCACTTGTCACTTCTAGAGTTTCCTCACCAACAACATGATGGTCACTGGCCTTTGAACTTGTTACTATAACTAAATCCGGGCTGTGGGAAGCTGCTTAGCTAAAGAGAAGAGGATGCTGCTGTTTCCATCAGGTCCCAGCAGGAGATGCCAGTAGGGATTGGGATCCAGGGTCTGTCAACACATGGAGTAGGTGTTGCCCTCGCTGCTAGCATTATTTGTGTTCCTGAGCCCATAGGCCTTAATGCCAGGTGGTGCGTCACGCACCCTGGGCCACACCCTGCTGTACACCGTCCATTGCTAAGTTTGTTGCCAGTTCCTGGCATGGCAGTGGGGATAGTGGCAAGCTTGGGCTAGGTTCCTGGCAGATGCTGCCATCAGTGAAGTATCTACAGTCTGCAATTCTCTAATGCTGTACAACGGTTCCCAACCCTTTTTATGTCATGGATCCTTTCCATCAACAAAGGGGTGTGAGAACCCCAGGTTGGGTACCTCTACTCTAATGATTCCTTCAGCAATCTCATGCCTGAGAACACATCCTTAGCACTAAGACAGGTACTCGTGAACACTTGTTATTATTTAACTCTTAAAATAATTATGCTTGTTTGAAAAACTTTAAAAAATTGTCTCAGGTATGGTTCATGACAATTAAATAAAACACAATGCATTTTTAAACAGCTTAAGATTACTTTAAGTATTTATGGGAAAAGACCAGGCACTGGGACTTCAGTCTCACACTTATTGGAAATGTATGCACGGATCTTGCAGAACTTTAATGTTCAGAATCAGGTTTAATAACACTGACATATGTTGTGAAGTTTGTTGTTTTGCAGCAGATGTACATTGTAATACATAATAAAAACATTTATAAATTGCAATAAGAAATATATATAAAAAAAGTAATGCAAAAAGAGCAAAAGAAAACACAAAATAGTGTGGTAGCGTATATGGGTCCATTGTCCATTCAGAAACCTGATGGCAGTGGGGAAGAAGCTGTTCCCAAAACATTGAATGTATGTCATTGGGCTACTGTACCACCTCCTTAATGATGGAGGGCATGTCTGGGTGATGGGGGTCCTTAATGAGAGATACTGTGTTGTCGAGGCATCACCTTTTGAAGATGTCGTCAGCACTGGGGAGGCTAGTGCCCATGAGGGAGCTGGCTGAGTCTGATTCACTGCCCTCCCCCATCTCAGATGATGATGCAACCAGTTAGAATACTCTCCATGGTCCATCTGTAGAAATTTGCAAGATTCTTTGATGACACGTCAAGTCTCCCCAAACTCCTAATGAAATATAGCCGACGTTATGTGTTCTTTGTAATTCTATCAGTATGTTGGGCCTAGGATAGCTCTTCAGAGAGGTTGACACTCTGGAGCGTGAAATTGTTCACCTTTCCACTCCTGATCCCTCGCTGAGAACTGGTGTGTGTTCCCTCCATTTCTCCTTATTGAAGGCCAAAATCAATTCCTTCATCTCACTACGATGTCCAACACCACTCAACCATCAACTATCTCACTCCTGTATGCTGCCTCATTTCCATCTGAAATTCTGCCAGTGATAGTTATGTCAATGATAGAGCTGTGCCGAGCCAAACTGTTTAATGTTAATGTATAATCTAATCCACAGATGAAACTAAAGTCTTAGTTGATGAACTGAGTAATTTGCTGTGAGTTTATACTAATCGAGCTCTTGTGTCTGTTGCCTTGCAGGTACACTGGACATTACTTTGTGACAACCTTGCTCTATTCCTTCTTCCTGGGCTGCTTTGGCGTTGATAGATTTTGCTTGGCACACACTGGCACTGCAGTGGGCAAGCTACTGACCCTCGGAGGGCTGGGGATATGGTGGTTTGTGGACCTCATTCTACTCATCACAGGAGGCCTGATGCCCAGCGATGGCAGCAACTGGTGCACTTACTACTGAGGCTGAACTCAAGCTGAATTCCATGACACCTCTACAGGCTTGGAGATAGGGCAGTGTGTAACAGGTGCCTGTGTATCTTGTGAATCCACCTAGTTATCTTTGCAGACTCTTGCCTGAGTCCCAGGCCCTAGAACTTGTGCTTTTTGTTACATTTTCCCTTTCTGATTGATTCCTTCAGGCATGGTTAAGACAATGGACGTTTCTTGTAAGGTGGATTAGTCATGTATATCATTTTTATGAAGTCTGTAAATGATGTAAATTGTGCAATTGCACTTTTCTCTCCTGTACTTTGCTTAACTTACAGTAGGAGAAATTAAGTACACCCACACCAAGACAGATCTCCCTGGAATATTCAAGTTAGAAATCATGATCTACAATGCTTTCAACTTGTTTCTGGGTTTTGAAGCTGGTTGTAGCTGCCTGTAACTTCAGTGATTTCAACACAAAGTTGTGGTGTAAGTTGTGCAGGAATTAAGGATACACAGGGAAGGTGTAACGTGGTCGGAAGAAAGTCTAGAGCTGCTAACAAATTTGTTTTTACCTGCATGATGTCCACCACCAGAGGGCGCAATGCCTCATCATTTAGCAGCCTAGAAAAATACAATAAAATATTGACTTTTTCAGAAAAATGTTCTTATTTTGTGTTCTTAATGCTTTCATTTTGCTATTGTGGTTTACCATGATGGACCAGACTTTAGGAGTTGCAGTGGTGAATGATACGGCCAGTTATGTAAGGGTTCTGTTGCTAAGAATTGACTGCAAACCAATTTCTCTGTAAATCAGAAATGTTTCCGCAGCAATTCATATTGCATACATTTGCTAAAACCTTTTCATTGAATAATCACTCTAATACCACTCATCATTAATGGAACATCTGTTGTTTCCAGTCATTAAATGCCAGGAAATACTTTTTAGCTTAAAAAATGGTATAAAAATATGTGGCAGCATTTCCGTAGTCAGATTTCCACAAGTAATTTGTAACCTGGGAGTCTCTATATACTTTTTATTTTGTTCATTAGTATCAATATCCAATTTATCAACGTGTGCCAGATACATGGTCACTGTCAAACAGCTATGATGCCAACGGGCTTTATTTTTAGCCAGTGTCTGTATTCTCATTGTTGGAGACATTGTCATAACTTAAAAATTGTAGTCACAAAGTCACATACTTGAATGCAAACCTGTACCAGGAGTGGAAAATGATGCACTTTTCATTATTTGCCATCCATCTGGTGTGTTCCTCATTCTCTATCAATTCTGATAGTATTGTCAGACCTTTTCTTTTTGTGATGACATGGCTGTTTTCATGCTGTCTAATGGACCTTACTTAAAGGCCATGTTTTATCTTGGCCACACGAAGGTTAGCATAGTTTCACCGAGAGTGCTGGCTCTGATCCAAATTAATTGCTAAATAAGGGATAGTGATTTTGAAGAAAGACATTGATCCCATTTAAGATACACTAATCATATGCAGAGTCTGGAGATTTTCTGTCCCAGAATCGGGCTGGTCTTCTGCACTGCTGATTTTATTGATAATTATTATTCTGGCTTGTATCAAAGATTTAGTATCATAGCTGTATCTTTAACCTGTAATCTAAAATTTCAACCTTCAGCTAATAGTCATCATTTGTGTGTAACTTTAAATTACCATACCTGTATTGTTTCAATGCTGCAATTTGCAAATTTGATGTGTAGGAAAAATATGAACATTCTAATAAGCTATTGTAAACCAGTGAAATACATTCTTCCCTTGAATTTCTGCCCTAAACATACTATCTTGGAAAGTTCCTATCACCAGTGTTTTGTTTACAGTACTTAGATTCTTGCACCTATGGGACAAAGAGAATGCACAGGAAATTTTGGCCAATGAAAGGAAGGTACAGGGGTGGTACAGGAGAGAGGGTGGAGGGTGCAAAGTGAGTAAGTATGCAGAACAGTAAAAGGAGAGGCTGGGAACTGGAGACAGTTGAAGCAGCAGAGGACAGATGGTCAAACAGACAGGCAGAGGGGAAACTAAGTTCTGAAAGTTAGAGGTATATAGAGGTAGAATATGAGGGAAGGGGGATAGGAGAACCTACTGAATTGCTCAGATTTATTCTGCTGTTCAATGAAATTGGGACATAACCATATACAGACATCCCACCTCTCCCGGAAGTTCCAGGAGTCTCCCCGCATATTGATAGCGGCTCCCTGACGCCCGCAAATGATGTACAATATCCTGGAAATTGATATTTTTGAGAGAGAGCAAGTGACAGATGTAGTGAGAGAGTGACAGAGAGAGCCTCCTGATAGGTCTACTTAGCACAAAGAGAGACCAATCGGTTTTCTCTGTGGGTGGGCTTTACAGTCAACCTCTCTCTCTTTCATTGTCCATCAGTTCAGTTTAGTGTCCTGCAGCACCATGGCAGAGTGTTCCAAAAAAAGAAAATGTAGAACATACTTCACCCCAGACTACACTAAATTGTACTCCTGCCTAACAGGGGTCATAAATAATGACAGTGTTGCTCGCTGCATTGTTTGCAACAGTGTCTTCTATTGCCCATGGTTGGTTGAATGACTATAAAAGACATGTTGAGGTGAGTTTAACAGGTGTCATTCGTTCATTAGCATAACTAACGTTATTTAAACTAGCTGGCTAGCTGCTAAGGAGCTACTCTACAAGGAATACTCAATATGTGTGTGTGTGTATATGTAAATAGTTTCAATATGTGATCAAATAAATAGTTGTGTTCTTTCATAATCAAATATCCTGTACACATACACCCTTGGAGGTCGACTGGAGAGGGGGAATATGGAGTTGTGGGGGGCAGAGGTGGTGGTGCTACCTCCCTGAAATGAGATTTTGCAGGGTGGGATGTGCCTAAATCATATCTCTCAATTAACCTTTGAGCTGGAATCGAAAGCTGCATCTGAAGTGTAAGGTGAGAGAAACATGCCTGCACTGTCACTCACACACGGAGGGCAAGTTGGCCAACGTTGCGGATTTTAGTAGTTCTTGGGGGAAGGTATGGTCCAGTCGAGAAGAGATGAAACAATCCCGTATTTAATGCATTCTGCCAAGCAGAGTAGAGTGAGAGTGAACAGAGAGTCTTTGAGGGAGAAAAAGGTGCATGTTTAATAGCTCAGAGTCCACGATTCAGTGTCAGTATAGATATCTGCAATTTACACCAGTGGGTAGGTCATCCTCTGATACTCTTTCCGTTCTGCACCCCATTCCTTAGCTATATTTATAAGCTGAGTATGTGTGCAGCAAAACACAAATAGAAGCTATGCTTCACTCTGGAAATTTAAGTTTCAGGAGTACTTTCTCTATAAAGGTTATGGTTTTGGGAAGTTACGTAAAAACTTACTAATACAGGAACAAGAATACATTTTTTAAAAATTTCCAATTGACAGATCGTTGTTGATTAACCCCAAAATGCCCAGTTCCTAGCTGACACCCCAAGTGTCCTCCTGTTCAGTGTATATGTTAAGTGCGCAGTCTTTAAGTATATCTCAAGCATATAGGGCTTGATGTGGATATTAATCTGGCTGGGCAATTCTATTACATGTTTAGTATCTCCTCAGTGCTAACCACATAGACGAGGAGCTGCAGCTGTGTATGAAGAAAGAACTGCGTGATCTCGCATGAGACTGGCAATTGAAAACTGCTCCACTTGCCAGAACTGTTGGCTCTTTATTGAAAGGAGAGCCATTGAAAGGAATCTAACTGCTGGCCTGGTCTGTTTCAAGTTTGTGACTTGATATAGAAGTGTTCTCGGAGAATTGTTAGCAACAGTTTTGTCAGCTGTAAAATTATCACAGTCAAACCAATCAGTGCAGTGCACCTCTGTTGTAATTCCTGAATAAATAGCCTGGAAATTCCTCAACCAAACATTGCAAACCTGCGTCTTCAAGGCTCAAGCAGAGAGACAAAGTCAACAGTCATCTGTCTCTGACAGAATCCAATTCCACCTGCAGATGATTTAAGGATGTAAACAGATTGAAAAATAGCAGAAATTCTTCTCAAATTGCAGTGTTGCAATTGCTCTGTAATTTTTGTCTAGCTTTAATTTATTGTATAGCAATGCAATAATTTATCTTGAATGGTTACAAAATTTCCTGTTACCTGAGCCAATTGTACCGAGAGCGAGTTGCACAAATGCAGACCAGTTAACTTGCATACAGGCACGCAAATGATCTGTGAAGTACAGGCTTGTCATAAAGGAGGGGAAAATACAGGAAAAGGTGGAAGGGCCTGGTTCAGAAAAAAGGGGGGTTTTGTTATCGCTTCCATGAGAAATATGTACTTAAACACCATCAAAAACATCTGACTGGCCCACTTTGAAATATTGTGGGAAACGGTGCCAACTTTCCTTCCAGTTTATGGATTAGACCATGTTTATTCAGATGTGGAAGGGCTGCTGTTCATTATTTTATCTTGGATACTTGGTAAGACTCAACAGAAATAATAAACACAAGAGATTCTGCAGACGTTGGAAATCCAGAGTAACACAAAATGCTGGAGGAACTCAGCAGGTCAGGCAGCATCTGTAGAAAGGAACAGATAATCAATGTGTTGGGCTTCATCGGGCTGGAAGGGAAGGGGGAAGGGGAAAGAATACAAGTTAGAAGGTGACAAGTGAAACCAGGTGAGAGGGAAGGTTGGCAGATGAGGGAAAGGGGGGATGAAGTGTGATGCTGGGAGGTGATAGGTGGAAATGGTAAAGGGCTAAAGAAGAGTCTGATGAGAGAGGAGAGTGGTCCATGGGAGAAAGGAAAGGAGGCAGGACACCAGAGACAGGCGAGGAGAAGAGGAGAGCCAGAGTGGGGAATGGAAGGAGGAGGAAGGGGAAGGTGAAAAATTACCAGGAGTTAGAGAAATCTATATTCACTCCATCAGGTTGGAGGCTGCACAGGCTGAATGTGAGGTGTTGCTCCTCCAACCTGAGAACATTGAGAACCCAACAGAAATAAATTTCCATTTTTTTCCAATAGTCCGGGTGGATAATGCACCTCTAGGCATGATTCTCTTTCTTGATCAGTAGATATTACAAAACTTTAAATGACAGTGCAAATTACGTGCTCATTTTTTTTCCTTCTCTGGTGTATTTATAATATTGCTTTCCATTGCCTGACCTCTATCTCTCGCTGGCAGGTCATGGAGAGAAAGCCTCAAGTTTTTTTAAATTATTAAATTTTTGCTAAATGTCTAAATGTCCCTCAGGTAATTTTGATGTGGGATGATCTGTTTGCCTCTCCCACAAAGAACGCACACCCTTAGCAATATTCTCTTGAAACAGGTCATGAATGCCTTCCATCTGTGAAATTATGTGGATGTAAATGTAATCACCAAAGGGAGAAAAGCCTAAAAGACAACACATCTAGCATCTCCAAGCAACTAAAAATAATTAAAATAGTGTGATATTTAGAACAATGCATTGTAAATCTACACTGGTGGTGCCAATGCATATGGTTTTGTTGATCAACAGGTAGTTCTGCCAGAGCGTGTTCTATAACACAAATTGGATATAACAATTGACGAACTGAGGAACAGAGTTTGTATCATGCAGGCCAAGTTGACTATAGGTGATTTTGATCAGGAACTAGACCCACAGTAATCAGCGCAAATTGTGCCTTACACAGGATGTTGGTTTCTTTAAAGGAGGTCACTGGAAAATGATGAACAATTCTGTTCTCACACATGCAATGATACTCTTATTAAACAATGTAACATACAGCTTTTGGAATATTTAGCTTGCAGTAATAAAATAAACATAGTTATTAAAAACGCCTTTATTTCTGAAAATCCTGGAAAAATAACTTTTTTTATTGCAAGTCTGAAACTCTGTGGCCCCAACCCCTTTTTTCTCCCCAATGACAATCATTTTTACAATGCAATTTTTCTAGAGTTTTCATAGCAAAGCATCTATTGCATTACAGCAGAACTACCTGTATATACGAAGTACCAAGTCCAAAGAAAGATGCGAAGAACTGCAAAGTGGAGTAAGCATTGTCGCTGGGACCAATCTTGCGCCAGCAATGAGTTTGGAGAAGAGGCAGGTGAATGCCAGTCAGGATGAATTGTAGGATAGGTTGAGTTAAATTGGCTGACCAAACTCAGTTGCTGCGTTCTGTCACCCTGGACTTAAAAGCAAATGTGGAAGAATACCCTTCGATATGCATCGTCCAATTTTCCAAATGTTGCTTGAAGTGTTTTCAGGCAAGTATGACAGTAGAGTTCACGTTTTTATTTATAACTACAAAGCCCTTAACAGACACAATTAACATTGAAACTTTCTTAAGAGACTATGTATGGTCAACATATTCAAGTAGAACAGCCTTTATATCTGGTTATGCTGATCTGCGATTAAACAGGTTTCATTAAAAAAAGTATCAGTTCTACTCAATGATGTCAGGTACTACAGTGATCATCAAGTCTTCATTTCCACGCCGCACAACAAGGGACAGAGTGTCGTTGTTTTTGATTGCCTCACTGACTTGTTCAGAGGAGGTGATTGTATTTCCGTTGATGCTGATGATAATATCACGGTCTTTTAAGCCAGCACTGAAACAACAGTGTAAGAGTATTACCAGCTTAGTCATCATTGCAGTGAGAGCCACAACAACTAGTATTAAAAGCAACTAAATGCATTGGTGATAATCATGGACAACAAGATGCTGAATAAGTGCTCTGTCCTGGCTCCACTTTCCTCAGAAAACATTCCCCTCATAAATGCCCACGCCGGCCCCCTATGCGTTGGTGTAGTAGTAGTCATAAATGCATCTACTGTTCTTTTTATGGACAAGTGGTGATGGATAAATAAGCTATTTAAATAATATAATCTCATTATTTACCTATGGTTTAAAAGGCAAGTGCATTCACTGAGGTTGCAAAGGACATATTAAAACATTACAAGCAAATATCCATGTTTGAATCTTCAGGGAAAACCACTTATAATAAATCAAAGTATAGTATCTAATGTCACTATTTCTCTAATACAGAGGAGACCATGCCGTGAACACCAAGTGCAGTACACCAATTTGGATAAATGAAAGGCTGTTCGGGTACCTGGACAGTAAGAAGGAATGAGGTGAAAGGGTCTGTGTTGCACCTCTGGCCACTGTATGGCAAGTACCCTGAGAAATGAGGTGGGGAGAGAGAGAAGAGCGATCCAGGGAGCTGGAGGGACAGGTACCCATGGAATCCCGGAGCAGAGAGGAGAAGGGTCTGGAGATGGAATCTCAGTGAAAGTGCTGAAATAATGGTGGGTGATATATTCAACGGTGAAGCTGGTGATACAGAAGGTGAGGAGTGAAGAAGTCATACCCTGGCCAGGAGAGAAACCATGCCAGAAAGAAATTGTGCTTGAGTACCTCATCAATCAAGGTGATGGGAAAGCCATGCTTTATATAAAAGAGAGGAAGTCATCTCAAAGACTCTGGTGTGAAAAGTCTTGTTACCAGTACAAATATTGAAAGAATGGTTTGGAATCCCTGATGGAAGCAGAATGGGGAGGAGTAGTCAAAAGAGCTGTGGGAGTCTGGGCTTGTCAGCATGCCGGTTGATAACCTATTTCCTGGGATTAAGATTATGAAAAGGATCCTGTAAGGTGGGAGGAGGGAGAAATTGACAGCAAAAGTTATAGCATTTGAGTTCTGTGCAGATCCAGTGATCAGCACCAATACATTCATTAACATAATGGAAAGAGTTGAGGGAGGGAGCAAATGAGGTAAGGGAGTCAGTGCGGAAGGGGTGGGTTAGTCCTCTGTTCAAGGAAAAGCCAAAGGGTTTTCAGACCATTCCAGGCATGGGCCAGAGATGTAGATGGACTTGACATGTGACATGAAGATGAACAGTCTGGGATGGGAGCTGGAAGTTGTCAGAGAACAGCAAAGGTGGCCAAACATTTTAATTCCAATTTCCCATTCCTGTTACGACATGTCGGTCTATGGCCACCTCTTGTGCCACAATGAGGCAACCCTCAGGGTGGAGAGGCAACCCAATGGTATGAATATTGATTTCTCCTTCTGGAAAATAAAAAAATCCCCTCCCTCCCCTCTTTTTCTACTCCCCACTCTGGCCTCTTACCTCATCTCCCCTGGATCCCTTCTTCCTTCCCTTTCTCTTATGTTCCACTTTCCTCTCCTTTCCAGCCCTTTACCTTTCCTACCCAGCTGGCTTCACCTACCACTTCCAGCTATCCTCCTTCCCATACCCCCACTTTTTTTTTATTCTGGCGTCTTCCCCTTTCCTTTCCAGTCCTGAAGGAGGGTCTTGCCTTGAAACGTCAACTGTTTACTTATTTCCATAGATGCTGCCTGACCTACTGAGTTCCTACAGCACTTTGTGTGTGCTACTTTGAATTTCCAGTATCTGCAGACCTTCCTACATAGAGTTTTGCTGTGTCTACATCTTGCACTTTCAGTATTTACTTTCATTTCTCCCTTCCTCCATTGACCAGCCAGCACCAGCACTAACCTGGACAACACACTAATTCCCTCAGTTCTCTCCATCCTTGCCCTCCTCCACAACTTAAAACCCACTCACTTACCACTATTTCCAATTCTCGTGAAGGACAATTAACCTGAAGTGTTAAGTGCTCCTCCCTCGACTGAACCCCAAAATACCTTCAGCACTTCAGTTTTTTTCCAGATTCCAGCACCTGCAACTCCTCGAATTTCAATTATCAATACAAACATCATGTAACAAGTTCAGAAACCAGTTAACTTCTGCACTGGCAAGTCCAAACAGCAGGAAGATTTCTCACTTCTAGCCTTCACCCAATGTTTTGATATGATCAGCCACGGGTTAATATTGAATTACTTACCTTGCTGCTGGTGTTGCTGGAATGACTTCAAATATGTAAACCCCAGCGGAAACATCAGGGAAGTCTTTGTCACGCATCTTCAGGTCACGCAAGAGACTGCAATGGAATAGTATTGATTACAAGTTTGCAAACTGCATTCACCAAAATTTTGACAAATCCAGGATCTTATGGTTTGTCACTTCACTAAGTTTTGTGATGTGAGGTTTGCAAAGCAACAGTATGAATCAGAATCAGGTTTAATACCACCAGCATATGTTGTGAAATTTCTTGTTTTGCCGCAGCAGTACATCGCAATACATAAACTGTAAATTACAGTAAGTATATATATATATATATATATATATATATATATATATCTTTTTTTTAAAAAAAAGTTAAATTAAGTAGTGCAAAAAGAGGGAAAAACAGTAGTGAAGTAGTGTTCATGGGATAAATGTCCATTCAGAAATCTGAGGGCAGAGAAGGAGCTGTTCCTGAATAGTTGAGGGTGTGCCTTCAGGATTCTGTACCTCCTCCCTGATGGTAGCAATGACTCCTTGAAGATGTCCTTGGACGTTGGGGAGACACCTGCCCATGATGGAGCTGACTGAGTTCATAACTTTCTGCAACCTATTTTGATCTTGCAATGACTGCCGATGGGAATACTGGGATTAACTTCCCTCGATAATGGCCAGGATTTAGCCTACAACCAATTCATTTTCCCTATAGCTCAAAGATTTAGCAGGTCAGGGTCCACATGGTCCTGATTCAGACCATCATGTTTGACAAATGTGAACCAGGTGACTGTGGTGTTCCAGAACAATCCCTGCCTACAAACTCCTGTGCAAGATTTTGGCAGAGGACTAAGCCATAACAGCACAGCTTTGCCAGCTGTCGTGATTTAAGTGCATCCTACTATCTTAAACATGCAAAATTCAATTCAAGGTTAGTTATTATTACAGAGACAATTATTATAAATTACAGAAAAAAAATTTAAAATGTTAGTTCCTTTCTCACAGATCTAAATGAATATGCTTCCAGATTTGGTACTGAGACTAACTAGGGACGGACGCCAACAGCAGGAGAGTGTTGGAGAGTTTGTATTAGTCCCCCGTTCTGTTGTTGGACTCCACGGGCCAGTGTCAAAACACAGTTAGCAGACTTAGCATGCGTGATCAAATCCGCATCCTTGTAGAGATCCCAAATCTTGTGGGCACTTCATTAAGGAGTTCTGTCAGTTCTTGGTGGAAATGATGGGAAAACTTCCTGTGGCCGTTCACACTGGTTCTCAGAATCACATCATTATCACTACTGAGCAAAATCCATTAAGATTTCATGTTTCCCACATTGGAAAAGGAGGCCATTTGGCCCATGAAGTCTGTGCCATCTCTGAGCAATCCCATTCCCCTACTTACTTCTCTGTAACCTTTTCTATCTCACATGTTCATCAACTCCAATTCTCTATTAACTCTTGGGAATTTACAGAGGCTAATTAATTGTGGCACAGCAGTGAATTGAGATGTGGGAGGATCCCACGTAGTCACAGGGAGAAGGTGCAAATTCCTCTAGGACAGGACCAAAGATCAGCATTGAGGGTAGGTAGATGCAGCCCTAAGGCAGCAGATCTACCTGCCATGCCACAAAGTCGAAGTTAATGCCAGCAGATTCTGGACAGTTACCTTGGTGTTAGGGCCACCATCCTTATCCCCATGTATTTCTTCTTTGGTGATGTGTTTCCTGTTGGCAGAAACTGGAATTAGTTCAATTGTTGTACATGAAGGATTCTGTCCACATGTGGAGATGGTGTCACCCCATTTTCCTTCTGAGAGCATTGACTTTTGCTAAGGCTCAATTGTCACCTGCTCTTCTCAAGATCTGGGAAGCAGCTGATTTTGTAGGCGATCTGGGTGGAATATAACAGCCCAACCTCTTCATAGATGCAATTTGGAATCCCTGTTCACTGGCCAAGTTAATCCCAAATCTACCCTCTCCTTCAACTGTAGCAGACATCTTCCCAACCTTCACCACCCTTCTGCACTGACACAAGAAGAACAAAACAAGCAAGGGGTTAAAATCTTCTCACTTCTGCAACCGTGAATTAATGGCACATGAATATGGGGGCATGGGGATTTGCATTAAAGAAAATAACGGCTTTGCACTGGCACTTTAAAAAGCACGGAAGTGAGCCACAAATATGCAGGGTCTTTCCTTTCTGCTTATTTCACAGTTTTCAGAATCAAAACCAGCTGATGTTCCCCCTTGACTTCGCATTGAGAGCAGCAGCTAATGGTGAACAGTGAGACAAAGCACAGCTGGTTGCGATCAACGACAACCTGCTAACTCAGTGCCTCGTACCTTTCTGCTGCCGGTCGTGGGACTCGGCGAGGAACTGCTGAATCCTGTGTGCGGGGATTGCAAACGATATTCCGGCAGTCACCTTGAGCGTGTTAATGCCGATAACCTCTCCATCCTGCAAAGTAGAAGGGAACAGTAATCAAACAGCCCGGCATTAAACTGCCTGCGAGCTGACGCTCTCTCCACATTGAAAGGCTGAGGACATTGTACTCACTTCTCAAGTCCTACATTTTTACTCCTATGTGTTTAGACCAAATCGAGAAAGGGGTTTGGGTGCAATGAAATCCCCAAAAAACATCGACTCAGGTTGGGTGAGATGAGCTTCATTAGCAATCCTTAGGCTGAGTCAACAGGCCATCTCCGTCCAGAAGACAGGCCCTTCATATACTTAATTGGAGAAGATCCAATGCATCACTTTCTTTCCCCTCCTTCTCCTACAAGAACACCACTCCATTTTTCCAATTTACCCTGTTGTGGCCCTGGCACTGCTGTCTGTAGTGACAGCCCTGTACTCTGTATTTTCATTTACAACCTTGATGTATGATCTGTCTGGCTGGCATGGAAACAAAAGCTTTTCACTGTCACATGATACGTGAATGTAATAAACCAATGCCAACCCATTGCCCTCCTAGCTTTCCCGCTCCGTCCCCTCCTTTCCAAACCTGGACAGACTTCCATCCTCCTCCATTGATCTCTATGAAGGCCCCAAAGACATCTCCAAACATTCTCTCTCTCTTCCATAATCATGTCTTCCTTTCCTACATTCACCAAAATGCCCCCACCATAACCCCTGGCTCTCAATCAATGTCACTTCCAGAACCTTTTCTCCAGCTTCCACCCTGATATTTGTCCATCCATCCCTCTCCCAACTTCTTATCGCTCAGGACAACCACACCCCAGTGCCAAACTCTCATCTCTCCCCTCCTCTCAGCCATGGTCCTCTGCTGACAGTCTCTGGCTCCTGACCTCATTTTCTGCAGCTCACAAGCAACGTCCATGGCAGCAGCTGGTGGGAGCCAGTGATCTCTCAGTCTTCCAGCTGCAAAGTGCCTTCCGCTTCCCCATTTCTACTGGAGCCTGAGAGTCCACTGATCTAGTGGATACTTGTAGTCGTATCCCCTCTTCGGAAACTGGAGACCAGATCCTGTTTCACATGGTTCCCACCACACCCCGTCAACATGACAGTGCGTTAACTGGCAGCTGCAAGTTGACCCAAGATGATTAAGTGGCAAATGAATCAAAGGGGGGGGGGTCAATGGAGAACAGGTACCGTGGTTCTGGGGAGAAAGAGGAAGGAGAAAACCAAAACAAGAGAAAATCCGCAGATGCTGGAAATCCAAGCAACACACTCAAAGAAGGGTGAAAACTGAACTCCCGTTCTGGGGGATGATACCAACCCAAATGGCTGAGTGTGCTTCCGTGCTGTAATATTGAAGCTCAGATATTTTATAGTGCAAAGAGGCTGCCACTCAGTCAAGAGGGGGACATAAATGGAGTTTATTGTCATGTACGCAAGTACAGTAGGGTAAAGATACAATGAAAAATCTTGCTTGCAGCAGTATCACAGGCAGGTAGGTACAAACATCACACAGAATATTAAGGCATCCGTTAGTCTTGCGAGACCATGGATCTACGCCTGGAAAGTCTTCGCTCTCCAGGGCACCCACCTGGGCAAGGTTGTACGGAAGACCAGCAGTTGCCCATGCTGCAAGTCTCCCCTCTCCACGACACCAATGTTGTCCAAGGGAAGGGCACTAGGACCCATACAGCTTGGCACTGGTGCCGTCGCAGAGCAATGTGTGATTAAGTGCCTTGCTCAAGGACACAACATGTTCCCTCGGCTGGGGCTCGAACTCATGACCTTCAGGTAGCTAGTCCAATGCCTTAACCACTTGGCCACGTGCCCACACACACAGAATATAAATTATCCATAAATTGTATCGTGACCAATATTTATCCCTCAGTCAATACAAAATAAAAGGTCACTATCACAGTGCTGTGGTTAGTTGTTGCATTCGCTTACAATAGTGGTTAGACTTTGTAAGGAGTACTTCACTTGATACCACAAGGTCAAGAGCAGATGTACAATATAACGTTATATTAAATCGTCAGCAGATTTTGTGAAGTCCAGTTTGCTGGCTCGCTGCCAGGTGACTGAAGTGGAAGATATTTAAGAAGAGGACAGATTTTCTGGAATAGAGGACAAGATGGACTGCTAGTTACTGGAAAGGGACTGGGCTACTGGGAATGCTGGGTAACTGAAATATCTGACTTGTGCCTCCACTATCTCATAACATTGCTGCTGGCACTCGATCCCCTGGAAAGAGCTGAACAGTTTACCCATTCACGAAGAGAATCTGTTTTCATTCTCAGTATGCACGTGGACATCCCTGGTGTCCAGCATTTAAACAAAGGTTTATTTGTCGACGTGTTTCATGGAACTTCACTGAGGCTCCAAGAAGCACGAGCAAATATTAATAGTTGACCTCTTTGGGCCCAAGTCATTGCTGAATTTTGCTGGATCACTTCTAAATAAACTTTCCCATTCCATGGCTAACCCAGCTACGAGCGTTATAAAAGAGTGAACCATTGGAATGGCATGTGGTGCTGGCTGTCTTACAGCTCCAGTGACTCAGGTTCAATCCTGACCTCTGCTGCTGTCTATGTAGAGTTTCCATGCTCTCCCCAAGACTGACTAGGGCTCTTCTATTCACTCCAGTTTCCTCCCATATTCCAAAAAAAATGCACAGGTTTGTTGGTGCTGCTGTCAATTACTTGTTAGCAGAGATAAATGGCGAAAGAATTACAGACATTGACAGGTATGCAAGAGAGAAATAAGGAGAAAGAATGGGATCTACTGGAGTTGCTGTACTGGGAGTTAGCATAGATCCAATGGGCTGAATGGCATCCTCTTCACAGCGACCCATCAGACTGGAGGTGCAAAAGCCCGAAGTCCTCCGCCATTAAGTACAAGAGCAGCTACTTCCCTTCAACTGTTCGGGTGTTGAACCAGCCGGCAAAGCCCTAATTGCTTTGACACTTTGGGAACAGCTTCTTTCCAACTGTGATAAGACTGCTGAACGGATCCTGACCCGGATCTGGGCCGTACCCTCCAAATATCCGGACCTGCCTCTCAGTTTTTTCACACTGCCTTACTTTCCATTTTTCTATTTTCTATTTATGATCTATAATTAAAACTTATAATATTTACAAATTTTTACTATTTTTAATATTTTTAATGCTTAATATTTGTAATCCAGGGAGCAGGAAGCGCAGAATCAAATATCGCTGTGATGATTGTACGTTCTAGTATTAATTGTTTGGCGACAATAAAGTATAAAGTATAAAGTATTAGTTTGCTCTACAGGGGATTTTGCCTCTTTTTAAAATTGTGCTCTTTCTTGTAAAAATTGTGTATAATTAATGCTTAATTTATACTTTTCTTGTGAATGCTGCTTATATGATGTAACACACCTGTGATGCTGCTGCAAGTACGTTTTCCGTTGCACCTGTGAACTTGACCTTGACCTTTCTGGTGCTATGCGCCTGTGATGATGCTGCCGCAGGTTTCCCACCGCTCTTGTGCATATGACAATAAACTTGGCTTTGGTTGTTTCCAGTTGACACAGGCACTTCCAGTGCTTAACAATTATAACATTCAGGGAGGTCATGTAAACACCAACCATCAACACAGTTTGGTGGTATTATGGAGACCCTGATTAAGACACAGTGGCAAAGAGACAAATCTGCCATTTGCAACAGGAGTGGAAAGAGTCACAGAGGAGCCCTGCAGTACCACTAACCTTCCTAGCAACACTCTGCTTCCCCCACTGCCTCCAGGTAAAAGAAGCACATTCATTAAGGGAATGGTGTCTGGAGAATTTTTTTAAAATAAGAGATCAGTAGTCATAGCAATGGCCTGGTTCCAAGCAGGCCAATGATCAATATTTGCTCTGAGCCTTCCAAAAGTTCCATAAGTGTGTTGACAAGTAATAACTTAGTTTAAGTGCTGGACGCTGAGGTTCTCTATGTTCCAGTACAGAGGCAGATTGAGGGGATAGCCCAACCTGAACCTGCCCTGGTTGGGACAGGGTCATAAAGCCAGTCTAACCAACTGAAGCTCTCCTGCAAGTCCCACAGCAGGGAAAGGTCCAGAAGCAAAGCCGGGCCACTCAAACATCGTAAACACAAGAGGTTGTGCAGATGCCGAAAATCCAGAGAAACACACACAAAATGCTGGAGGAGCTCAGCCGGTCAGTTAGCATCTATGGAGAGGAATAAAGAGCCGACGATTTGGGGCGAGACCTTTCTTCAGGACTGGAAAGCAAAGGGGTGTAGGTTGGAATAAGAAAACAGGCCGATAGGAAGGAATACAAACCAGGAGGTCATTGTGTGTGAGTGTCACTCAGAGATCCTCATCCCTGCCACACACCAGCTCTGGTTTCCACAAGAACGCAATCCCGATTCTTTAAATAAAAATAACCACAGCTTTTCAGGAACGTTTCACACAACAGGGAAAGAACATCAGCTGAATTAAATCTGGAGCTATACATGTGACCCAGGGGATTAACCTCTGCTGTGGGGGTTGCAAGCTCTCATAAACCGCAACTTAGCATGCCCAATACCACACTGCTGAAAATGGTGCCTGTTATTTATGGTCACAGGGGAAGTATTGTTTAGGATGTAGCAACAACACAGAACAATCATAATGGCCCAGCCAACCACATGGTGGCCGTGGTCTCCACTGTATTACACAACTGCTCCTTGAAAACATCAGCAGACTTCACCACAGATCTCACTAGAGATAAGCTTGCCCCAGTATTGCAGGCTATTCCAAACATTCAGACTGACTCCCACATCCTCACTCCTTGCCTGAGACTTAATGATATTGGTTTATTTTGGTTTACAAATGCTCATGATAAATGATCAGCTAATGTTCTTGTTCTAATGAAAAAATATAGTAGCAAAGTTTCAAAATCTCTTGTCCAAGAAGCGTGAGGTATGGGAAGTGTGGTGGAAAGAGGGAACAGAGACTCCTGCCCTCCTCCCCATACATAGAAACATAGAAACATAGAAAATAGGTGCAGGTGTAGGCCATTCGGCCCTTCAAGCCTGCACCACCATTCAGTATGATCATGGCTGATCATCCATACCCCCTGATCCCTTTAGCCACAAGGGCCTTATCTAACTCCCTCTTAAATATAGCCAATGAACTGGCCTCAACTGTTTCCTGTGGCAGAGAATTCCACAGATTCACCACTCTCTGTGTGAAGAAGTTTTTCCTAATCTCGGTCCTAAAAGGCTTCCCCTTTATCCTCAAACTGTGACCCCATTTAATCACTCAGCATGATCCTGAGGTGGGTGTGAATTTGTTTCCCCTTATGGGAGAATCTAGGACTCGGGATCACTGTCAAACTATCAGGAGTTTCACAGATATGACAGACAAAGGGAAATAATGCAGGTCAAGCAACACTGATGGAAATGAATAGATAGTCAACATTTCGGTCTGAGGCCCTTCTTCAGGACTGAGAAGGAAGAGGGAAGATGCCAGAATAAAAAGGTGGGGGAGTGGGGGGGGGTAGATTTTGCTAGAAGGTGATAGGTGAAGACAGCTGGGTGGGGAAGGTAAAGGGCTGGAGAAGAAAGAATCTGATAGGGACCATAGGAGAAAGGGAAGGAGGAGGGGACCAGGGGAAAGTAATAGGCAGGTGAGAAGAGGTAAAAGGCCGGAGTGGGGAATAGAGGAAGAGGGGGAAGAAATGCTTCTTTTCAAGGGATGTGAGAATTAGGAAATCTCTACCTCAAAAAGACAGTCCAACTTTGAATATCTAAATCATAAGCAGACAGATTTGTGATAATTGAGAAAGTTATCATAGAAACATAGAAACATAGAAAATAGGTGCAGGAGTAGGCCATTCGGCCCTTCGAGCCTGCACCGCCATTCAGTATGATCATGGCTGATCATCCAACTCAGAACCCCGCCCCAGCCTTCCCTCCATACCCCCTGATCCCTTTAGCCACAAGGGCCATATCTAACTCCCTCTTAAATATAGCCAATGAATCATAGGCTCGAATGTTCAGATAAGCCTGTGGTCAAATCATCCATGATCTTATTAACTGTTGGAGCAGGATCAAGGGCTGGGAAACAGTCATTCACACCTGTTCCCCATTTATTCGGCCATATTAATATTTGCAAGCAAGTGATTCACGGAGCCCTCAGGTGATCAAATCTAACGTCTGCCTAAAGTGCCTATTAGCATTATTAGCATGAATTTAATGTCTAAATTTCTAATAGCACATTTCATCATATATCACATATGCAATTATAACACTCTGCTGTTTTCTTTACCTAGCTAGTATTAATCTAAAAAACATTTCTTCAAAACTTATACTGTGTGCAAACTTAAATAAATACTATATATTAAAAAGCTGCTCACCAGATTGACAAGTGGTCCTCCTGAGTTTCCATACTGAAATAAAAATGAGAAGTTTCGTGATTTTAATAAATTATTTTATAAAATCCGCCCAAGATATTACTTGCACAGGGTTTATTAAAATGTGAAATGTTGACTTTAAACCCGCAATGTAAAATGTTGCAGAAGAGTTCCTATTTGTTTGTCTTGGGACGGCCTTTCCCAAGGCCTGTAATAATTACCCAGCTCAACGTTACCCAGATGACTAATAATACACTTTAAATGGAGTCTAGTAGCAGACCAAGTCAACACACTACGTAATAGTCTGTATGACCTACTACATTGTAATTCAACATTCATGTTTAGAGATTTATTCAGTTTCTTTTAAATGTCCCTGCACTCTCCACTGACGTCATTAAGTTGCTTCCTTTCTTCTTGTAGTTTATTTACATACTGCCCGTTATGACGCTTGCCGGTTAGAAGAAGCAAAATGCCTGAACTCATGAGAATACTCTGGCTGTGGCCCTGATATGAGGCACTATTCAGGCAAGACGTCAATGAATTGGCTGCAGTGGTGGGAAAAGGTCACTCCAGGGCGTGGAGCTCGTTCCGTGGAGGGACGGGAGTCAGTTACACAAATCCAGCATCGACAGATTTTCGTATGTTAGTTATATAAATCATTTTCTTTTTGAAGGAAACAGGTAAACTATTTCTGGTCTTTGGTGAATCATAGGTAAGGGAACAGAGAGTAAATATAGTAAACGGAGGGGCAAGGAAACATTTCAGACACAGTGGTCTGCTGAAATCAGGAAATTACAACTCAGTTATTTATTTTAAATCAAATTGTAGATTTTGTTAAACAGAAGTATTAAGAGAAAGAAAAAGAAGACAGGTAAGTCACAGATTAGTCTTTCTGCACTCCTGGGTGATGCTGGTGAGGGCTGCATGTGGAATATTGTGTCGCTTGGCTATAGGAAAGATGCCATCAAGCTGAAGAGAGTGCAGAGGAGAATTACGAGGATGTTGCTGTGTCTCAAAGAATTTAATTTTGTGAGGGTGAGCACTCAAACTTTATTCAATGCAGACAGAACAGGCAGGTGACCTTACAGGGCTCACAAGGGGCATGGGTAGGGTGAATGCATGCAGTCTTTTTTCCAGGGTTAGCAAATTAATAATTAGAGAGTACAGTATATGTTTAAAGTGAGAGGGCAGAGATTTAATAGTAACCTGAAAGGCAACTTCTTCCACACAGAAGACAGTCCTTATAGGGAATAAGGAACAGGAAGTGGCTGCAGCAGGTACAGTACCAACATTTCAAAGACGGGTACATGGATAGGAAAGTCTAGAGGGATCTGGGACTAGCTTCAATGGGAAAATTGACTGGCCTGGACCAGTTGGTCCAATAGGGTTTGTTTCCATTCTGCAGGATACGACTCCAGTACCCTAAAAGTGAACAGACCGGAGTTCTCTTCCTTTTTTACTCTCAAGCTAAGCTGCAAGCCAGAGGTTTGCCAGCAAACAACCAGGATAAGTTAGTCCTAAATAATCCATTTTAAATATTAATTTATGTTGTATATACAGAGGCAGCAGGGGAAGAGGGAAACTTTGTTCACAAGTTCAGAATTCAGAAGCTAACATGTGCATGTGAACTAGTCCCAAACATTTGGACATCAGAGCTCTGCGGATTTGGAGGGAAATCTGTCTGCTGAATTCACACCAGGTTGGAACAAAGGTACAAAGGGAGAGGAACAGCTACAAGGGAGAAAGTGCAAGGTAATTTACATTTTTTAATCAAATTAATTCGATTAAATTGAAATGTTTGGCATTTTCTAGTGTTTATAATAGAGTCAGCACAGAAAAACCCATTAGATCCATGCAGATCTTCTGCCCATCTATATTTCATTGGGATTGTGTCCCTCTATGCTCTGCTTATTTATGCAATCCCTAAATAACTCTTAAACATGCAGTAACAACTTATCAGTTTCCACCAACTCCTCTGGTAGCATTTTTCAGATAGCCAGTTTTTAAAAAAACAACACATTTCCGTGTTTGATAGTTAACATTTGTGAATCTCAGAAACTTCCAGAAGCATGGGAGTTCATTGACAGTTTAGGCTGTGGGGGTCTCCCAAGTTTTTCTGCGGACACGGATTACTAGTTATCCCCAATGTCGTGCGCTGCACAGATGCTTTTCTGAGCGGCCTCCTGGAGGAAATGTGTGCTGGGAAACTGACATGAAACAACTTCAGATTTTAATGGGCAGGCAGCAACAAATTAACTTCCCTGGCAAAAAAAAATCATTCGAGTCCTTTAAAAACAAAAGAGCAAATACAAACGGTAGTTCAGATCTAGACAAGGAGCAGTTTCATTCACAAAAAGATGAATCTGTACATTCAGCAAAAAACTGCTTTTGTTCAGTACCCAACCTTGTTAGTAAATATACTTATTTTTTTAAGGTTAAGTGTAGAGAACTGCCATTCAGCCCAAACATCCATGCTGGTAGTTATACCCCATTTTGAGATGTCTCTGGACTTTTACTCATCCAAATCCATCAGCATTACCCTCTATTTCTTTCTTCTATGCATTGTTCAGGCTCCCATTAAATACATCTAGACCACTTGACTAAACCACTGTCTGTGGGAGTGAGTACCAAATTCTCGTCACTCCCTGGCTAAAACAGTGCCTTCCTAATCCTATATTATATTTCCACAGTGAATGTTGTACATCAGTGAGTGTCTGCTCAGCCCCACAAGTGAAAATATTCTCTCTTCATCCACTCAAAAGTTCTGACCATTTTAAGGGCATCTACTGGGAATCTTCTCAGCCCTTTTTTAGTCAAAGGAAGAAATTAAATTTGTTTATCTGTTCCTGATACATATAAATTTGCACTTTTGGTATAATCCCTGCAAAATCTTCCCTGTACTCCATATCCTTTTCTGTAATCTAACAACCAGGTTGGAAGTTACATAACCAGACATGACACAGATTCCATCCCTCCAGAAATAAATCCCAAAGCATGGTTTGCTTTTTAATGACCCTTCTAACCTGAGGCACAACTTTTAGTGATTGTTCCGTATGTTCCTTTACCCCATCTACATTCCGACCAACCAAGTAGTCAGTATCTTTCTTATTCTCCTACCAGAATGTACTCACATACTTACATGTTAAAGGTTATTTGCCAATTAACTGCCCACTCTACAAATTCATCAATATCATCCTGTAATCTACTACAATCCTCCTCCATACTGACCACTCACTCAATTTGATTGCGCCTGCAAATTGAGAAATGGTGCTTTGATTCCAAGCCATTAATGGAAATTCAGAAGAGCAGTCCTTCTGGCCCTGACCCACACAAATCACCCCCACTCATGTGCTCTGTAAATGTCTCCCCCCCAGAACTGCCAGAAATCTACTCTGCTACCCACTCCCCAACTCAACACTCTTTCACGTCATTCATTGGTCCTTTATCGAACACCTTATCAGCAGCCTTTTGGAAGATCAGATGCATTACCTCTCTTTCTATTGGTTCATTATGATTCCAGATGTTCATTATGATACTTTGCCACTAGACGTTCTCCTATTCCATCATTTGAAAGGGATTCCATTGGATTTCCTACTTTAGTTGCCAGACCATGTTCTACTCTCCTTCCTAAACGTAGGGATTACACTAGTCATCCACCAGTCTTTCTGCGTTCACTTTTCTCAAACAAATTAAGTGCCTCTTATCTCTTCCTTGGAGTCTCCTAAAACGGATGCAATCCATCTGGGCCAGGGGTTTTTGTTTCCAAGTTTAAATGCCTTATGTCCTATTTCATTCATCATCTTTCTTTCCAATATCTATTTGTGCTTCTCCCTGGTGAACGCCAAAAGTAAAATAATAATTTAACCTTTCTGTGAACCCTTTTTCTTAATCCTGCACTGTCCGAAATAGGCCCCATTTCCAACCCAGCCTTTTTTGTACTGATGCTGAATATAAAATAGTATTTAACAATCATGGTTTTCTTTGTAACTTAGATTCATACATCCTAATCATTTTAACCTCCTTCCAAATCCCTTTATAGTCTCCCAATCATTCACTCCTCTAACCAACACACACAAAATGCTGGAGGAACTCAGCAGGCCAGGCAGCATCTACGGAAAATAAGTATAGTCGATGTTTCAGGCCGAGACCCTTTGGCAGGACTCACATTCACTCCTTTGCTACCTATGCATTTGGTGAACACCTTTTTACCTGCCCCAACTACTCTGTAAAGTCTTCCTTCATCCATTGAGTCTCACGTCCATTTAATTTCTTTTGTTTTCAGCAGTGCATTCCTTCTCACTCCCTTGAGTATCACTTTAAATGATAAGCTATCGCCCAGTTATTTTTATCCGGTATTAAGCAGATCCATTTGACTCCCATGAAGTGGAACATTTCATTATTCAGCAAAGTAAAATTGAAGTGCTCCTTGACTTTGTGCTAACGAAAGCCAACAGCAGTAAATTCATCGCATTTTTTCCCTTCTGCTTAATACAACTTGCAGCCCAACATGTGGCTTTTGAAACGGTTCCAGCTGCAGCCAGATGTGCTTGAAACCAGAACCAATCACCTCTCTTAATCAGAAATTAGGTTGGTATTCTATTAACTCTAAACAAAACTGTATAGTTTGCAAAAAAAAATGCATGCCGGCAATTATGCAAATGATTCCCTGTCTATTAGAGCACAGACCAGTGATGACCAAAGCTCTTTCCTGCTTATATCTCCCTCAGGCACAACTTGTTGTTCACCACTCTCATACATTTGTCTCCTCTGCTTCCCACTCTATCGCAATTCTTCCCTAGTTTACTCTGCCCGCCCATCCTCTCTCTTTCTTTGCAATTTAAAACCTGCTCTGCCTTTAACTTATCGCAGTTCTGATGAGAAACAGTCCCTCAAAGACCCACACTGTTTCTCTCCCCTCAGATACTGCATGAGCTGACAAGCACTTCCAGCCCTCTGTTTCAATTTCAACTTTCCAGCACCTTTGCTCCTAAATTACCGCGGCCTCTCGGGAGGAATTTAGAGATTTCCCAATTCTCTATCACATTGTTCTCTTTGTCAGTTCACAGCTCACATACACCAGTCACTGTACGGCCAGTGTCATGGATATCCATTGAGGAATTCTCAGCAATGCTAACCATATCCGTTGGTCCCACAGACCTTGTCACTCTCAAGACAAAAAATAATTTGATATAACTCAATTTCAACATGTTCCATTAGTGGGAGTAGGCTGGAATGAAACATTGGTTTTCAACAAAATAAACAAGCTTATCAGCTTAAAAATTTGGGAGTACACTTACAAACAAGGCTAGACACCAGGAAGCAAAGACATATTTTTTCACTCATACTGTGCAGCCTCAGGATATAAGGACGTCTCGTTGGAAAAGAGATGAAGAGGAATTTCTTTAGCCAGAGGGTGGTGAATTTGTGGAATTCATTGCCACAATTGCTGTGGAGACCAATCCACTGGGTATATTTATAATGGAGTTGATAGGAACTTAATTTGTAAGAGCATCAATTGTTATGGGGAGAAGGCAGGAGAATGGGGTTGAGAGGGAAAATAAATCAGCCACGACTGAATGGCAGAACAGTGTTGAAGGGGCGAGTGGCCATATTCTGCTCTGTGTTTTATGGTCTTGCGTACAGATCTCTGCCTTCTCCAAGCAATACTCCTCCAAGCCTAAACTTTCACTTATTTGCTGCTCTGCTGCACTCAAAGTTTTATCCCCATTTTTCCTGAGTTTAATTTTTTAAAATGCGCAGAAAGTTACGTGTTTAACAAGCATAGGTCTCTAGGGAGAGCACCCAAAATAACTTGAGGAAAGCAGCTGGACTTCTGGATCAGAGCAACCCAGACTGCCACCACTATGGCCATACTGTCTGGAGGAAAGTGTGAATCCTTCTTCAGCAGTTGGGGAAATAAGTAACTAATTAAATCTCGAATTGAAAGGAAAAGATTAGACTTGTTACCAGTACAAAGCTATCAGACTGACTAATGTCCCTCGATGGAACCTGCCATCGTTACTCTGTTTGGTGTATGGCTGACTGCAGACCCACAAATGTAGTTGACTCCTACCTGCCCCCTCAACTCAGGGACACAGAGAGGTGGATAACGGCAACACTCACAACACACTGGAGGAACTCAGCAGGTCGGGCAGCATCCGTGGAAACGGTCAGTCAACGTTTCGGGCCGGAACCCTTCGTCACGACTGTAGAGGGAAGGGGCAGAGGCCCTATAAAGAAGGTAGGGGGAGGGTGGGAAGGAGAAGGCTGGTAGGTTCCAGGTGAATAACTAGAAAGGGGAAAGATAAAGGGGTGGGGGAGGGAAGGCAGGAAAGGTGAAGAAGGAATAGGGGAAAACACAATGGGTAGTAGAAGGAGGCGGAACCATGAGGGAGGTGATAGGCAGCTGGGGGAGGGGGCAGTGTGAAATAGGAATAGAGGAAGGGAGGGGGAGGGAATTACCGGAAGTTGGAGACTTTCTATTCATGGTTTTGCCTCCTTCTACTACCCATTGTGTTTTCCCCTATTCCTTCTTCACCTTTCCTGCCTATCACCTCCCTGCTTCCCCTCCTCCACCCCTTGATCTTTCCCCTTTCTGGTTTTTCACCTGGAACCTACCAGCCTTCTCCTTCCCACCCTCCCCCCACCTTCTTTATAGGGCCTCTGCCCCTTCCCTCTACAGTCCTGACGAGGGGATCCGGCCCGAAACGTCGACTCATCGTTTCCACGGATGCTGCCCGACCTGCTGAGTTCCTCCAGCGTGTTGTGAGTGTTGCTTTAACCCCAGCATCTGCAGAGTATTTTTTGTTTTTGAGGTGGATAATAAATGCTCGCATTATCAACAACAACCACATCCCACTAATAAATTCAAGGACAAGTTCTGTTCTATTCATGGATAAATCTTACAGCTTTTGTATCTTTTGTTTACGGGTGTTCTACCCGTCGACCTTACGTTAATGATGGCATCTGTCTGGATGTATTCCATGTCGGAATCCTTTAGTCCCAGCTCCTTGCCGCCTCGCTCGGTCGTGCTGACAATTCCCGTCGTCACCGTGTTCTGCAGCGAGAAAGGACTTCCGATCGCCACCACAAACTCTCCAGGTCGCAGGTCAGAGGAGCGTGCCAGCAGAAGTACTGGGAGCAGACTCTGTTCAGAGGGAACAAGAATGGATTAATGCTCATTTTGTGGAGTGTGAAATGGTCCATCTCAAAGGCGTGCATAGTTTCGAACAGAAGTGATAATTAAGATCAAACTCCAAGGATCAGAGTTGTGATCAGTGACACACTTTTGACTCATTAAAGCCTCTGAGAAGGAATGTCAAGTATGTAATGGAATACACTTGTCTGGACAAGTGCAGCTCATTAAAACCAGGCAGTCACCAGAACAAAATAGTCTACTTGATCATTATCCCACCCAATAACCTGAGCATTCCTTCCCTCCGACCCCATGGCTGCAGTGTGTACTGTTTACAAACTATACTGCAATTATTTGCCTTGAATAGCAATTCCCAAATCTGTGGCCTCCAACCATCAGTCAGGAGGATGAGGGTAGCAGGCACAGGGTGAACCACCATCTGCGGATCACACACAATCCCCACTAGAGAATATATTGTTGTTCCTTTGTTTAAATCTATGGGAGCATCTTTACCAGAGAGGTTCAAGGCAGCCACCATCACCTTCCCAAGGGCCTCTGGTACATCTTCCACAGGCAAAACAAAATAAAAAGAATCTGACCCAAAGGGTACGTAACTGTGCAGAACTATGTCTTCCTCACTGTACAGGTGCCAGCAGGTGGCAAAATTAATAAGCTTGCCCAACTCCTGCAAGCTGCTTCATTTCAGGCACTGTTAGTGAGCTGAAACAAAAGCAGGGCATATTGCAATTAATCAGCAAGGCAGGCAGCAGTAAGGGGAGAGGCAGAATTAATGTTTCAGGTTGACAACCCCAACACCAGTGGGGCAGCTGATCTGTTTCTCACTCTACACAATCTGCCTCGCAGTTTGAGAATGGCCAGCACCCTTTATTTCAGATTTCCAGCAGCTGCAGTCTCTTCAGTCTTACATCATCATCCAGCTCCATTTTGACTGAACCTTATTCATTTCTATCTCCTTACTGTCTTCCGGATTGTAACAAATCATGCATCAATAAATAACCTATTCCTTTGCCAACAATCTAAATTTTCTGTCCCCCTCTCTTCCTTTCCACTTTCAAAGACTCTTTACAATTCATGTTTTCAGTATTACTTTTATTTGCAGTTTGTTTTCTTTTGCAAATTGCATACTGGCATTTGTCAATCTTTGACTGTTTACGTATAGTCTTACCTTGCAAATGCCTGCAAGAAAATTAACCTCAAGGTAGTATATGGTAACCTATACTTACTTCGATAATAAATTTACTTTGAACTTTGAAAACTTTATATTTTGCTTTAATGTTAACTCAAATCAGTTGAAATATTACGTCAAAACCCGAATTAAAAAGAAGCCAAGAAAAATGCGGAAATACAAACAAGTGGAAACCATCATCCCCACAGTTTAGTCTGGGTTTGAATCCAATGTCTCGCTCCTGTAGAGATCATGTTCCAAATCAACCTGTCAACCACCTCCTAACTGGCTCAGTTTCATACTGGGAAAGAGCTATGTTCACTTGAGAGCCAAAATATCAACGTCTTTGGGATTGCAAGGTGTTTTGTGGAACAAAGTATGTATGGGAAAAAAAACTGATTAAATAAATGAAAAAGAAGGTAAACTCTGATAGTCCACCATTTGATTGTTTAGAAATACTGGTGGTTTGATATGCGGTTACCAGAATTCCTTGATCCTCACTAGGTTCATTAGAAATTTCATTATGGTACTGTACAGAAGTTAGTATTCTGGCACCAAAGTCTGGAGATTGCAAGATTTAATTGGAGTTTTACTACACATCACCAATTCGGAAATGATGATCCCATCTCCTGCAGACTTACCTTTGGGTTGATCTTAATTAGGGCTATGTCTGACTTTTGGTCAACGTCCTTGACCTTTGCTTCATATGACTCTCCGCTCTTCAGCTCCACCTTAATTTTCTGCTTATTGCTGAGCACGTGTGCGTTGGTCACAATGAGGCCGTCCTCTGATACAATGAAGCCCGAGCCGCTTGCCACGGAGATTTCACGGCTACTGAAGGGAACCCTGTAGAAGAAACACAATTATCCTCAGAGCAGAATCAGCGCTGATGGTATAACTCCACAACATGTTCGTCTTCCCCACACTTCCAACAATTTTTGTTCCCCATCAAAGTCTACCCTTTTTCCAGATTGCTTACTCTATGAAAATACATTGGAAAAAGTGTGGAGAATACACGGATAGCTCTTCTCAAATTTGGTGTGGTGTACATGGACCAAATGGTGCTTCATTTGGGACATCCTGCAAAGCTATAGTGTTGGATATGGCGGGCCTCGCTGGAAAACACTGCCAGGGAGAGTGGTGGAATCAGAATTACTGGAAGCAGCTAAGAAGCACCTAGACAAGCACTTGAATCGCTCAGGCATGGAAGGCGATGGCCAAGTGCCGGAATATGGGGTAATACAGATGGTCAGTATCGATGTGATGGATCAAATGGCCTCATTCTGTGCTGTAATACTATAAGAGAAGCCATTTGACTAACTCCACCAATCAACAGAATCACTGCTTACCCATTTTCTCTCTCTTCACCATATCCCCTTTAGCATCCAATTATCTTCCTCAGTTGAATATACTCAACTGCAGGTAGATGATTCCCTGAACTTATCCGCGGCACAATATTTTTGTTTATATATATCTGCTCACAGGATATGGGCATCAGTGAAGATACACATTGCCCATCCCTCAACAGCCCCAAAACTGAGAGGGTCATCTACAAGCTAATTTACAATTAGCAGAGGACTTCCGTGCAAAAGGGTGCCCGAAACACAGGTTATACCACAGGTCAGAAAGTAAGTGAAGGGTTCCAAATGGAGGGCCACTCGGAGGCTCACCTACTTATCATGCATCAGTTCCTCGGCCAATTGGTAAATAAGTTTAGTTATGTGCAGTACTTTGTAAGTATTTACATTATTTACATTGTGGCTTACAAGACTTCCAGAGTTGAAACTTTTCAGGAATAAATTTAGTAATAAATTTGAAAGGAAGACTTTCAGAGTTGAATCTTTGAAGGAATGATTTTATTTATCAGTTAGAAAGCAGAAGACATCTTCCAATTCACTGAAAGTAACCACATATGAACTTTGCTGTGTGGGAAGCTGAGAATTTGGAGAGAGCAGGAATTCACTGTAGAGGAAGAAGGAAGTTCTTCCAGTTACCTTGTGAGGCAGTGGTGGTTTGTGGAAGCTCAGGAGAGTGTTTAAAACTAAGATGAATAAGTAAAATTCCTGCAATTTGCCATAATTCTTCATGCTTCTCTTATTCTGTTAAGGCACAAAGCATAATAAAGTAGGAGCAGGAGTAGGTCATCAGCTCCTTCAATCTTGCGACACCATTCAATATGATCATGGCTGATCTACGCTGACCTCACCTCCTCTGTGTCAGTTCCCTCTACTCCGCAATTGATTAATATTTATCTACTCTACTTTACAGACGTCAGACGATCCAGCTTCCACCGCCCCTTAGGCCAGAGAATTCCAAAGATTCACCACTCTCTGCAAGAAGAAATTTCTGTGGTCCTTAGTTTTAGAGTAATAAACCCTTATCTTGTAGATTTGTATTCCTTTTATGATCTATACTTCCACTTACCAAAGCCCAAGATCCTATAGTCTTAGAGACAGAATCACACACCAGAGAAACCAGAGATGGCCCTTCAATCCATCATATCCATACTAACCACTGGGTGCCTAATAAATATCCAATTTACCTGGCTCGAAATTCAAGACTGCAGACTTAAATGGCACTGGAGTCTCTGCCTCCACTGTCTCCTCAGGCAGTGTGGTCCAGACTCCAATCACCCACTGGGTGAAAAAGTTCTCTCAGAACCACACTAATCTTCTTACCCCCAAATGCAAGGCTCCCAAAGTTAGATTTTGAAATAATTTTCATGGTCTTCTGCCGCCTTCAAGGTGCACGTCTTCCGGCCCCAGGTCCCTCAATTTCATCAACCCTTGAAAAGTTGTGCACTTAGTTATGCCACACGTGCTGCATAACTTTAACTTGCCCAATGTTCTGCTGAAGCTTATCCAAATTTCTCTTGACTATTTAGTGCACTTCCAAGTTCTGTGATCCCTAACTTGCTTCCAAGTCCAGTTCCAACTCCAATTCCTACATCCTCATCCCCCTCCAATGAAATGTATCCAGATCGGCCCCTGCGTTACACACCTAGAAGCTCCATGCTCCAAGTTTGAAACTGTCGGAAGGAATACATTGTGAAGGACTCAATTTGTCCTGCACACTGCCACAAGCCAGATCTATCCAGATTTCTGACTCATTGCATATCAATTTATATCTATGGTGAATGTTTCTAAGGTAGGAATGCAAGTTTTTAACAAAGGAATTTGGGGAAAGAAGATTAAATTTTCTTTGGAGACAATTCACATTATCCCATTACACTTGGTCATTCAAGACATTAATAAGCTTATAGAAACAGTGGTCCTTGCACCAAAGCTTGGGGAAACACCACAATATACCCCACTCCAGCCCCAATTATGTCATTGGGCAGTGCGTGAATGTGTGTATAGTTAGTGATTTCTTACCTCCGAAAGAGTTCAAGATGGACAACGGCAGGAGCGATTTTCTCCACCACGTCTGCAATGAAGTTAAACTTGTTTCTCATGCTGTCGGGATGCTGGAGATCTAAAGAAGGCAAGGTTTTAGCATTTAGTGAAAAGAAGCACAATACTGGCAGTCTGCCACTTAGTGGGGTTGGGGGGAGCGGAATAAGAGTTGATCAGAATTATTTCGATTTTGCTTTTCATTGAAGGAATGATCACTGGACTTTGTGCCAGTACATCCAAGCCTTTTGCTTCCTCACACAGTGGGATTGCTGCACATTCCTCTCCCAAGACCTAACTTTCCCTTTCACTGTGTTGTCTAGTTAAGCACCCTCCCTAGACTGGTACCTGTTGCAGAGAATTAAACTACAAGGCATTGCACCAGGCAAAGGTATTCACATAAGTTTCCTCACACACTTTGAAGCCTCATCAGAACTGTGCCGGGCATAGGCGAAGACACATCTGGAGAACTGTGTACAAGTGTGATCTCCTCATTTAAGAAGGGATTGAGTAGATTGAGCCTAGATTCACGGGAATTTAGAAAGAAAGGGGTTCCTTACTGAAGCAGAGAGTATTCTAAATAGGTTCCATTTGGCTGAGTGCAGAGGATGTTTCTCTAAAACGGGGCTGGAGAGTTGAACAGAATAAAGATGTCAAGCATTTGGATGGAAATCAGGAGACAGGAGACTGCAATTGCTGAAATCTGCAGCAACAGACAATCTGCTGGAGGAAATCAGTAGGTCGAGCAGCATCTATGGGGTTGGAAAGAAGGAGCTTTTTTTCTCACAAAGGGCCAAGGTGGTTTGTGGTTCTTTGCTTGAGAGAGCTGTGAAGAAAGTAATTATTGAATATTGGATGTATTCAAGGCTGATGTAGACTTGTGATTTGATTGCAAGAGATGTCAAGGGTTATGTGATCAGGCAGGAATGTGGACCAGGAACCTATGTGGGATCAGCTCAAGAGTTCTTATAGAGAGGCACCAAGAATCCAAGACACAGGGAAAGAACTTGCAACATTCCTTGCACTATTTCAGTAAGAACCAAGATCAAAGAGGCTACAGAATAGCCCAGGAACAGAGAACCATTGTTGCTGCAAAGCAAAAAAAAAACAGAAGGCTCATGACACCTCGTTGTATCTGCCTCTACCACCACCCCAGCCAGCATATTCCAACCACCCACTACTCAGTAGATAAAAACACTTGACTGCACATCTTTACCCCTATCATTTAAATAGAGGCCCTCTGGAATTCGACATTTCACCATGGGAGAAAGATACTGACTGTCTGCTCTATCTCTCCCTCTCATAATCTTATAAATCTCCATCAGATCTCCCCTCAGCCTCCACCACTCCGGAGAAAACAAAGTTCACCATTCCCCATCCCCTTTTTCCTCTCCTCTCCTCTCAGAGGGACCATCGCCTCCCTCTGGTGTTCCTCCCCCTTCTCTTTCTTCCATGACCTTGTGTCTCTTTCACCAATCAACTTCTCAGCTCTTTACTTCATCCCTCCCCCTTCAGGTTTCACCTATCATCTGGTGTTTCTCTCTCCCCTCCCCTTTCTTTTAAATGTACACCTCAGCCTTTTTTCTCCAGTCCCATCACAGGGTCTCGGCCTGAAACGTCGACTGTACTCTGTTCCATAGATACTACCTGGCCTGCTGAGTTCCTCCAGCATTTTGTGTGTGTTGCTAAGTTTGTCAACTTTCTCCATGTTAGCACATGCTCTCTAAACCAGGCAGCATCCTGGTAAACCTTTCCAGCAACTTCTCCAAAGCTTTCACATCCTATAATGGGGTGACTAGAACAGAGCACAATACTCCAGATATAGCCTAACTAGAGTTGTATAAGGTTGCTACAAACTTCCTGACTCTTGAACTCAATTCCTTGACAAATAAAGGTAAGCATGCCATATGACTTCTTTACCACTTTATCAAACTATGTAGTCCTCAGGAAACTATGGACTTGAACTCCAAGATTCCTCTGAACAGCAATACTGTGAAGGGTGCTGCAACCAACAGTGTATTGTCTCTTTACACGTAACTTCCAAAATTCCAGCACTTCTTATTTGTTCCGGTTGAATGCCAACTGCCATTTTTCTGACTGTATCTGCAACTGTTCTGTGTTTCAGTCATCACTGAACACTATACCAGATATGCTCAGGTTTTTCTTACCAAGGACCAGACGGTGTCTACAGTGGCAGAAGTGTTATGGAGAAGTGTTTCACCTATTATGGCCTTCCCATTGCTAGTCCTCTACACCATCCACAGCACCACCAATCTTTATATCATCTACAAACTTACTAGCCTTCCCATCTATGTTTTCATCTGGGTCATTTACATATATCACAAACAGCAGAGGTCCAAGTACAGATCTCTACAGAGCATCACTGATCGCAAACCTGCATCCGCAATAAGCCCTAGTGACCACTACCCCTTGTCTTATAAAAGCAAGCTAATTTGGAAATTACACGGCCAAAATTCACCATGGTTCCTAATCTTCTGGATGGCTGTCTCATGAGGGACTTTTTCAAATGCATTATTAAAGTCCATGTTTACAACATCCACAGCTCTGCCATTATCACATTCTCGAAAGATTCAATCAAGTTAGTAAAACATGATTTGCCCTACATAAGAACAAGACGGTCATTCCTAATTAGGCCATGGTTTTCCAATTGTTTATAAATTCTAATCCTAAAGAACCTTTCTAGTGACTTCCCTAGCACCAAGCCAAGGCTCACTGGTCTATGGATTCCAAAATTATTCCTGTTTCCCTTCTTAAATAATGAAACAACATTAGCCCTCCAGGGCCTCAACCCTGGCTGGAGAGGACATGAAGACATTGGTCAAGGCCCCAGCAACCTTATCTCTTGCTTCACTCAATAACCTGGTGTCCTGCAACATCCATGTGCAATGTCCACCTTAATATTCTTTAAGAGACCCAGCACTACCTCCTTTTTTTTATTTCAAAATGTTCTTGCAACTTAGAATGCTCCACACTGATCTCCCTGCCATCCATGTCTTTCTCTTTGGTAAATGCTGATGCAAAGTACTCATTTAGGAGCTCTTTTATCTTTGAGTAGACCTGCCCTCTCCCTAGTTATGCTCTTGCTCATGATCTATGTACAGAATGTCTTGGGATTCTCTTTAATCATATTTGCCCAGGACTTTTCTGACTCCTCCTGGCTTTCTTAATTCCATTCTTGAGTTATTTTCTGGCTTATTTATAATCCTCAGGGGCTCCATTTGGTTTTTAGCATCCTGTACTTTACAGATGTTTCCTTTTTCTTCTTGATTAAGTTTATCATCTCTCCCAACATCCAAGGTTCCCTTACCTTGCCATCCTTTTCCTTTCTTGTCACTAGACCATACCTATCCTGTACTCTGAGCAGTTGATCTTTAAATACTTCCCACATGTCGGATCTGGACTTGCCCAAAAGCAGTTGTTCCCAATAACTCTGCTTAGTTCCTGTCTAATACTCGCATAATTTGCCCTGCTCCAATGTAATACTCTCTTGTAATCTCCATACTTATCCTTATCTATAACCATCTTAAAACTAAGGAGTTTTGATCACTGTTTAACCCCCCCCCCAAGTAGTATTAATGAATGTCCTGGCCATGACATTGGTTCCCCTCCATTTACAGTGCAACCAGTCCCATTTGCACCGGTCACCACTGCCCCAGAGGAGGTTCCAATTATCCAAAAAAGCTGAAACCCTGCCCCCCGCACCAATTGCTCAGACACACAGTCATCCGTGTTATCATTCTATTCCTGTTCTGAATAGCCCATAGCACTGGGAGTAGCCCAGAGATGACCGGGGAGGGTCGATAAGAGAACATGCCTTGCTGTAATCACTGGGATCTCATGCTTTCCTTACTGATGAATCGAGGAAGAACTGATGCTGGTTCACAGACCGAGGTGCTGAAGGGAATCATGAATCAAGATCAGAACTGTGCATCAGGTGTGGCCCTGAACCAATCCAAGTCTCAGATCTGTACTTTCATTCCTGGGCTCCTCTACGCATCTGCAGTTACCCGGTTGGTCACTTCCACCGCAGTCTAACTGAGACAGCACCAGTGACCCAGGTTCAGCTCTGCTGCTGTCTGTAGGAACTTGTAAGTTCTCCCTGTGACCACGCCTTCTCCGGTTTCCTCCCACATTCCAAAGATGTACATGTTAGTCGGTAAATCGGTCATGTGGGTATAAGTTGGGTCGTGTGGGCCTGTTGGGTTGGAAGGGCCAGAGGGGCTGGTTACCATATTGTGTCTTCAATTTAAAAAAAGATCTCAGGGTGTGTCCTGTCCCAAGTCAGACGAGGCTGTTCAGGCTTCATAACAGGAGCTTGGATCAATGGACAGCAGGGTAAAGTCATTGTACGGGAAGATTAGGGAGGCACAGTGGATGGCTTAGCTGCCTCACAGCTCCCTGTGCGGCAAGATCAAAACTGACCTCAGGTGCTCTCCCCTGCGGCGTTTACATGCTCCTCCAGGGATCCACATAGCAGTTCCCAAATCCTCCCACATCCTGGTTCTGCTGGGAGGTGAAACAACTACTGAAAGGCACTGACGTGTACACAATGAGTCAAACAGCCTTTTAGTGTGTCATTGTAAGACTCTGGCCTCAATATAAGGAACTGCCCGGACTTGCTTCTTGCAGCTGCTATTAAGGTATTTGTGGCTGTGTTTTCAAACACAGGAAGAAATAATTCTTAAACCTTTAAAAGTGTTAATGGAGTGACAACTGAGAATGAAAATAACCCAGATATTACTGTTTCAGTACATTTAATCAGAGGTCTCATTAATAAAAACTTCAGCTAAACAGCAAAATCTTGGCATTCCAAGCTCCATCCAAGAATAATATTCCATTCAGCCTCAGACAGGAAGGTTTTGGCAGGATCTACATACAAGGCTTCCTCCATGTGCTCCAGTAAGATGTGCGAGTCAGTATGTTAATTGGCCGCTGTAAACTGCCCCTATTGTGTGGTAGAATCTCAGGCGGGTTAATGAGAATACAGAGACCAGGGCTCCAGTGGAAAAAAAAACAACTGGTGAATGGGATTGTTCTGAAAACAGACATAGATCGGATGGGCCAAATGGCTTCCTTTATGTGCAACACCAACCAATAACCACCTCCCCTAACTTGACTCTGTCTACAATTCCTATTGCCACAGGGATGCATCAAACGTAATCAAGGACTCTTCCCATTCTTGTCACTCTCTCTTCTCCTCCCCTTTGGGCAGAAGACACAAAAGCCAAAGAGAATGGACTACCAGGGCCAAGGACAGCTCCTATCCCACTGTTATCAATGGACCTCTCATACACCAAATGATGAACTCCGTATCTCCCAACCTACCTCACTGTGGCCCTTTGCATTGTCGATGCCCACTGTAACTGTAACACCATGTATTGCATTCTGAGATTAGAGACATTATCTTTATTTGTCACATGTACATTGAAACATCACCTTACGTTCTCAATATTTATTGCTTATTTATTTATTATTATTATCTCTTTCTTTTTGCATTTGCACAAATTGTTGTCTTTTGTAGACGTGTTGAACACCTAAGTTGGTCTTTCATTGATTCTGTTATCCTTATTATTCTATTATAGATTTATTTGTATGTCTGCAAGAATATGAATCTCAGGGCCGTATATGGTGACATTTATGTACTTTGATAATAAATTTACTTTGAACTTTGAACATTAAAACATACATTGAAATGTGTCTTTAGTGCCAATGACTCACACACTCTGCTGGAGGCAGCCCACAAGTGTTCCAATGCTTCCTGCACCAACATAGCATGCCCACAATTTACAGACTCTAATGAGCTGTCCTTTGGAATGTGGGAGGAAACCAGAGCACCCAGAGGAAACCTACGCAGAGGACGTACAGATAGCAGCGGGAATTGAGCCCAGATCCGTGGACCGTTTTCCTTTTGCTGCCTTGATGTGGTTACAAGATGGTGAGGTGGAGATACGCCTCAGCCAAAGGAGGTGTAAGGCACTCCTCCCCTCTGCTAACCTGCAAGTCACCCTTTGGCAAGGTGTAGCACATGCATAGCCCCCTGATCAGGGTTACTGAAGCCAGGGGGGCAGGTGGTGGATGGTCGTATGAGCAGCTGATGCACATCACAAGTCCTGGTTTTGCAACACCTCTGACGCCAGGCAGATGATCTCTGCAGAGTATTGCTAATGGCTGGGGTCACCCATCTTGTAAAGACACTGCCCAGAAGAAGGCAATGGCAAACCATTTCTGTAGAAAAAAATTGCCAAGAACGATCATGGTCATGGAAAGACTGTGATCGCCCACGTCATAACTATACGGCACATAATGAACAAATGATACGGTTATGTATGGCATGATCTGTGTGGATGACAAACAAACAATAGCTTTTCACTATATCTCAGCAGACGCATTAATAATAAACCAATAGATTACATAGAAGCAGAGTACCCACATCATCTCTGCCTTGCAATGGTTGCTTTTCTCACTGTCCAAAATGAGAACAGCCATAGAAGTAGCTGTTGAACAACTGTCAGCTGGTGGCATAATGGCATCAGCGTCTCCGGAGCGAAGGCTCCCGAGTTCAAATCCAAGTCAGGCCACCCCGCCGAGCACGCTTTCCATCCGTGCCGGGTTGAGCGTCGAGCTAGCCACTCGGCCTCGTAAAAAAAAAAGGGTTGAGTCAGGAACGTTCGTATCGTGACCCGGTTAATCCGAAAGGAGACCAATCCTGACACCACGCGCCAGACAAGAATGGCTGACTGTCTGGTGCGACACGTTTAAAAAAAAACTGACAGGAATTCCACGGCCTGCAGAGGCAGGTGGCTTGCATATTTAAAATACTTCGCTGCTCTCAGTGCTGGCGAATTTGCTTGCTCCCAGATGAATAAGACAAAAACTTTAAATCTTTTTCGGAAGATGTTAAATCTGCGTTCTGCCCGCCTTTCTCTCTCCCGCCATCTGAAATCCCACAGCAATCAGCAAGCGGCGTAAATCTTGCAGAGGGGAAGAAGTCAGAAGACACACAAGGATGAACATCACTGGCTTCCTCGAGACAAGTTCATACATCGAGGAAGGAGTTGTGTCCGAAAGGTAAAACAGCCCAAGGGGGGCCCGTCCTCTGTCCCGTTTTCAAACAAGGGCAATAAAAGAAAAACTTACGTTGGCATGCCTTCTTTGTGATTGCATCAAGGAGAAATATTTCTAGGGATGTACGGTGGAAAGCACTCTAACAGGATTGCAAGGGGCTACAGAGGATGTAAACTCAGCCAGCTCCATCAAAGGCACAACTCTCTCCACTACCAAGAGCATCTTCAAGAAAGCAGTGGCATCCATCAGTAAGGACCCTCACCATCCGGACCATGCCATCTTCTCAGGGAGGAGGTACAGGAGCCTGAAGACCTGTACTCAACGTCCTGGGACGAGCTTCTTCCCCTCCACCATCATATTTCTGAATGGTCAGTGAACACTACCTCATTATTTGTCATTACTCTATCTATCTATCTATCTATTTATTTTAGTAACTTAATGTTTAAGTCCTGCAATGTACTGCTGCTGGAAGACAGATTTCTTGTCCTATAAGACTGCTCCCTGCCTCCCTGGAACAATGTCAATACTGACTGCAGCTGATGAGTGGACTTCACGGGAACATGAGAGATAAAGAGAAAAAGAGCCTGTGGTTTTTCATGTCAGCTCCACCATTCATTGGGATCACAGCTGATCTTCCGTTATTGAGGTATGACCTTCATATCCTTTGAATTCCCAGAATCAAGGTTCGGGACGAACAGAGACTGACCCTTCGTATTCTACGCAGTAGAGAATCTGAGATCCAGCACCACCTGGGTGAAGAGATCTCTTCACTTATTTCCTAAAGAGCTAGCCCTTATTTTCCAGCTGTTTCCCTGGTCCTAGACTCCTCAGTGAGGGGAATCGTCCGCTTTGTAACAAGCCTGTCAAGGCCTGTAAGAAGTTCGGAAGTATTGATGCATCTATGAAAGACAGGTCCCAGCTACTTCTGCAAACTTCCTCACTGCTTGGAGTTTCGAGGGCATGGCAAGGTTATTTTTACAAGGCCACTCTACTTCCTGCTGAAACTGAATAGAAGTGACGTCACGCAGCTGCTGATAATGTCACAGCAATTCCAAGCCTCGTCAGCTAAGAGCCAGTACAATATGGCTTGCTCCCAGCAGCATTGTGAGAATGACATCCCTGCGACTTAACACTGGGATTTAGCTACCAAGATCTCTTTCTACGAAGAGGTGGGGGGGGGGGGGATTCCCTGTTGCACAGTTCCCATTTTTGACAGACGGCGGGAAGCCAAAGACGGCCATTTGCAGTGGTGATCTCTCAGCTGTTGAAAAGTGATCCCTAGCATCACCAGGGAACCACATGCTCCAAAGGACACACGGTCCAGTCACGTGAACAAGTGTCCTTCCTCGGACAAGCGGGTAGAGTGCCTAGAAGTCCTAGGCAGCACGCAGACTGTTGACCAATAGCAATGATCAGAAATGCTTGCACCATGCAAGACTCCCAGAAGGTTAATTTCCAGGTTGAGTCTGTGGTAAAGCCGGCAAATGCAATGTTGGCATTTGTTTCAAAGGGAATAGAATATAAAAGCAAGGAAATAATGCTGAGGCTTTATAAGATACTAGTCAGGTCACAATTGGAGTATTGTCAACACTTTTGGGCCTCTTATCTCAGAAAGGATGTTATTCATTGGAGAGAGTCCAGAGGAGGTTCACGAGGGTGATTTCGGGAATGAAGGGATTAACATAAAAGGAGCGTTTGGCAGCTTTGGGCCTGTACTCACTGGAATTTAGAGGAATGCATGGAGATCTTATTGAAACCTATTGAAAGGGATAGATAAGGTGGATGTGGAGAGGATGTTTCCTCTGGTGGGGGTCTCCAAAACTAGAGGGCAAAACTGAGGGGTGACCTTTCAGAACAGAGGGATGGAGAAATTTTTTTTTACACGGAGAGTAGTGAACCCGTGGAATGCTCTGCCACAGACTGCAATGGAGGCCAAGTACGTGAGTATATTTAAAGCGGTTGATAGTTTCCTGATTGGTCAACGAATCAAAGGATATGGCAAGAAGGCAGGTGTATGGGGTTGAGTGGGATCCGGGATCTGCCATGATGGAATGGCGCAGCAGACTCAATGGGCTGAATGGCCTAATTCTGCTCCTAGGTCTTATGGTCTTCCACAAACTTGAGATGTCACAAGCGGCAGAATCGGGTTTATCATCACTGACATACGCCATGAGATTTGTTGTTTTGTGGTAGCAATACAGAGCAAAACAAAAAATTACTGTAATTTACATTAAAAATTAGATAGTGCGAAACAGGAATAGTGCGGTAGTGTTCATGAACAGATCAGAAATCTGATGACAGAGGGGAAGAACATGTTCATAAAACATTGAGTATGGGTCTTCAGACTTCTGTACCTCCTCCCTGATGTTAGTGATGAGAATTACTATGGAGTTCGGTTGTAGTTAGGCTTGTAGTCCAGGAGGGGTCCAGAAGAAGCAACAATATAATCATTGCATCTGTAGCTGGTGCAATATAGAGGCCTGTGGCATTGATCAGTCCCAGCGCCCTGCCTTTTCTCCCTCGACCCTACAGCTTTCACTCCAAGTACCCACTCAAAGCCCCACAGAGGGCACTAAATGAAGCCGGAGGATCAGCTACAGTTCAGGTTTTCCCAGTGCGAGCTGTTGTCCCCATACTTCCATGCCCTAACCTCTGGCTGTTTCTCTCCCTCCAATTGTTAACTTGCATTGTCTAAATTCCACCAAGCTTCCTCCGGATCTCCCCCGCTTCATGGAAAACATCCCCGGCTTTCTGGAATCAGCATCCTACGAACACAGGTAGAGCCAAGAGGAGGTCACTCAGCCCTCACACCTGCTCTACCTTTCAAGCAAATCACTGTGGATCTTTCAGCTCAGCACCACATTCCTGCACTAACCCCTTCAATTCCCTCAATGCTGAAGGAATCCATTAACTTCTATATTGAATAGACTTAGTGACCAAGCCTTGGTTAGGAATTGAAGGTTCAGTGCCCCTGGGTGAGATTCACTACCCCCTGATCCCTTTCACCTGGAATGAAATAGCTTCTGTGATGAACAGAACACGCATACATCCATCCCATGATGGTGTCTCCAGGACACAAACCTCTAGCTGGGGATTAACCGCCTTTGTGCTGTGCAATTACAAATCCCAGGATTCGTCACTTTCCCAAAAAGACCTGCCACTCCCCATGGTCTGCACACACGTGTACTCTGGTTTCAAAAACTTGCCGTACAAAATCAAGCCCTTTAGCCCATTCCAATAACGAAATCCTTCATGGAAATATTTGTGCCTGGTGACAGCAGATTTCAACTTTGTAGTCTTGAATCCAGTAATTCTGCTTTTGACTTCGACGAACCTAAGCCTCTGACCAGGTCACTTAAAGCAGACTGAGTTATCTCAAGAGGCTGACTCAACATAAAGGGTGCAAAATCTGTATCAGTATCAGTGTCTTTTTGCATTCCTGGCTCGAGCATCATGGCATCTTCATCTGCCTCCTCTACACTCCATGTCCTGTTGTTCTAAAACTTGTCCTGCCATGCAGCATGGACAAGAAAGAAAACTTTTCAGCTTACGTTGTGGGCAACATTTTAATTGACGAATTATGACTTGAAATAACAAATATAGACAATTTCAAAAAATGGTGCGTGATAGGGAAAATTCATGGTGATTTTCACGATCAGCAGCCCAAAATTCAAAAGTGAACAAGAGGAGCAAAATCTTTTGTTGTGCAGTGTAATCACATTAATAACACTTAGTCCATACCTTCTAACCTCCAGTGATTCAATTACTCGTCAAGATGTTATTTAAATGTTGGAATGGTTTCTGTTTCCACCTTCCCCTCAGGCAGTGCATTTCTACCACCAACTATCCACAGGGTGGAAAGGATTCTTCATCATATTCCCTCTATACCTCCTAATCCAGAACCTAAACTTACTTATGTAGTTTTTGACACCTCTACAGTGGAATGGGTGGCGGGGAGGAGATACAGTGTCTCTCAAACAAAGGAGGTGTAAGGTGCTCCTTCTCTCTGCTAGCCTGCGGGTCACCATTGGGCTAGATGTAGCACCTGCTTAGTCCCCCAATCAGGGTCATGTGAAGCCGTGGGAGCAAGTGGTGGATGGTCACATGAGCAGCTGGTGCACATCACAAGTCCTGGTTTTGCGACCACTGACGCCAGGCAGACAATCTCCGAAGAGTATTGATAATGGCTGGGGTCACCCGTCTTGTAAAGATGCTGCCCAGAAGAAGGCAACGTAGAAAAATTTGCCAGGAACACTCAAGGTTGTGGAAAGTCCATGACCACCCACGTCATGCAGCATGACACATAACGAATGAATTTTGGAATAAAATAGATGTTTTCTACTGTCTAGCCTGTATGCACATTGATGATATATACCTCCTCTGCTCCAAGGAAAAAAACTCAGTCTATCTAAACTCTTCCCATAAGTGAGACAATCCTTCCCAGGCAACATGCTTGTGATTCTCCTCTGCATCCTCTCTAGGGTAATTGAATCCTTTTTTAGTGTGCTACCAGAAATGTACACAGTACTTTCATGTCTTGCAGTGCTGAACTGTAACCTCCCTGCTCTTCTACTGTACCTCCCAGTTATTGAAGGCAAGTTACCACATGCCACCTCAGTAGTAGTACGATCACTTGAATTGAGTATAATGTTCTCCTACGGGATTGTCTCCAAGATGTCAGGAGGGGCAAGACTTTGTTTAACATGGAGGGGGGGTGTTGATGTACTGGCAGCCACCATACGTTCCTTGACAGATTGGGGTCAGGGCCCGGTGGCACTGAATACAAAATATGACTGCCTTCAATGCCATTGTGATGTGTCAACGTTTTCTGTCAGCTCCACCACCGGGCTTTTGGATGGATCGGTCTTTGTCTGGACCTTACCGCCATGGGCAACCCTACCAGGAGCTAAGCACCAAATGGCTAAACTCCAGACGGCATCACCCTCGGGATCTCAGGAACTCAGAAGCTTCTCCACCACAACGAAGTGAAAATTCTCGGAAAAGTCCCATCTTATTAACTGCCTTCCTAAAGGTTCTTTGGACTGATACACCAAGAATCCTCTGCTCCTCAGTACTGCATTGTTGGCCTCCTCAATCTTCCCACCCAAATGGGGGATTAATATTCTCCAGAACAGATGGAAGTACTTGCATCTTCAGGATTGCACTTTGGGTTCTTTTACGTCAGCCGGATAGGTGTCTTACTCCTGCATCCATGACCCTTCAGCATACCTACTGGTGCTGCACAAACCTGGATCATATGCTGCAATCTCTAGAATGGGATTTAAAGCAGAAACTGCTCTTGAAGTAATTCCCACTCAGGCACACAGACTGAAAGATTGCTGCATTACAGGCAGGGAGTTAACTTGTTGGACAGCTGACCATGATTAGCTTGTTTAATGCAACTGGCACTACTACTGAGGTCAGACAGATATCAACCATCGGCTGTGCATTTGGCAACTCCTTCCACAGAGGCAATAAAATCGTTATAAACAGCAGATTGGAACTCTGTGGGCTGAGTAATCAATTTGAGTCTGCTCACTGCCAGCCACACCAGATTCTTAAACAAAGCAGATATGTTGGCTTTTGTTGACTTGGCTGTTTACGATGACATAACAGGAGAGGATAACTTTCATTTATTAATACAATGGATACCAGTTAATTGGGCCATCGGTTAATTGGGAAAGTCACTTATTTAGGCCATGTCTTTTTATAAACAAAATCAAATCAAGAAAATAGTTGGGATTCCCTTTGTTTATTTGGGACACTATGCTGATTAATTGGGATAGGGGACTGCTGCAGGACATTTTCTAACTAGCATTAGTTGCGTGTGTTTGTGTTCAAATAGCACAGATTTTTTGTCACTGACATTTGGAGAGAAGTAAGCAGTAAGGCAATTTAGTACTGTTTTGCTCCCTGCAGTTTCAAGCATTCAGGCTTGGAGATGTCAGAAATGGCCGGGAATGTAAATAAAATGATTTTACTACTTCAGCAAGTTAGGACTACAAGGAATTTGAAGGCATCGACAATCATTTTGAATGTTACAATGATAATGAAGATTTGGAGGATGTAATTATCCAAAGAATTGTATGAAGGCAGTCCATTATCTGCACTAGGTGTCTGCACTGATTTTGCTCACCATGTCAGTATACATTGGATGAGTTCCTCAGTAGATAACAATTAGGAACTAATACACAGGTTTATATACTGTAGCAGCATTGGTAGTGTTCTAATTTGTTCTGCATTTCATTTAAATACATAATTTATTACTCAGCTAAATTATTGTCTTTTTTATATACCATTTTAACTATTTCAATGAAACTTCAGCTCACTGGGGCAGCCACTTAATTGGGCCAAAATGTACTGGTCCCAATGTGTCCCAATTAGCCGGAATCCATTGTATAATCTTTAAATGTGTCCCTCCTGATATCCATTCCAAAACCCACTGACATTGCCAATTTAGAATAGCGAATCTGTTGAATTTGGTTCTTGTTCCATGAGCAGAGAGGGGGTGTACGGTCATGTTCATGTGAAGCCAATGCTTAGTTAGTTCAATATGCATCTGTTTGTCTTTGCTGGATATTTGGAAACTGCCTGGTAGCTGCTACCATTCCATCTCAACGTGTTCATCCAATCCTGGAGTGCATCTGCCCATCATTTTCCACAAGAATACAGCAGTTAACTGACCTGGCAGCCTCTTAACATTTCACAATGCAAGAAAATTCATTTCCTCAAAGTGATTTTGGAACTATTGATTTCAAACATTTTTTTTTGCCTCTGATGAAAATAAAAAATGAAGTTTTGTTTCCTGAACTTTTTCACCAACTTATTCCTTCTGGGGTTGAAAGAAGCCACAAATAACAGATTCTGATGCTTGAAGTATACACGGGTCAGCATTGGAAGAATGGCAAGCATGCACCACAAAATATTAGTAGGATAGAGACTTGTAACTTTCAAAAACACAAGAAATTCTGCAGGTTTATTCTTCTCCTTAGACTCTGTCTGACCTGCTGAGTTTCTCCAGCACTTTGTAACTTGCAAGATCAGCCCACTGCCAGCCTCAAGGAGTGGAAAGGGTAATAGGCAGCAAAAGGCTAGGGAGGTGTTGGAAAAAGTGCTGGCATAAACAACTTGGACCTGGGGAAGAGGCAATGTGGGACATAGGATAGTCTTCGGAAGCCTGCTGATTAGGCAGAGTGCTCACGCTATAGTGCTGCTATCAGCACGATGTGCCCATTACCCCATGCCTAGCTCCAACCCTTGGCTTGTCAGTACCCTCCTTTCCCAGGCCTGGCAACCCCTCCATACCAATCTACATACTCAAAACCCCACTCCAACTAACCCTCTCTACTCACCCCAGGCTTGGCACACCTTACACACTAACCCATTCTCTACCCTTTCCAGGCTTGGCATTCACCTCCATACTAACTCCCTTCCACAAGCCCAACCAACGTTCTCTACCCTTCCTAGGTATAGCGCCTCCTCAGTACTCACCCACCCACACACAACTTCCCACTTAACCCTCCGATTAATTCCTCTCTACCCTCCGCAGGACTGGCACCACGCCTCATGTTGACCCACCCGCGGGCTCTAGGACCCTCACCTCTCCGTACCTGCATCGCACGCTCCCTTCTGGATGAGGATGACTGGCAGCGCGTTGGACGCCTGCTGCCCGCGACTGGCCGCCTTCAGGCTGCAGATGTTGCGGTAAGTGCGCCCGTCACTGCCGCACACCGGCTCCTCCTGACTGCAGGCGCAGATGCCCTTCTTGCGCTTGGTACCGGCGAACGCGCACTGGAAGCCCTCGGCGCACACCCCGTGCCGCCCGCCGCAGCTCTCGCCCTCGGCCGCCGCGCACACCCAGCAGCAGCCGCACGAGTCCTTCACCCGGCCCTGGGTGCAGTTCACCAGCATCGCTGAGCACCGGGATGGCTGGCACACGTCCGGGCACGGCTTGCCACTCACCGCCGTCAGGCAGCAGAGGCACAGCAGGATTCCGGCGCGCAGCATTTTCTCGGTCCGAGCCGCGATCGTCCGGCGGTGGTAGCTGGGAGCCGGTGTGCGAGAGAGAGGGTGGCGAATGCCGCAGACCTCGGGTGCCCTTGCGCGGTGTGCAACCTTCGCCAATGCGTTAACTCACAGCCCCTGTCTGTTTTGCAGACTGCGTTAGCGCACTGCCCCCTCTCCGCTTTCCAAAATGCGTCAACACTGTGTGGCTCGCTCCTGCTCCCCACTCCCAGCCCCTGGCGCTCCGCTGCAGTTTGTAAGCTGCGGGAATGCACCAGAGCCAATGAACTCCGTGCCAAAAATCCTCTGCGTCCCAGCTATTGGATCTCTGCGTCAAGTGAGCTTTGGAGATTAGTTTAACCCTTGAAAAGGTTATCCGGCCGTCCGCATAGGCTCGGCCGATGAAGAATAATCGTGAGTCCATGCGAAGATTAGTTGGCCTGCCTAATGCTCTTAAGGGAATGTCTCCGTCACACTTGTGCAAAGGGCAGACGCGAACTGCAGAAATCCCAATGCACCATTTATTCGAGAAACAGGGGTAGGCTATTCGGCCCCTCACATTTGACATTTCGGTCTACTTCCATCAGTGCGACGACAGTGGCTGCACCCGGTCCCGAACTTGCGAAGAACGTTCCAAGTTGGTCGTCTCGCCACTTCACAGAGCCGGACACCCGGGTTCAATCCCAACCCCCGGCACGTTCTCCCTGTGACCCCTTTGATAGATTGGAGCTACAGGGAGGTAGTCACCGATAGGTTGCAGGAGGCAGGTGACTGGGTGACTGTCAGAAGGAGGACAGGAAATGGGCAGCCACTGCAGAGCATCTCCGTGGCTGTCCCCCTCAATTCCGATACTGTTGGCGGGGACGACCTACGAGGGGGGAGCCGCATTGACCGGGTCTCTGGCACTGTGTCGAGCGCTGCGGCTCAGAAGAGGTGGTGAGGACTGCAGTGGTGATAGGAGGCTCTAAAGAAAGAGGAAACGAGGCGAGGTTCAATGGGCGCGATAGAGACACCCGGATAGTATGTTGCTTCCCAGGTGCCAGGCTGGGATCTGGTCCACAGCATTCTCAAGGGTGGAGATTGAACAGCCAGATGTCTTGGTACATCTTGGGACCAATGGCATTGGTAGAAAAGGTGAGGAGGTCCTGAAAATATATTTTAGAAAGCTGAAAAACAAGCCCTCAAGGGCAGTAATCTCATGATTGCTGGCCGTGCCATGCGTCTGTGAGGGTACGAATGGGATGATTTTGCAAATGGATGCGTGGCGGAGGAACTGATACAGGGGGCGGAGGTTCAGGTTTATGGATCATTGCGATCTCTTCTGGAGGAGGTACGACCTGTACAAAAGGGATGGGGCTACACCCGAACCCGAGGGGGACCAATGTCCTCGCGGGCAGATTTGCTAGAGTTGTTCTAGAGGGTTGAAACTAACTTGGCGAGGGGATGGGAACCGGAGTGATAGCGCAGGGAATGAGGTAGTTGGTTTACAAGCAGAAGTGTGTAGTGAGACTGCTAGCAAGGAGAGGCTGATGATAGGGCAAGATTGCAGTTGACAGTAAGAGTTGCAATGTAAAAGGCGGACAAACTCGAAAAAGGTGAATACTGTGCAGGGCTGAAGGTGTTATGTATGAATGCGCGCAGTATACGCAGTATGGCACAGCTACTTACAGCACAGTTGCAGACTGGCATCTATGACTGGTAAATGTCATTAGGATTGGCATATGGTTGGTAAGCAGAGGGGTGGCTTTGCTCTGTTGGTAAAAAATGAAATCACATCATTAGAAAGAGGTGACAACAGGCCTGAAGGTGTTGAGTCGTTGTGGGTAGAACCAAGTAACTGCAAGGGTAAAAAGACCTTGTAAATTGGAGTTATATACAGACCCCAAACAGCAGGAAAGATGTGGTCCACAAATTACAATCCAAGATAGAAAATACATGCTACAAGGAACCATGTGCTGGATCCCAAGAGGGAGAATTTCCAGAATGCCTACAAGGTGGCTTTTTCGAGCAGCTCGTGGTTGAGCCCGCTAGGGGATCAGCTATTCTGGATTAGGTGTTGTGCAATGAGCCGGAATTGATTAGGGACCTTAAGGTAAAGGAACCCATAGGAGGAAAGTAATCATATGATAGAAATCACCCTGCAATTCAAGAAGGAGAAGATGAGGTCAGCTATATCAGTAGTACAGTTGAGTAAAGAGAATTACAGAGGCACAAGAGAGGAGCTGGCCAAGATTGATTGGAAAAGAACACTGGCAGGGATGACAACAGAGCAGCAATGGCTGGAATTTCTGGGAGCAATTCAGAAGGCACAGAATATATGACGTGGTGGCAATGAAGACCACCCCTCCTCCAAATGACCAGGTGTTGTGTCTTACCGTGGCCGATGTGAGGAGAACCCTGTGCAGGGTCAACCCACGGAAGGCTGCTGGACCAGACAATATTCCTGGCAGAGTGCTTAGGGGATGTGCAGACCAGCTAGCAGAGATTCTCACTAATATCAACATCTCCCTGAGCAGCACCATCATTCCTATGTGCTTCAAGGTTGCCACCATCGTCCCCATGCTGAAGAAGTCTTCAGTGTCCTGCCCCATTGCACTCACATCCACCATCATGAAGTGTTTCAAGAGGCTCGTCATGAGGCACATCAAGACCCTGCTGCCCCCCTCACCTGAACCCTGCAGTTCACGTACCGTCCCAACCATTCATCAGACTACGCCATCACCACCATACTCCGCCTGGCCCTTACCCACCTGGACAAAAAAGACACGTACGTTCGAATGCTGTTCATAGACTTCAGTTCAGCATTCAACACAATCATTCCTCAGAAACTGATTGGAAAGCTTAGCCTACCGGGCCTGAACACCTCCCTCCGCAACTGGATCCTAGACTTCCTGACTGGGAGACCTCAGTCAGTCCGGACTGGAAGCAGCATCTCCAACACCATCACACTGAGCGCGGGGGCCCCCCAGGGCTGTGTGCTCAGTCCACTGCTGTTCACTCTGCTGACCCACGACTGTGCTGCAACACACAGCTCGAACCACATCATCAAGTTTGCCGATGACACGACCGTGGTGGGTCTCATCAGCAAGAACGATGAATCAGCATACAGACAGAAGGTGCAGCGGCTAATGGACTGGTGCAGAACCAACAACCTGTCTCTGAATGTGAACAAAAGAGATGGTTGTTGACTTCAGGAGGACATGAAGCGACCACTCTCCACTGAACATCAACAACTCCTCCGTAGAGATCGTTAAGAGCACCAAATTTCTTGGTATTCACCTGGCGGAGAATCTCACCTGGTCCCTCAACACCAGCTCCATAGCAAAGAAAGCCCAGCAGCTTCTCTACTTTCTGCGAAGGCTGAGAAAAGTCAATCTCCCACCCCCCATCATCACCACGTTCTACAGAGGTTGTATTGAGAGCATCCTGAGCAGCTGCATCACTGCCTGGTTTGGAAATTGTACCATCTCGGATCGCAAGAACCTGCAGCGGATAGTGAGGTCAGCTGAGAAGATCATCGGGGTCTCTCTTCCCACCATCACAGACATTTACACCACACGCTGCATCCATAAAGCAAACAGCATTATGAAGGACCACACGCACCCCTCATACAAACTCTTCTCCCTCCTGCCATCTGGCAAAAGGCACTGAAGCATTCAGGCTCTCATGACCAGACTATGTAATAGTTTCTTCCCCCAAGGCATCAGACTCCTCAATACCCAGAGCCTGGACCAACACCAACCTACTGCCCTCTACTGTGCCTATTGTCTTGTTTATTATTTATTGTAATGCCTGCACTGTTTTGTGCGCTTTATGCAGTCCTGGGTAGGTCTGTAGTCTAGTGTAGTTTTGTGTTGTTTTACGTAGTTCAGTGTAGTTTTTGTATTGTTTCACGTAGCAGCATGGTCCTGCAAAATGTTGTCTTGTTTTTACTGTGTACTGTACCAGCAGTTATGGTTGAAATGACGATAAAAAGTGACTTGACTTGACTTGACAATAGGGAAGAAATATTTTAAAGGCAGGATGTGCAACCATGGCTGATAAAGGAAGTCAAAACCAACATAAAAGCCAAAGAGAGGGCATATAATAGAGCAAAAAATAGTGGGAGGTTAGAGGACTGAAGGCAGCTAAATAGTCATAAAGAAGAAAAAGATGGAATATGAAGGTAAGCTAGCCAATAAGTTTTGAAAAGGATAGTAAAAGTTTCTTCAGATACAGAAGGGATAAAGGAGAGTCGAGAGTAGATATCGGACTGCTGGAAAATGATGCCGGAGAGGTAGTAATGGGGGACAAGGGAATGGCAGATAAACTGAATAAGTATTCACATGAACCTTCACTGTGGAAGACACTAGCAGCATGCTGGAAGTTTGAGTGTGTCAGGGGGCAGAAGTGTGTGAAATTGCCATTACTAGGGAGAAGTTCTTGGGAAAGAGAGAAAATTAATTAATTAATCATTTATTAATTAATTAGGGATGGAGTAAGAAGGGGAGGAGGGGTATTAGCGGAAGTTAGAGAAATCAATTCCGTTAATGCCCTTCCTCCCCTTTTTACCCCATCCCTATTTATTTATTTAAAAAAAATTTCTCTCTTTCCTTCTCACAATAACTCCTTGCCTGTTCTCCACCTTCCTCTGGTGCTCCCCTCCCACTTCTTTCTCCCGAGGCCTTCCGTCCCATGTTCCTCCCCCTTCTCCAGCCTTGTATCCCTTTTGCCAATCAACTTCCCAGCTCTTGGCTTCATCCCTCCCCCTCCTGTCTTTCCTATCATTTTGGACACTGTTGGCTTGGCTAACCCTAGTGTACAGGGCAGGGTTAGAATCTGGTGCAAGTCATGGGAGTGTTAAGAGAATAAACAGGATTATTAATGTAGGATAGATGTCAGTGGACTGCAAGGACTAGAGTCATCGAGTCGTACCACATGGATACAGACCCTGAGCCCAACTCATTCATGCCTACTCCGTTGCCCAGTGAGCTTGTCCCAATGGCCTGCATTTGGCTCAGAGCTCTTTAAACCTCCCCTATCCATGTAGGGATGCTTCTGTAGATGGCTCTTAACTTTTGTCGATGTGCCCTCCTTTTTGCACCAGCTCACTGCAAATATGCACCACCTTTTGTGTGAAGAAGCTGCCCCTTTTCAATCTCTTGCCTCTGATCTTAATCGTGTGCCCTCTTGTTTCTTGCAGCCCTTCCCAGAGAAAAAGACAATGTGCTTCCACCCTTTCTATGCCCCTCATGATCTTATACCCGACTACGTGGTCACCCTTCAATCTTCTACATTCCAGGGAATAAAATCCCAGCCCTCGCAACCGCTTTGTGTAACACAAGCCCTTTATTGCTAACTTCTACAGGTCAAAACGAGGAGGCCTTGTTGCTTTTCCTAAATCGGACATTTGGAGGAATATTTAGTAGATTCCGTGGGTACACTTGGGACTACTGTTTTGTCTCTGGCACTGGCCTTAACTGGTCCTCATGTGGATGATCCCTTGGACATGGATAAGGTAGGGGCAAATCCTGTCGAGAGTGGTCAGCAGACTGGATTTTGGGGGAATAGTTACAAATTAACCTGCTTCCTTGGGGTGGGTCTCAATACCAGGGGGTATCGAGTAGGCTGGTCTGTGTTAAGAAGAATGAGTGTCAGCACTTTGAAACTTGCCAAGTTCTAACAGGGCCCAGTAGTGGCTGAGTGGCTCAACATTCCCATGATTGAGGAGTTAATAAAGTTCAAATTTCAAAGTACATATATGTCATCATATACAATCCTGAGGTTCGTTTTCTTCTGGGCATTCACAGTAAATGCAAGGACCGTTCAGGACTTGAACAGAATTGCTTCACCGAAGGCTGATGAATTGTAAAAATCTCTATTCCGGTGGGCTCTGGGGACTCGATCACTGAATTAATTCACAACAGAGGTGGACAGGTCTGAATGGGAAAAATCAAAGGATATAGGGACGGTGCAGGAAAATGGAGCTAAGGTTGAAGATCAGTCATGATCTTGATGAATGACAGAGAAGTTTGAGGGGCCTAAATTCATGTACGGTATGTTTTTTTTCATTCCATAGAGAACAAACTAGGGATTGAATCACAGACATTGGATTAAGCCAAAAAATGAAAAATCATAAACCTGAAAATAATTTCCACTAAACTGAAGTTCAGTTGCTATTTCATCACTCCACAGACATTAAATCAACTGTGAGGACCACAGAGGTGGTTCATCAGTAATGATGTCATGGTAAGATGTTAAAAACACAGTGTGAACTAATTCACTGCGAGTCAGATGATCTGCTGGAGGAATTCAGCAGACCAAGCAGCAGCTGTGATTAGAGATGGACAGACGACATTTCGGATCGAGACCCTTCATCTGGACAGAGCAGAGGGGAGATAGCCAATGAGCGGGGAGGGCTGGAGCCAGAGCTGAAAAGCGATAGGTGGATCCAGGTGAGGAGGGAGTGATTGGCAGATGGAGTCAGGCATGGGAGAGAACGATGGGAGGTGACATGTGGAGGCAACGAAAGGGTTGCAGATGGTAGTATCTGATGATGTGATGAGAGACCTCGGTGAGGATTGTTGGACCAAATGCTGGAGCACCTGAGACTGGAATGAGAACAGAGTACTAACCTAGACGCTAGATGACAATCCAAGTAGAGTTGACGATTGAACACTGAACCCCCATTCAGGTGCTCCTTAAAAATGTAGCTGCCAATCAGCAGGATGGTCCTGAAACCTTAAAGGGGCCATCCAGCTATCCCCCCTCCAGAGAGTTCGAGCGTCACAACCGCAGAAGCTGGCACAGTTGAGTGCGTGTCGTAATGATGGGAAAGGAGTCAAATGGGGGAGGTGGAGTGGGCAGAGGGGAAACTTTTTGGGGGGGAGGGGACCCAGTGTGAGTGACGGAGAGAATGGAGGAGGGAAAGGAAACAGGTTGATGACGTGTTTATGGTGTGAGTAGGAGGACCAGGGTAGATCAGGATGAGAGAGGAGGGACAGAGGGAGAGATGGTTATGTGAAATTGGAGAATTCAGACCCAGAATCAGGCTTATTAGCACCGGCATGTGATGTGAAATTTGTTAACTTAGCAGCAGCAGTTCAATGCAATACATAATATTGAAGAAAAAGAACAAAATAAAATAATAATAATAAATAAATAAATACAGTATACGTATATTGAATAGTTTAAAAATCATGCAAAAACCATAAATGATATATATTAAAAAAGTGAGGTAGTGTCTAAGGGTTCAATGTCCATTTAGGAATCGGATGACAGAGGGGAAGAAGCTGTTCCTGAATCACTGAGTGTGTGCCTTCAGGCTTCTGTACCTCCTACCTGATGGTAACAGTGAGAAAAGGGCATGTTCTGGGTGCTGGATGTCCTTAATAATGGACGCTGCCTTTCTGAGACACCGCTCCATGAAGATGTCCTGCGTACTTTGTAGGCAAGTACCCAAGATGGAGCTGACTAAATTTACAGCCCTCTGCAGCTTCTTTCAGTCCTGGGCAGTAGCCTCCCCGCCCCCTCCCCACCCCCAATACCAGACAGTGACGCAGCCTGTCAGAATACTGTCCACGGTACATCTATAGAAGTTTTTGAGTATATTTGTTGACATGCCAAATCTCTTCGGACTCCTAATGAAATATAGCCGCTGTCTTGCCTTCTTAATTCAATGTTCATGTCAACACACATAAAATGCTACAGGAACTCAGCAGGTTAGGCAGCAGCGGTGGAAGAAAATGAACAGCTGATATTTCAGGCCAAGACATTTCATCAGGACTGGCTCACCTTCCCGGGTACTGTTGTTCATTTTCCTCCACAGATGTTGTCTGACCCATTTAGTTCCTCCTGCCTTTTGCGTGTGTTGTCCATATTTCCAGCATCTGCAGTCTCTCACGCCCCAATGTTCATGTTGTCGGGTTGTAGACTCCCAAGGCAGAAGTTCGGGTGCTGTGTTCGGGATCTAACTCACTGTCCTTCCATTATGAGAATAAGATGGAAAAGAAGTCTGTGATTAAAGAATTTGACTTGGTGTGTGCTGGCTGTACCAGCACTCTCTGTATAAGGCCAAGGTCTCACTGCTGGCATACTCTGAATTCTTGAGATTAATTGCATGTATGAAGACTCTACAAATTCCTGTCACTTTTTCCAAGTAATAATGTCAAAGGATAATATCACATCATTATTCTAAATGCAAATTCTGGGCCAGAGCGAACTCCTCTGTGCACCTGTCTGGTTCAAATGGTCTAAATCCTGCCTCCTCTAAGACAAAGCCAGCATTTCAGTAAAATCTGAGGCTCACAACATCATTATAAAGTAGGGGCATCCCACATTCTTAAGCAATTCTAGTGAAGAAAACCGAAATATTTGGCCATATACACATTAGTTATATGTGGGATCTTGCTGTTTAGTGGTTTGTGGTGGACCTGGGCCTCCAAATGATAGGAAATGCACATCAAAAGTAACATTGGTTGCAAACTGCAATAGAATATTCTAAAGGCTTAAAATAAAAATTGTAACCTATCTAATGCTGCTGCAATTGTTTAGTGAAATAAAAAGAGAGATGCTACCCTGAGTGACCTCTCTACTAGGCACATCTGTACACCTGCTTTTTAATGCAAATATTTAATCAGCCAATCATGTGGCAGCAACTCAATGCATAAAAGCATGCAGGCATGGTTCAGTTTGTTCAGATCAAACATCAGAATGGTGAGGGAATCTGATCTAAGTGACTTTGACCATGTTGGTGCTAGATGGGGTGGTTTGAGTATCACAGAAACTTCTGATCTCCTGGGATTTTCACACACAACAGTTTCTACAGTTTGCAGAGAAAGATGCGAAAACAAAACCATCCAGCGAGCAGCAGTTCTGTTGGTGAAAATGTCTTGTTCATGAGAGAGATCAGAGGAGAACGGCCAGACTGGTTCAAGCGGACGGGAAGGCAACAGTAACCCAAATAGTGACATTTTACGACAGTGGCGTGCAGGGGAGCGTCTCTGAGCACACAGCACGTCAGACATTGAAGTTTATGGGCTACAGCAGCAGAAGACCTCAAACAAGCACTCAGTGGCCACTTTATTAGGTACAGGTGATTCCTAACAAAGTGGCCACTGAGTATATCTTTTTATTTATTTTTCAGGATATAAGCTTTGCTGGGAAGTTTGCCCCTCTCTAACTACCCTGAACTGGGTGTTTTTTTTTCTGGCCCATTTAAGATACAGCTGCATTGGTGGGACCGAAGTTAAACCAGTACAGGTAAGGACAGTAGGTTTCACTTCCTGACGGACATCAGTGAACCAGATGGGATCTCAAGGCAATTCAGTAGCTGTGGAACTGTCATTATCAAGGCCAGCTGCTTTTTAAAATTGCAGATTATTAACTGAATTTAACTTCCACAGCTGTTGCGTGGGACTTGAACTCAGGCCCCTGCGTTCTTTGTTCGGACCTCTGCATTACTCAGCCACAAACTTAACCGCAGTACCATTACTGTTCCTTCCACAAATTCAGGGCCTGCCAGAACATTTGTAACCACTAGAATACATATGGAATATTTTTCAGAAGTGACCGGTCCTCACTAGAATTTAGAAGAATGCATGGGGATCTCATTGAATATTGGAAGGACTAGATAAGGCGGATGTGGGCAGCATGTTTCCTATGGCGCAGGCATCCAGAACCTCAAAACAGAGGGGTGACCTTTTAGAACAGAGGTAAGGAAGAATGTTTTTAGCCAGAGAGTAATAAATTTGTGGAATGCTCTGCCGCAGACTGCGGTGGAGGACAAGCCCGTGGGCATATTCAAAGCAGAAGTTGGTAGTTTCCTGGTTGGTGAGAAGACAGGTGTAAGGGGGTGAATGGGATCTGGGATCAGCCATGATGGAATGGCAAAGCAGACTCGATGGGCTGAATGGCCTAATTCTGCTCCTCTGTCTTATGGTCTATGGCCTTGTTAGAGTCAGCAGCACAGAAAAAGGCTCTTCAGCCCATTGCATCCAAGCTAATCTTTTAGCCAATTTACACTAATCCTTTTTACCCTGTGTTAAAATCGTGTCCTTCTAAGCCTTGCTTAAGCGCCTGCCCAAATGCCTCTTGTTTAATGTGATTCCACCACATCCTCTTGCAATGCATTCTAGATAGCAACCACTCTCTGTACAACAAATTAGATCCTCTTTACATCTCCTTCCATTTACCCTTTTGCCCTTTTGTTTTTGATGTCCCTAACATGGGAAAACAAGTTTGACTATCTACTCCAATTGTATACTTTCATCAGTTCTTTTTTTTTCTAAACTCAGCCCACTCAATCTCTCCTCATAGCTAAACTCCTCCAATCCAGGCAACATACTGGTGAATCTCACGGTAAGCAAGCATGGTTCGCCAATGTTACACAGCAGCGAACCTGCCCCAGTAACAGAGTGGAAGGGATAAGTATTGGCCTGGGTTTCTTGCCCTCCTACACTGTGGTGTCATGAGGACCAACTCACACAAAATGCTGGAGGAACCTAACAGTTCAGGGAGCCTCTATGGAAATCAATAAACAGTTGATGTTTCAACCTGAGACTCTTCATCGGGTCTGGTTGACGTTTTGGGCTAAGACCCTTCATCAGTGTCATGGGGTCTTTGACGTAGAATCAAAGGAGCAGGCATTACCATGATTTAGCAGTTTTCAGTAGCACATCAGGTTGCATCCAAGGTTAAACTGTTGTAAAAATGCACAGATGCCTCAGTTGAAACGTTTTGTCCCGCAGACTGCAGCTTTAATTCAGTGCCAATCACCGAAGATAACTGAGCAGCAGTGCTTCAGAAAGCGTGACCAAGATGTGACTTATGTGTTCTCACACAAACACTGTTGAAACACTCGTCAGCCCAGTAGCACTGGGAGCAGTTTACTGGAAGGGCCAGGAAACAGAGCTGATCTTGCCCAGTCACCTTAGCAGACCGGCTGTGAGAGACACGTTATCCATAGTGTGTGATATAAGGTCGAGGGCCTTTTCCTTTGGAGTGTAGGTGACAGGGAAGTGATCTAATTGAGCAGTATAAGTTCATGAGAGACATAGATAGGGTGAATATATTCATTCTTTTTCACAGGGTTGGGGAATGAAGAACAAGAGGGTATAGATTTAAAGTGAGGGGAGAGATTTAATAGGAACTTGGGGAGCAGCTATTTTACACAGAGGGTGATCGTATATGGAATGAGCTACCAGAGGAAGTGGATGAAGCAGGTACAATAACAATATTTTAAAAAAATAGTTGGACAGATGCTTAGATAAGAAAGGTTTAGAAGGTTGTGGGCAAGACACAGGCAAGTCAAACCAGATTGAACATCTTGGTGGGCATGAACCAGCTGGCTGAAAGGCCTTTCTCCGTGCTATATGACTCCATGACCATCACCTGACCGTTCGCTGTCACTATAACGAGTACAGATGGTGGTTTATGGGCCTGTGGTGTAAGGGTGCCACAGATTGGTTGTTCTGTCACCATAGTGAATGCAGGCCATGGTTTATGGGCCTGTGGTGTAAGGGTGCTACAGATCGGCTGTTCTGTCACTGTAGTGAACACAGGCCATGGTTTATGGGCCTGTGGTGTAAGGGTACCACAGATGGAATGTTCTCTGTCACTGTAGTGAGTACAGGCCGTGGTTAGTGATATCACTGCACACTACCACTGCAGAAGCCATGGCCTGTGTAATATAAACTGTCCTTACTACTCATAAGATTCAAGTGTCGATAGTCAGAAACTAATTTTATGGGTACCGTGACAATGAATTATGAAGAGGAAAACAAAATTTTTTGAACGATTGTTATTAAAAGAAGGCGAACCACAGAGCTATACACTCACAGCGGGTGCACACTTACACTGGGGCATTGCACACACACTGAGGGGGTTGCACACTGATTGTAAGTGTTCTACAATTGCACTTTGGCACATCACACACATTGCTGGGCCTTGCACACTCACAGTGGGTTTCACTGAAGGTCCCATAAAGCCACTGTGAGATTCTCACTGACCGTTAGGTGTGGACATTTAGTGTTGAATGTGGCACTCTCACTGCTGGGTTTTCACACACTCACTTTGAGCATCACATACCCTCTTTGAGATGTTGCACACTCACCAGTGTGTCGCTGCACACTCGATAGGGCTTTGCACGTTCACAGAGTGGCATTGCACTCACATTACTGTGCATTGCACACTCTCTACTGAGTACCACACACTCACTGCGAGGTGTTGTGCATGCACCGTGCGATGTTGCACACTAACTCTGGTTAACACATAATCCTTACTCACTATGGGGCACCTCACACTCACTGCTCGGTGTCACACACTCAATGTTGCACGTTGTACACTTGCTGTGAGTGTTGCACACTCACGGTAGGACGGTCGCTCACTCGCGGCTGGGCATTGCACGCTTGCTGCAGGGCTTTGCACACTCGCAGTTGTGCTTGGCACAGTTGCTGTGGGCTGTTGCACGCTCATGGCAGGATGTCACACACTGCTAGGCTTTGCACACTCATTGTTGGGCATTGCACACTGTCTGTAATGCAGTGCACACTCAATTATTTCTGTGCCATGGCCTTATTCTCCAGTACAATAAAGCATCAACTTTTACTTCTGCAGCTCTAGTCTCTTTAACATATCCACAGAAGTTCTCGCAATCTGTTTCCATGTCTGTTTTCCACTTTTCTCTTCATTATCAACCCCACGGCTCGAACTTCTGAATTCTTTTCCTGTTCCCCAGGCACACAGGACTTCTCTTGGCAGTGATATACAACTTTTTCTTTGATATCTGTGGCCAAACCACTTTTCCTGTTTTCTTCTTCTTGCTGCTAGGGGGAAATATGTTGCTCGCAATCTTTGTAGTTTTTCTTTAAAGGTTAGTCCTTGGCTGGCTTAAAGATATATTCCTTTCAATATAGTTTCCCAAACTGCTACGGCCAACCCAAGTAATATACCCTGTTTTATTCAGATTTAAGGCCCTTACTTCAGATTTAACTTGGTTATTTTAAATCTTTAAATAAAATTCCTCCGAGGATGTTGTGGTTTGGAGGCTTGCACGCTTCAACGATCCAGAAAGCTGTGCTGCCTGGAGTCCGGGCTTTATGCTTCTGCTCTTGGTTGGGTCACCCACGCCAAACAAGCCAAAGTGTAGAGGCCAGGCTGAGAGTGGTCTACCAGACGGGGTTCAGCTCAGGGCTAACCACCCTGAATGGTAAAACAAAATTGTTACCGAGGCACCGATGCAGAATCCTTCCACATCTGCTGTTGTTGTTCCTCTCTGTGCCATTTGGTGCATCAGGCAGCAACTTTGCCATTTCTTCACTATTTGTCTGTTTTTTTTTGTGAGGTTGAGTTGCTAGCTCAACACTCAACTCAGCAGGGATGGAAAGTGCACAAGGAGCCAGCAGGGTTCGAACCTGGGACCACTTGCCTGGAAGTCTGATGTGGATGCCTTGCCACCGTTGGCCACTTTCTACATCTGATTGTGACAGAATTTCCGGCTCTTCACATGGGACTTGCATGACTGACAGTAGTGAAAACCATGAGGAAGTTACTGACATGCTGAGGAAAGCCCTGAACACCACCAGAGATAGAGGATCTAATTGCTGCCCTAAACACCAGTGGTATAATGGGCCGTAAGTAAGTAAGTTAAATAAAGTTGTATCATATTATCATAGATTGATCACAAAAACTCACTTAATGATCAGATACATCCTAATTATATAGATCCAAAGTAGCTCCTTCCCAGATTGGAAATTCCTAATAGGAATTCCCAAATTCCTGAACATGCTGAACTACAAATCTCTTTGTGAATTCATCCACATCCTTCCATGCCTGTGCATTTTGTTTTCTGAGTCCATCTGTACATTAAGGCTGTCCACCCTTGTTACATGAACCTTTAATTTTACACTATGCCCAACATTACCCCCATTGTTCTAGGACGTTGTATATATACAGGTAGCCTTCCCCTAGCTCTCTTGAACTGCTTGATCTCCCGAGTTAGGAATCCTTCTCTCTTCTGCCCTTATTCCAGTTGTTTTTTTTTAAAATCCCGACAGCCCCATCTCTTTTTGTCAGTAACACAAGAGATTCTGCAGATGCTGGAAATCCAGAGTAACACACTAAATGTTGGTGGAACCCAGCAGGTCAGGCAGCATCCATGGAAATGAATAAACAGTCGACATTTCGAACCAAGACCCGTCATCAGGACTGTTATTTTATAGGTGCTGCCTGACTTGATAAGTTCCTCCAACATTTTGAGTGGGTTACTCTTTTTTTTTTAGTTCTGTCTTCTAAAATATTTAATTCCAAACCTTACACGAGGAATTAAAAAACCCCAACCTTGTTCACCTTGCAACTATATCTCTACAATAACTCGCCAGTCTTGCTTCTAATGTTGCCCACGTTCATGTAAAGAGCCTTCAGTTTTGCCCTTGCACCATTTTTCTCTGCTCTAACTGACTGGAGATATAATCATTGTTCATAAGCTCTTTCCCTCCCTGACGAACTGCCCATCATTACCCATTTCGCTCCCCTGCACCATCACTTTGTCCTTTCTCTTTAACCTCCTAAATTTGGCCTCGTCAGAACCTACACCACCATTGCCTAACCAGGTAATTAGTTTAAAGCCTTACCTGTAGCCCAAGTTATTTCATTCATTGCGATATGGGTCCCAGCATGATTCAAACAAAGCCTGTCCCAGTGATCATCACGGCCTTTCCCCATCACTGATACCAGCGACCTATGAATTGAAACCTGTTTCTCACACACCAGTCTTTGAGCCACTCATCCAATTTTTGGATCTTATTGACCCCATGCCGACTTACAGTGGGCTCAGGTGGTAATTGCCTTTGTGATTTTGCTTTTTTAATTTGGACCCCAGCTGTTCATATTCCTCAGCTGAACGTCCTTCTTCATCCTCTCCATGTCGTTGGTTCTTGGGTGGATCTTTCCCTTCCTATCCCGTTTCTCCTTAACTCTCTGAAAATGTTCTGATAATTGGTAATTGGTTTATTATTTTCACATGCATCGAGATACAGTGATAAACTTCATTTTTATGCCATCCAGACAGATCATTTCAATAGGTTTCAATAGGTACATTTAATGTCAGAGAAACGTATACAATGTACATCCTGAGATTCTTTTTCTTTACAAACATCCATGAAAACAGAAGAGTGCCCCAAAGAATGAATGACAGTTAAATGTTAGAACCCCAAAGCAACCCCCCAGCACCCCCACACATAGACAGCAGCAAAGCAACAAACCCCGCCTCCCCCACCAGCATAAAATCATCAGTACCCTCCACCAGGCACTCAAGCATGCAGCAAAGCATCAGTAAAGACACAGACTTACAGTACCCCAAAGACTACCCGTTCACCCGGTAATTCGACATAACACAGGCTCTCTCTCTCTCTCTTTCTCTCTCCCTAATAAGGGAAAAAGAGGTGTTTCACAGCGAGAGGGGAGATATAACAAAAACAACTTGCTGATTTATGGTGTTTGAATTCTGTTGCGTCACTTTTTCTGAGCTCTCTGCCCAAAGACCTTGGGTCCCTGGACACACAGCCAGCAGCCAGGTGGCTGTTTTCGATCTTCCGTGTACTCCCATGACACATCAGGTGGCGGCACCGACCTCAAATCCGCCCGCCTCCAAAGTCACGAAAATCTGGCACCCTGAAGGCACGCTAGTCTTCCAGGCTGCATCCTTGGCATGTCGAAAAGTGGCCGGATGTGAAGCCCTGAGAGCGGGTCCCATTTCCGCAAAGAACCAAAGTCAACGTGTAACTGCAGGTCAGGGTCTTCAATAGAACCCTGAAAAGGAGAAAAAAGAGATAATAAAGATAGAAATAAAGCTGTTTCTAGGTAATAGAAAAGAAAACTCAATAACAAAATGCAGAATATAGAACCACAGTTACAAAGAAAGTGCATTACAGGTAGACAGTAAGATGCAGCGTCCATGATCAGGTAGATACAGTGTGATAGAATCTGTCCGTGAACCTGATAGTGTGTGTTCTTCAGCTTTTGTACCTTCTGCCTGAAGGAAGCGGGGAGAAGAGAGAATGTCCGGGGTGGGTGGGATTGTTGATTATCTTGGCTGCTTTCCCAAAGCAGCGGGAAATGTGGACAGAGTTCTTGGAGGGGAAGCTGAGCTCTGTCCACAACCCTCTGCAACTCCTTCTGGTCTTGGGCAGAGCAGACGCCATAAAGAGCCATCACGAATCCTGAAAGGATGCATTCTATGGTGTATGTGTAAAAATTGCTGACAGCCCACAGGAATGTGCCAAATTTCCTTAGCCTTCTGAGGAAGTAGAGGTGTTAGGGTGCTGCTTTAGCCATAGTGTCCTTGTGGTTCTGAACCCTGGCTCCAGGTGGGCAGCCTTGAGCACTCATGACCTTGACTGTGGAGAACTGCATTCTTTGAATGACCACACTGCGTTCCTGTCCATTTCCCAACCTAAATGGCTGCACTGCACCACAGTGCTGTGGTCACTTTGCACAGTGGAGCTGAGGGTGATTCGACACCAATTCTGGATCCTCATACCTGCCTCCTTCAGTCACAGCTTAATGAACGATCATTCCACAGTACAGTGTGGCCAAGTCATACATTCAAGTATCCAGGTACCTCTCCTCTTCACTAACCCAAGCTCAGGCTCAAGCTGCAATCACTTCCTGTGGACGTGGTCACCAAGGGTTACAGTAATTTCCATTAACTCCCACATTCTTCACGCCACTTTTAAATTATTTAATTTAAAAAAATCATTTTATCTAATTCTGTCACCATAGCACTTTCTTGCTTACTAAAATCTGCACTTCCTTGGAGCTGAACTTTAAGCAGTCTGATTTAAATGAGCACCGAACACAACACACATTTTGTTCAGGCCTCAGTTTTATATTCTTAGGTAACAGCCTTCTGTCTCACTGAATTAATCAATTGTGGCTCATTACACAACTACCTGGCAAGTCTGATACTCATTTATTACTGCAGTTTAACATTACTTATCTATAAAACTAAGTGAAATGCAATACTCTATGGTAGCCATGCCCAAACTACATCATTCAAACAATATGAAACATAGTTTACTAACTGCAAAGAATGCTCACCTTTCAAAATTTAATTCATTCTTACCAATGCATATTTCACTTTCCACTAAGTCTCATTCTCCCATAACAAACATCACTCCTACTTCCAATGGGTCACTCACTCACTACAGGGCATCATTCAATGACCTGAAAGCATCAGGAATTCTTTCGAAAATAGCACTCACTTACCAAAATATCACTCATCACTAACAAACTACCAGTTCAGCATTCACCACTAATAGATCATCACTCACCACTAACAAATCATCATTCATCACTAACAAACCATCACTCAAAACTACCAAATCATCATTCACCACTAACAGATCATCACTCAGTCACTCTAAAACATTACACACTCACTGCAAAGCATCAACTGGTCCCTGCAAAACATCACTTACACTGCAATACTTTACATGTTTGCTAAAAAAGCATTGTTCACTCACTGCAAAGAACCATTCACTTAGCACAAAGCAAAACTCCTTAATTGCACTGGGTCAATGAGTCAGGGCAACATATCATTCACTCATTTCAAACCATCATTAACTTCGCCCTCCATTGGTCGGGCTTCACCATAGATGTTGTGTCCCACCTGCCTATGTGTCATGCAAGTCAGTATGCAAACCAAGGCAATACAATATGGAAAGAAAGCTGTTGCGCATGCAGCAAGCTCTCCCTCTCTAAAGAAATGTCAGAAATTGATACAGTTTAGTACCAGTGGCATTGCAGTAGTTACTATTGGATTCTACGTAGGACTGCGTTAGGGACTCCAGCACCAGAGTTTTCCTTGGGGTTTACTGCTGAAGCCTTCCCCATGAGCGGGTGTAGCTGCAAGGCAGTGAAGATGCAAGATCAGAGTTTTCCTTCTCCTAAATGAACTCCCAACCAGAGCTGATGAGTCCTATCTGCTCAAAGTGACTGGTATTAAGGCACTAGTAACCTGCCTTAGCCCTTTCTCCTGTCAGTATAAATGGCTCTGTTGGGCTTAATAGCTAAGCCACACATGAAGGCTTGGAGCTGGAAGTAATTGCCAGAGGCTATTGGAGCTACACATTATTGAGAGCATTTTACAGGTTGTGGGAGATTATCCCGCTACCTTTCCCACTTATGATAACCTTAAGCAACCTTAACTTAGCACAAAAACAGTATGCATCATTTGCTGTGTCAGCATTTACCACACAGTGTTCTTTAGCACTCAGTGCAACAATTTGTTGATTGACTACAAAGATTTTGTTTGTTGGTTTAATAATTACTGATTTATACACACAATTGTTTTGCAAGTTTTGGGGAGCTGGAAGGAGATGTTATGTAATTCTTGGAGTCTGATCTTGCGATAATGTTAAAGGCATAGGCACTGGCACCTGTTGCATTAAATCATTATCAAACAAGAAACTGCAAATGTATCAAGATCACCCATTTAAAAGCAAAGATGCAATGCAGGTGCTTTAGGAGGCATTGGGCAGACTGTACTTGGAGAATTCTGAGCAGTTTTGGGACCCTTGCCTAAGAATGGATGGGCTGGCATTGGAGAGCATCCAGAGGAGGTTCACAAGAATGGTTCTGGGAATTAAAGGATTAACGTATGAGAAGCATTTGCTGTACTCACTGGAGTTTAGAATAATGGGGGGTGAGAAGACCTCATTGAAACCTATCCAATATTGAAAAGCCCAGACAGAGTGGACATGGAGAGGATGTTTCCTATAGTGGGGGAGTCTAGGACCAGAGGGTACAGCCGCAGAATACAAGGATGCCCTTTAGAACAGAGATGAGGAGGAGTTTCTTCAGCCAAAGGTTGGTGAATCTATGGAATTCATTGCCACAGATGCCGGTAGACTATGGTAGGGTCTAAATGAGATCACTGGGTGCAAAGAAAAGGCTGGGAATATCAATAACTGTGGCGCTTCTCTTCCTGATGAACTTAACGTATTCTACGCAAGATTCGAACAGAAGAGGAGCGTCCTGCTCCCCCCAAATGAACCGGACCTGGTGGCATCAAGATTCATTGTCACCGAGGAGGACATTAGAAGGGCCTTCCTGAAGATAAATCCAAGGAAGGCGATGGGCCCAGATGGCGTCCCGGGATGGGTTCTCCGGGCCTGTGCGAGTGAGCTAGCTGGAGTGTTTGCTGACATCTTCAACTGCTCCTTGCTTCAGTCTAAGATCCCCTCATGTTTTAAGAAGACAACGATAATCCCAGTGCCGAAGAAGAGCAAGGTGGCATGCCTGAATGACTATCGACCTGTGGCTCTGACATCAATTGCTATGAAGTGCTTCGAGCAATTAGTTATGGCACAGGTCAACCACAGCCTACTGGTCAACCTCGACACTTTGCAATTCGCCTACCGGAGCAGCAGGTCAACGGCAGATGCCATCTCTCTGGCCCTATATTCCGCCTTAGAACACCTGGAGAATAAAGATGCATATGTAAGGCTCCTTTTCATTGACCACAGCTCTGCCTTTAATACCATCATTCCAAATAAACTGATTCCTAACTCCGGAACCTGGGCCTTAGCACTCAGATCTGCAGCTGGATCTTCAACTTCCTCACAGACAGGATCCAGGCTTAAAAATAGGGGACAAGCTCTCCTCTACAATCACTCTGAGCACCGGTGCCCCACAAGGCTGTGTACTCAGCCCCCTGCTGCACTCACTGTACACCCATGATTCTGTAGCCAAGTTTCCATCGAACCCAATATATAAGTTTGCTGATGACACCACAACAATTGTAGGCCGTATCTCGGGTAATGATGAGTTTGAGTACAGAGAGGAAATTAAGAACCTGGTGGCATGGTACGTAGACAATAACCGATCCCTCAACGTCAGCAAGACGAAGGAATTGGTTGTTGACTTCAGAAGGAGTAGTGGACCGCATGACCCAATTTACATCAGTGGTGCGCAAGTGGAACAGGTCAAAAGCTTTTAAGTTCCTTGGGGTCAATATCACAAATGACCTGACTTGGTCCAACCAAGCAGAGTCCACTGCCACCAGCACCTTTACTTCCTGAGAAAGCTAAAGAAATTTGGCCTGTCCCCTAAAACCCTCACTAATTCTTATAGATGCACCGTAGAAAGCATTCTTCTAGGGTGCATCACAACCTGGTATGGAAGTTGTCCTGTCCGAGACCGGAAGAAGCTGCAGAAGATCGTGAACACAGCCCAGCACATCACACAAACCAATCTTCCGTCCTTGGACTCATTTTACACCGCACGCTGTCGGAGCAGCGCTGCCAGGATAATTAAGGACACAGCCTACCCAGCCAACACACTTTTCGTCCTTTTCCCTCTGGGAGAAGGCTCAGGAGCTTGAAGATTCATACGGCCAGATTTGGGAACAGCTTCTTTCCAACTGTGATAAGACTGCTGAACGGATCCTGACCCAGATCTGGGCCGTACTCTCCAAATATCTGGACCTGCCTCTCAGTTTTTTTTGCACTACCTTACTTGCCCTTTTCTATTTTCTATTTATGATTTATAATTTAAATTTTTAATATTTACTATCGATTTGTACTCCAGGGAATGAGAAGCGCAGGATCAAATATCACTGTGATGATTGTACGCTCTAGTATCAACTGTTTGGCGACAATAAAGTAAAGTAAAGATGTCCATGGTGGACAAGTTGTTAGATATATTTAAAACAATGTTGATAGGTCCTTGATTAGTAAGGGTGTCAAAGGTTACAGGACGAAGCCTGGAGAATGGGATTGAAAGGGATAATAAATCAGCCATGGTGGACTGGTGGAACAAACTCAATGGGCTGAATGGCCTAATTCTGCTCCTATGTATTGTGGTCTTGTGTTTGTTAAACTGAAAATCACTTAATCTTCTGTATTACCTCTAGCAACCTAGCCCCAGAACATCAGCATCAAAATAAATGATACAACTCAGAAATCTCAAGTGCCAGAGTCTCAAGAACCACTCAGAAACAGCTCTTCTCAGACAGCAGCTCAAAAACATTGTGTTGACTCCAACAGATGTGCAAAGTGTAATAGTGTATGGGCTGCCCCGGGCGTCCCACCATTACTGATACCTGTGGAGGCTTTTCTACCACAAAGAACAAGTACAAGTTCATGAGACTGACCTGGAGATCCAGGACCTAATTATCTAGGATGGAAGCTCCACCAATCCCCAAGGGAAGAGAGATATGTCCAGTGGAGATCCTATGGTGTAAAATGAGCTGCTTGGTGGAGAGGGGCAGGAGTGACAACAACTTACCAACAGCTATGATATATTTGGGTTCTTCAGGACCGTCAAGATCATCCAAGGGCCTAACCCACTGGGAACCAGGAACAGGGGGTGGATTTATCTAGGACATTGAGGCAGCTCATTGTCTACTAGAAGGAAAATCTCAAAGACCTCCACAACCATAACTCTGTTGTTGATATGATCTCCCTTCACCCCATCCAACTACAGGTTTAAAAAAAAGTGCATAACCAATTGTGTTGCAGATTGTAGCTCGTCAGTATGAACTCTGGGTGGCCCAATGGCCGCAGTTCATTCCTGGGTGACCCAAATATTTGCTGGTATCTTGCAGTGGAAGCAAAAGTTTTGGTACCTTGGTAGGTTTTCTGTGAAATAAAAGGGTGACTTCTGCTTGAGGAATCAGTACATGCCATCTTTTCCCTCACACACATATAATGCCCTGGTTAAGATTTCTACTGCTATGCTGTAGGTATTTCAATTTAGAAGTTTTTTTGCAAAAGCTGGTAGTCCAATCGCAAACAAGAGAAAATTTGTAGATGCTAGAAATCTAAGCAACACACACAAAATTCTGGAGGAATTCAGCATATGAAAAAGAGTAAACACCTGTGGAAAAGGGTCTTGACGAAGGGTCTCAGCCGAAAACATTGACTGTACACTCTTTTCCATAGATGCTGCCTAGCCTGCTGAGTTCCTCTAGCATTTTGTGTGTTTCCTGCTGGTAGACTGTTTTGGTTTCAGCTAAAAGTAAGGTTCCATGCTGTTCAACTTGCGTATGTTGTGTCAGCCAATCAAGATGGTGGGATCAAAAGAAAGTTCTAGAGAGAGTGGGGCGGAGAGAGTTTGGTGACGGATAGTAGTCCAGTTCGGGGTCTTTTGGCAAGAGCTGCAAAGCAGGACAATAGGAAAGATGCTTCAGAATGCCTTTGGAAGGGGAGTCCCTGTTACACAAAGTGCTTTGTGCAGATGAATGGCTCCAAGGAGGAAGGGCAATACTCCCAAGAGAGAGCCAGTTCATTCGAGGTGGACTTTAAGGGAAGTTCGGAATGTGGCGGGTGCTTTTACTCTGACTGTGGGTCCGGTGCGTGAGCTAAAGATGACTACAGTATGAGCTACAACATTATGTGCACATTTAGACTGGATTTACTGTAATGGGCCTTTTTTTTCTCTTATTAAATGTTTGATAAAGTTGAAATTAGTAAATATACTTCTTTAATAATTTTATGCGTTGTACCATCTGTTATTTCTTGCCGACCCATAATTGTGTATGGCAGTACTTACACAGCATTCGCTCAAATCGAGGTTCCTTTAATCGGAATATCAGAATCTTCCTATTTTGGTTGAACCCCAAATCATATCGAATCAAATTGAATTTCTTTCTTTTTAAATCTTTTTATTGAGTAAGTATACAAAAAAGGTAAGCCATATAAACATTAATACAATGTTAAAGTATAATAAAATTCCAAAAGATATCAATACCAATAAGAAATTACTGCAAACAATGTAATTTAAACATAAGAAACCAAGATAACATAATAGTATACTAAATTTTATATATATCAATGGAAAAAAAAGAAAAAAAAAACCCCAAAAAAAAACCCACCGTGCAGCTAACTAAAAGCAAAGCAAAGCAATGGGCTAACTTGAAACCAAACAGAGTTAAACTTAAAATCACGTCCTCAATCCCGACCTCCATTAAAAACAGTGAAAAAAAAACAAGAAGGGTAAATATTACATTAAATGAAAATATCGAATAAAAGGTCCCCAAATCTGTTCAAATTTAAATGAAGAATCATAAAGGTTACTTCTAATTTTCTCCAAATTCAAACATAAAATCGTCTGAGAAAACCAAAAAAAGGTAGTTGGAGCATTAAGCTCTTTCCAATGTTGTAAAATACATCTTTTCGCCATTAAAGTAAGAAATGCAATCATTCTACGGGCTGAAGGGGAAAGATTACTAGAAATTTTAGGTAGTCCAAAGATAGCAGTAATAGGGTGAGGAGAGATATCTATATTTAATACCTTAGAAATAATATTGAAAATATCTCTCCAAAAAGTTTCCAAAGCAGGGCAAGACCAAAACATATGAGTTAAAGAGGCTATCTGCCCCGAACATCTATCACAGAAAGGATTAATATGCGAGTAAAAACGCGCTAGCTTATCTTTGGACATATGTGCTCTATGAACCACTTTAAATTGAATTAGGGAATGTTTAGCACAAATAGAGGAAGTATTAACTAATTGTAAAATCTGCCCCCAATCATCCACAGAAATGGTAAGCCCCAATTCCTGTTCCCAATCTACCCTAATCTTATCAAATGGAGCTTTCCTAAGTTTCATAATAATATTATAAATCATAGCCGATGCACCTTTCTGACATGGATTAAGGTTAATTATCGAATCTAAAATATATGTAGGAGGAAGCATTGGAAAGGAAGAAAGTATAGTACTTAGGAAATTTCTAACTTGTAAATATCTAAAAAAATGTATTCTTGATAAGTTATATTTATTAGATAATTGTTCAAAAGACATAAGGGAACCATCTAAAAATAAATCCAAAAACCGTAAAATACCCTTAGTCTTCCAAGTTTGAAAAGCGCGATCCGTAAAAGAGGGAGGAAAAAATATGTTACCTAAAATAGGAATCGCTAACCCGAATTGATTAAGATCAAAAAATTTTCTGAATTGAAACCAAATGCGCAAAGCATATTTAACTATCGGGTTAGAGACCTGCTTAAGACGTTTCGAATCAAAAGGGAGAGAGGAGCCTAAAATAGAACCAAGTGTATAACCCTGAACAGATTGTAATTCCAATGCTACCCATTTAGGAATAGATAGTATGTCCTGGTCAAGTAACCAAAATTTCATATGTCGAATATTAATAGCCCAATAATAGAATCTAAAGTTAGGTAATGCTAAACCTCCATCTCTCTTAGCTTTCTGTAAATGTATTTTACCCAGTCTCGGATTCTTATTCTGCCAAATAAATGAAGAAATTTTAGAGTCAACTTTATCAAAAAAAGATTTTGGAACGAAAATTGGTAATGCCTGAAACACATATAAAAATTTTGGCAAAAAAAACATCTTAACCGCATTAATACGACCAATCAAAGTTAAATATAAAGGAAACCATTTAGATGAAAGTTGAGTAATATGGTCTATTAATGGTAAAAAGTTAGTCTTAAATAAATCTTTGTATTTACAAGTAATTTTAATCCCAAGATATGAAAAGTAATTATTAATCAATTTAAATGGAAATTTATAATATAAGGGAAGATGTTTATTAATCGGAAAAAGTTCACTCTTACTAAGATTTAATTTATAACCTGAGAAAAGACCAAATTGTACTAATAACTCTAAAACAGCAGGAATGGATCTCTCAGGATTAGAAATATATAAAAGTAAATCATCAGCATAGAGTGATAATTTATGGGACTTTAATCCCCGAGTTATCCCAGTAATATTTGAAGATTCTCAAATAGCAATTGCAAGAGGTTCTAATGCAATATCAAATAATAGGGGACTAAGAGGACAGCCTTGTCGAGTACCACGAAAGAGAGGAAAAAAAGGTGAGTTTAAAGAGTTAGTACGAACCGAGGCTACAGGGGAGTGATATAACAGTTTAATCCAGGATATAAATCTCAAGCTAAAATTAAACATTTCAAGCACCTTAAAAAAATAAGGCCATTCTACTCTATCAAAAGCTTTCTCGGCATCTAAAGAAATAACACACTCAGGAACATTTTGTGAGGGAGTATAAACGATATTTAACAATGTACGAATATTATAAAAAGAGTAACGACCTTTAATAAAACCCGTTTGGTCTTCCGAAATAATAGAAGGAAGTACTTTTTCTAGTCTATTTGCTAATAACTTAGAAAAAACTTTAGAATCAACATTTAATAAAGATATTGGTCTATAAGATGCACATTGAGTAGGGTCTTTATCCTTCTTTAGTATTAGAGAAATTGATGCTCTATTAAAAGATTCAGGAAGTTTACCAAGTTTCAAAGAAGCCTCAAAAACCCTACCGAGCCAAGGAATCAATAAAGAAGCAAAACATTTATAAAATTCAACGGTAAACCCATCAGGGCCAGGAGCTTTCCCCAGATTCATAGAAAAAATAACATTCTTAATCTCATCCATTGTAATGGAAGTATCTAATAAGGAAGACATATCCTGTGAAATCTGAGGGAAGTCTAACTTATCTAAAAAATCATTCATATATTTAGAATCTCGAGGAGACTCTGATTGATATAAAGAAGAATAAAAATCACAAAAGGTTTGATTAATCCCCACATGATCCAGTATCAATCGATCATTTTGGTTATAAATCTGATTGATTTGAGATTTAACATAATTAGATCTCAATTGATTAGCCAGCAGCTTGCCAATTTTGTCACTGTGAACATAAAAGTCACTTCTTGTTTTCTTTAATTGGTTTACAATCGAGGACGAGAGTAGTAAACTGTGTTCCATTTGAAGTTCAGTTCTTTGTTTATATAACTCCTCAGAAGGAGCCATAACATATTTCTTATCAATTTCTTTAATCTTGTCCACAATTACCATCTCCTCCTGCTTCTGTTTCTTCCTCAAAGCAACAGAATACGAAATAATCTGACCCCGAATATAGGCTTCAAAAGTGTCCCAAAGAGTGTTAACCGAAATATCTTCTGTATGGTTAATTGTAAAAAAAAAGCTCAATCTGTTCATTCATAAAATTAACAAAGTCCGAGTCCTGAAGCAACAGCGAATTAAAACGCCATTGTCTATTATTCGGTATATTGGCCATAATTTTAATAGAAAGCTTAAGTGGAGCATGATCCGAAATGGTTATAGAATCATAATCACATTTAATCACTGAAGGAATAAGACGAGAATCAATGAAAAAATAATCAATTCTTGAATAGGAATGATGAACATGTGAAAAGAAGGAAAAATCTTTTTCCTGAGGATGCAGAAAACGCCAAATGTCCGTCGACCCAGAATCAGAAAGGAAAAAATTAATCAGATTTGCAGATTTATTAGGTAAAGTCCGTAAAGGAGCCGAACGGTCCAAAGCTGGAGACAAACAGGTATTAAGATCTCCGCCCCAGATCAATGAAAACTCGTTCAAATTCGGAAACTGATCGAACAATGATTTATAAAATTCCGGACAATCCATATTAGGAGCATAAACATTAACCAAAACTACTTTTTTATTAAATAGTAAACCACTAACCAATAAAAATCTACCATTCGGATCAGAAATAATATCCTGTTGTATAAAAATAACTGAGGAATCTATAAAAATAGAGACGCCTCGAATCTTAGCATTGGAGTTCGAATGAAATTGTTGTCCCTTCCAGAATTTGAAAAAACGTAGTCTGTCCCCCCTCCGTACATGGGTCTCTTGTAAAAATAAAATTTGTGCTTTAAGTCTCCGGAACACTTTAAAAACTTTTTTCCTTTTAATAGGATGATTAAGACCATTAGTATTCCAGGAGACAAAATTAATGATAGACTCCATAAATCCTAAAGTCAACCCACAACAAGGAGGATTGACGATAGGCGCGACCCACAAACCCGGAGAGGAAACAGAACATACAAAAGATACCGGGAAAAAGGACGCAACCAGTACTTCAATAATGTATATAGCCCAAAGAGAAACAAACTAAAACGTGAAGCCCCTCCCACCACCCCCCACCCCAAGACCCCAAGGCAAAATCTAAAGCAGACCAGCCAGAAAGAAGCAAGCGCTAAAACTACCCCCATGACTTCCGGTATACGCTCCCTAAAAAAAAAGGTATAAATATGAAAAGGATCAGCTAATTGTAAAACAGTAAAAAAGTAAAAAAAAAAGGTAGCTCAATTAAAATACACACAGAACAGAACAAAAGCCGGAAAATATATATTAAAAAAAACCACAATAAACCTCAAACCCATGAATAGACACAGCAACAAGAAACAATAAGATTATTGACATAAAGTGGTTATAAAAAGCAAAACAGAATAAAATTAAAAAAAAACTACAAAATTTAAGGCCACACAGGAAATACGTAAGATGACAAAAGGGAAGTAACCACCCAGAATCCCCTGGGAAAAGAAAGAAATGACGCAGTTAAAAAGAAAGTTTAGCAACCATATTAAGAAATCGAATCAAATTGAATTTAATTGATTTTATTACTTACATCCTTCATATACATGAGGAGTTAAAATCTTTATGTTACGTCTCAGTCTAAATGTGCAATGTGCAATTTATAGTGATTTATAATAAATAGAAAGTACAACAATATAACATAGAAATACAGTTGTATCAGCATGAATTAATCAGTCTGATGGCCTGGTGGAAGAAGCTATCCCGGAGCCTGTTGGTCCTGGCTTTTATGCTGTGGTACCATTTCCCGGATGGTAGCAGCTGGAACAGTTTGTGGTTGGGATGACTCAGGCCCCCAATGATCCCTTGGGCCCTTTTTACACACCTGTCTTTGTAAATGTGCTGAATAGCAGGAAGTTTACATCTACAGATGAGCTGGGCTATCCGCACCACTCTCTGCAGAGTCCTGCGATTAAGGGAAGTACAGGTCCCATACCAGGCAGTGATGCAGCCAGTCAGGATGCTCTCAGTTGTGCGCCTGTAGAAAGTTCTTAGGATCTAGGGGCCCATACCAAATTTCTTCAACCGTCTGAGGTGAAAGAGACGCTGTTGTGTTTTTCACTGCACAGCTGATGTGTACAGACCACATGAGATCCTTGGCGATGTGGATGCCAAGGAACTTAAAGCTGTTCACCTTCTCAACCCCTGATCCATTGATGTAAATAGGGGTTAACCTGTCTCTATTCCTCCTGTAATCCACAACCAGCTCGTTTGTTTTTGCAACATTGAGGGAGAGGTTGTTTTCTTGACACCACTGTGTTAGAGTGATGACTTCTTCTCTGTAGGCTGCCTTGTTATTATTTGAGATTAGGCCAATCAGTGTAGTGTCGTCAGCAAATTTAATTATCAGGTTGGAGCTGTGAGTGGCAACACAGTCATGGGTATACAGAGAGTAAAGGGCTTAGGACACAACCCTGAGGGGCATCTGTATTGAGGGTCAGAGGGGCAGAGGTGAAGGAGCCCGCTCTTAACACTTGCTGGCAATCTGACAGGAAGTCCAGGACCCAGCTACACAAGGCCACCCTAGACACTTATTGTTTTTGAAAGATGCCCTTCTCACTGCTGAGTTCTGCGACTGTCAGCAGAATTAGCTATCGAGTCAAGTTTGCCTAGGAGCCCAGTGAGAGGGTTACACGCACCAGGTGCAGTTTTGGTATTGAAGTGAACTATCACAGTAATTCTAACTGGGGAGACTGACATAGCAACACTCTTGTTGTCCTTCTCACTTGCTCAGGTTCTTCAACCATCTCATCAGTATTCATTCTTCTCCAGGGAAAATTTCTCAATCCTTGATCTGACCAGAGGTGGAAAATGTCCTTACAAAAGCAACCTAGCCTTTGGAACAGGTGGCAATCCTGCTGCAGTTTTAAACTTGGCAGTGAATAGCTTCATTCTTAGTGGACTTGTTAAGGATATACCTGGGATCTCAAAAACACTGTAAACATGATGTGATTGTCAAGAAAGGAGACAAGGGCAAACATCTCAGAGGGTCTTCCAGCTGCCCGTCACAAGGAGGGAATTGCACAGTCAGTCTCAACTGCCTCCGCTTGGTGCTGCCTCTGGCACAACATGGATTCATTTCTCTGCTCTGTGGAGATGTTCTTCACCGTGTGAGAAATGCAGGGAACAGCAGCAACCACAATCTGTGGCCTTTTTCAAATTCTCTGGTGCTTTGGATTCCATCAATTGGGAGCAACTATGACCTTCCTCAAATTCAAGTGCCAACAGGGATTCAATTGAATCTTGAGTAACACGTTCAAAATGCTGAAGACTCTTGACTTGAAATGTTGACTGTTTATCCCTTTCCATAGGTAAGTCTGACCTGCTGAGGTTCCTCCAGTATCTTGTATGTATTACTCTGGATTTCCAACATCTGCAGAATCTCTTGAGTTTTTCATTTGGATCTTATATGCTTCGTGACATTGTGCAAACAATAGGTCTTTCGACATAACTAATGTTTGAGAAGACTGGTATTGAATGAGACTGTGCCATTGTTCCATCACTTTTAGTCTTTTTCTCCACAATGTGGCACCTCTCAGGGAGTCATGGAGACAGAAGCAGACCCTTCAGCCCAACCAGTTCATGCTGACCAAGACGCTGTTCTAAGCTAGTCCCATATGGTCCAAATTCAGGCAAATGGTACGAGTGTAGATGGGCATCTCACATTATTTAAACAAATAACCCACAGGACTGGGGTCAATCTATGGTTGAGTGAACTTGTCCTTTTCTCCTTGGAGCAACACAAGATGAGAGGTGATCTGATAGAGGTGTATAAGATAATAAGAGGCATTGATTGTGTGGATAGTCAGAGGCTTTTTCCCAGGGCTGAAATGGCTAACATGAGAGGGCACCGTTTTAAGGTGCTGGGAAGTAGGTACAGAGGGGATGTCAGGGATAAGTTTTTTATGCAGAGAGTGGCGATTGTGTGGAATAGGCTGCTGGCAATGGTGATGGAGGCGGATACAATAGGGTCTTTTAAGAATTCCTGGATAGGTACATAGAGCTTAGAAAAATAGAAGGCTATGAGTAACCCTAGGTAATTTCTAAAGTAAGTACATGTTTGGCACAACATTGTGGGCCGAAGGGCCTGTATTGTGCTGTAAGTTTTTTATGTTTCTAGAACTATTGGGAAATGATCCAACGACAGTGAATGCACTCCAGAACCAAGAGCACACAGACCTCAGCTGCTGAGATGCTTGCTTAGAGGCCAAGCTCCAAGCCATCGTTGACTTGTTCATCCAAGTATAGAAGAGAACGGAACTTTACACACAACATCCACAGGTTCTCTCCTAACCTGCCCCCACTGTTCAACAGCACACTCATTCGACACCCTCATTCTGGACTGGATCTGCTGAGAGACCCATTCGTTAAGATCATGGCTGGCGGAGTATGACCTAAGATCCAAACAAATCTCTGGAATTTGAGGAAGGAAGGTCCACAGTTCCTCCCAAATGATGGAATAAAAAGCTTTAGAGAATTTGAAAACGGCCACAGATTGTGGCTGTTGCTGTTCCCTGCATTTCTCACATGGTGAAGAATGGCTGCAATTTCCATGGCACGTTGTCCGTTTGCATTGCTTGGGTGTGATTCCAGATCACCTTACTCTTATAGTATAGAAATAGCTCCTCAGAGTGGGCCTGACTTTGAACACTGTCTGCTCCATATCCAGAAAGTGGCAGTCACAGTATTCCCTGCCGACCTGTGGTTACCCTATCCCAGTGGAGCTCTAATGGGAAACCACAAGTTAAGCTTGTATGAGGGAGGAATCTGGCAACATCTGGTACTGTCGGGCTCGCAGAGCCTCACTGATACCACGGGAAGGTCTACAGACCAATTAATTTCAGCGGGATAAATACTGACAAGCTTCTAAGACAGAATTGCAAATAGCAAGGCAGACCCAAAGAGCAAACCCCTTAAGTGTTCTCATTTAGTGAGCACAGTAGATAGCGATGTGCTAAGTAAGATTATTATTTGCTTCCAGTAATATTAGCTTCCGGTGACTATAGGCAGTAGGAGTAATTATTTACATTCTGTAAGAAAATCTAATTGAAGTGCAGGGAGGAAATTCCAGAGTTATTTGTGATGGTAGAAGCTATTTAGTAAGTAATCATTACCACAGCTCAAAGACGTAATTAATTAGGCCCATATCACACAAGCATCGCATATCCTGGGAAAGTGTTTCTCTGTATCCTTACCTCACTTGTTTTTCTCAAACTGTAAGGAAAATGAGAAGGATATTGTCCTCTCTCCCAGGCAGCCTGTGGCCCAGACTATTTGGGAATATGGTATGCATTGGGTCACTGGCCTGTGCAGTGGATGGTGCCCAGTTTTGGGCCTTTCGAGTGCCAACCAGCAGGCAGTTCTGGCCTTATGGTCAAGGAGGCCGATCAGCCCATTGAGTCAATTGTAGCATTCAGAGCAATCCCATCCGTCACTCTTCCTCACTTATTTCTGCATTGGCCTTTTCTCCAGGGGTGGGGAATCAAGAACCAGAGGGAAAAGGTTTAAGGTGAAAAGGGGAAAGCTTGGTTGGGGCCAGAGGAGCTGCTTTTTTTTTTTGCAAAGAGGGTGGTGAGTGTATGGAATGATTTGCCAGAGGAAGGGGTTGAGGTAGGCACAATAACAACATTTAAAAGACAGCAGGGATGGCACTGTACATGGATAGGAAAGGTTTAGATATATATAGGTTAAATGCAGATGAACAGGACTAGCTTGGATTGACATCTTGGTTGGCATGGACAAGATGGGCTGAAGGGCCTGCTTCTGTGCTGTATGACTCTATGCCACTAACATAATGAGTTCTAAACAAAATGATCGGACTCAGGAGGTTAATGACTCCCTTCGGGAGAAGAGGACAATATACTAGACTGATTCGTTCTCAGAGAAGAAGGCTGTTCAGCCTGTTGAGGCTATGCTGGTCTACTGAGCAATCCCATTAATCCCATTCCCCTGTTTTTCTCTGTAACCCATTCTCTCCCACCTGCCTATGAACTTCTACCATCCACCTACACTTGGGTAATTTGCAGTCACCAATTATCCTAACAGCATAAGTGAATAAAATTTTAATGGGGGTTGAATGGGGTTTTATTTTATTCATTTTGAGACGGTTGTGAACAAAGTTATTAGTGAAAGCAGAAGCATTCTGGAGTGGTGATAACCTTATGATGTACAGTGGAGCACGGAGAGAGAAACAGTTTCATTGATTCAGGTTAACACACACAAAATGTTGGAGGAACTCAGCAGGTCAGGCAGCGTCTATGGAGGGGAATAAACAGTCAATGTTTCAGGCTGAGACCCTTCATCAGGATAGGAAAGGAAAGAGCAGAAGCCAGAATAAAGAGCTGGGGGGTGGGGGGGGGGTAGGTAAAGAAGTATAACTTGTTATGCAGTTTTATCTATTTATCTGTCTATCAAATTTATTTATTTAATGAGACAGAATAGGCCTTTCTGGCCCAAAATGCCACACTGTCCAGCAACTAAACAATTTAACCCTAGCCTATTCACAAGATAGCTACAATGTCCAATTAACTTACTAACCGGTATGTCTTTGGACTTTTGGAGGAAACCAGAGCACCTGGAGGAAACCCACGCACTCACGGGAAGGATGTATTAAACTCCTTACAGAGGACACTGGAATTGAACTCTGAATTCCAACGCCCTGAGCTGTGATAGCATCACAGTAACCGCTACACGACTTTGATGTAGGTGAGACCACGTGAGGGGGTAGGTGAGGTTGTGAGGGAGGGGGGAATGAAGTGAAAAGCTGGGAGGAAAAGGTAAAGGGCTGAAAAAGAAGGAATCTGATAGGAGAGGAGAGTAGACCTTGGGAGAAAGGGAAGGAGGAAGGACACCAAGAGAAAGTGATGGGCAGGTGAGGAGAAGAGATGACTCCAATCTGACGCCATGAACATCGGGTTCTCTAACTTCTGCTAATTACTCCCTTCTCTCTTTCTATACCGCATTCTAACTCCCCCCCTTACCCCTTCTCTTGAATCAGGTTTAATATCACCGGCATATGTTGTGAAATTTGTGGTTTTGCGGCAGCAGTACAATGCAATACATAATAATAAAAACTGTAAATTACAGTAAGAATAGAAATACTGTATATACCGTATAAGCTGTGCAAAAAGAGAAAAATATAATGAGGTAATGTTCATGGCTCAATGTCCACTCTGAAATCTGATGGCGGAGGGGAAGAAGCCACTACTGAATCGCTGAATGTGTGCCTTCAGGCTCCTGTATCTCCTCCCTGATGGTAGCAATGAGAAGAGGGCACGTCCTGGGTGATGGGGGTCGTTAACGATGGATGCCGCCTTTCTGTAGCATCACCCCTGGAAGCTGAGGAGGCTATCTGACTGAGTTTACAACTTTCTGCAGCTTATTTCAATCTTGTGCAGTGGTCACACCCCGTGATGCAGCCAGTTAGACTGCTCTCCACAGTACTTCTGTCAAAATTTGCAAGGGTCTTTGGTGACATATCAAGCTCCTAATGAAATATAGTCACTGTCGTGCGTTCTTTGTAACCGCATCGATATGTTGGGGCCAGGATAGATCCTCAGTGACATTGACACCCAGTAACTTGAAATTACTCAGCTTTCAACTTCTGATCTCTCGATGTGGACTGGTGTGTGCTTCCTCATCTCACTCTTTCTGAAGTCCACAGCCAGTTCTTTGGTCTTACTGATGTTGAGTGCCAGGTTGCTGCTGCAACAGCACTCAACCAGCTGATCTATCTTGCTCCTGTACGCCTTCTCATCACCATCTGAAATCCTGCCAACAATAGTTGTGCAGCAAATTTATAGATGCCAGTCTAGTTTCTGCCCCCTTTCTTTCCAGTCCTCATGAAGGGCCTCAGTCTGAAATGTCCCGACCATAGATGCTGCCTGACCTGCTCAATTCCTCCAGCATTTTGTGTGCTTTGCTCCGGATTTCCGGCATCTGCAGAATCTCTTGTGTTGAGGATTCAGGTTGATGTCATTCAACAGTACCTATTGGGATATTCCAGCAGAAACTTTCTTTTTAACTTTTCACTGTTGTTATTAGACTAGACCTTCTTTAAGTTGACAACACCAACACAAACTTCTGCTTCACCTGGGCACCAACAATAATTCCACATCCCAAATTTTCATCATTACATCTGGTAGCTGTGAAATAAGCTATCTAAGCTTGGAGTTTAAAAACGCAAACACGAGGAAATCTGAAGATGCTGGAATTTCAAGCAACACACATCAAAGTTGCTGGTGAACGCAGCAGGCCAGGCAGCATCTCTAGGAAGAGGTACTGATGAAGGGTCTCGGCCCGAAACGTTGACTGTACCACTTCCTAGAGATGCTGCCTGGCCTGCTGCGTTCACCAGCAACTTTTATGTGTGTAAGCTTGGAGTTTTCAAATTCTGCCCTTAAATGTCTCTCCCTCTGATCTCTTAAACTCCTTAATTGTTATCTATTCAGTACTTTTCAGAGATCATCCCCCCACCCCCATTGTTTAATCTCCAGAGCCATCCATACTGCACTCCTCATACTACCCATTAACCTTTCATTCCTGGGAACATTCTCGTAAATCTCCCTTGAACTCTCTCCAATGTCAGCACGTCCTTTCTTAGATGTGAGTCCCAAAACTGCTCAAGATACTCAAAACGTGATCAATGCTTTATAAAGTCTCAGAGTTACATCCTTACTTTTATATTCTAGTCCTCCAACTAGAAGTGGAAAGCGTGAGCAGTTTCAAGTTCCTGGGTGTCAAGATCTCTGAGGACCTGACCTGGTCCCAACATATCGATGCAATTATAAAGAAGGCAAGACAGTGACTATATTTCATTAGGAGTTTAAAGAGATTTGGTATGTCAACAAATACACTGAAAAACTTCTATAGATGTACCATGGAGAGCATTCTGACAGGCTGCATCACTGTCTGGTATGGGGGGGGGGGAGGGACTACTGCCCAGAACCGAAAGAAGCTGCAGAGGGTTGTAAATTTATTCGGCTCTATCTTGGGTACTAGCCTACAAAGTACACAGTACATCTTCAAGGAGCAGTGTCTCAGAAAGGCAATACCCATTAATAAGGACCTCCAGCACCCAGGGCATGCCCTTTTCTCACCACTACCATCAGGTAAGAGGTACAGAAGCCTGAAGGCACACACTCAGTGATTCAGGAACAGCTTCTTCCCCTCTGCCATCTGATTCCTAAATGGACATTGAACCCTTGGACACTACCTCACTTTTTTAATATATATAATTTTTGTTTTTTTGCACAATTTTTAATCTATTCAATATATGTATATTATAATTGATTTACTTATTTATTATTATTTTTCTTCTAGATTATGTACTGCATTGAATTGTTGCTGCTAAGTTAACAAATTTCATGACACACGCCGGTGATTCTGACTCTGATTCACAAAGTGAATACTAGTTGTGCATTTACACTGACCTGCAAGTGTCCCTTTAGGGAATCCTACGTGAGGATGCCCAAGTGCCTTTGCACCTCCGAGTTCTGCATTTTATCTTTTCCTTTTTTTTGATCCAGGGAGTCACATTGGCTGCTTTCCAGCCTTCTGGTATCATAATGGAGTTCAGTGAATAACGAAAAATTTCAGCCAATGGGTCCACCATGTCTTAGTGACCATGGCATTTAGTCCATCGAGTCCTGGTGGCTTGATAGACCTTTAGGTGTAAGGGTTTTCCTGTATATTATCACAATCAGTAATACTGCTGCCACAAAATGGCAAATTTCTTGACGTGTATCAGTGATGGTAAACCTATTTCTGACTCTGATGTCACAGAAGTAACAGTGCAAAAGAGGAACAGTGGGGGTGGTGTTTATGGGTCCATTCACCATTCAGAAATCTGATGGCAGAGGGGAAGAAGCTGTTCCGAAAATGTTGAGTGTGGGTCTTCAGGCTCCTACGCCTCCTTCCGAATGACAGTAATGTGAAGAGAACACGTCCTGGATGGTGAGGCTCCCTGATTTTGGATGCTGCCTTCTTGAGGAACTGCCTCTTGAAGATGTCCTCGGTGGTGGGTGGGTTGTGCCCATGACAGAGTAGGCAGAGTCTACAATCTACTGCAGTCCCTTTCAATCCTGTACACCAGAGCCTCCATATCCGGTGCTAATGCAACCGGTCAGACTGCTTTTCATTGAATATTTATACAAATTTGCAAGGATCATTGGTGACATATCCAAATCTCCATGTGTAGACTCTAGCTTACCTTCTTCATCATGGCATCAATAAGTTGGGTCCAGGATGGGTCCTCTGAGATGCTGATGGCCAAGCACTTGAAGCTGCTCACCCCTTCCACCACTGACCCATCAGTAAGGACCTTTGTGTGTGTTTCCCTGTGATGGGGATTGTTCTGAGTTACAGAATAGGACACAGACAAGCATAGTACAGGTACGGGTACTCTGGGATGTGATGATTCTGCTGAACACAATGCTCATCTAAATTCCATTTAACTGCACAAGATTCCTTTCCCTGTATTGCAGGTCTCTATATATGTCTGTCTATATTCTTCAGAAATGTTAATATCACACCGGCTTCTACCACTTGCCCTAGCAGCATATTCTATAACGTGATTTGATATTGGACCACCTGATATCTTGGGAATATTTGTGATGTCTTTACTCAACATATCTGCCATCCGTATGTTTGCTGCCATTAGTATAGCAGCCTCTTTCTCCTGACGTCCACATTTACCATAGCAGCCTTTTGTTGGAGCCGCCAACATCGCGGCCTCTCTCCCAGATGAGCTCAGTCCCTCTCACGCTTGGTTCGATGTCGCTAACTCTGAGCCTCCGAGGAAAGCCACCACTACAACCTGCAAGCCGGTCACCTCTGAGGCTGGGGTTCACAGATGTTTCCAATGAGTGGACAGTCGCAAAGCTGCGGGACCGGACGGCATCCCAGAGCGGGTACTCAGGATGTGTGCAGCACAACTGGCAGATGTGCTTACAGTCATTTCTAATCTCTCCCTCTCTCAGTGTAGAGTGCCCTCCTGCTTCAAATTATCCACTATTGTTTCCATCCAGGGGGTCAGTGTAGACATGGTGGAGGATTACAAATACCTGGGGATACGAATTGACAATAAACTGGACTGGTCAAAGAACACTAAGGCTGTCTACAAGAAGGGTCAGAGTCGTCTCTATTTCCTGAGGAGACTGAGGTCCTTTAACATCTGCTGGATGATGCTGAGGATGTTTTACGAGTCTGTGGTGGCCAGTGCGATCATGTTTGCTGTTGTGAGCTGGGGCAGCAGGCTGAGGGTAGCAGACACCAACAAAAGCAACAAACTCATTCGTAAGGCCAGTGATGTTGTGGGGATGGAACTGGACTCTCTCACGGTGGTGTCTGAAAAGAGGATGCTGTCCAAGTTGCATGCCATCTTGGACAATGTCTCTCATCCACTACATAATGTACTGGGTGGGCACAGGAGTACATTCAGCCAGAGACTCATTCCACCGAGATGCAACACAGAGCGTCATAGGAAGTCATTCCTGCCTACGGCCATCAAACTTTACAACTCCTCCCTTGGAGGGTCAGACACCCTGAGCCAATAGGCTGGTCCTGGACTTATTTCCTGGCATAATTTACATATTACTATTTAATTATTTATGGTTTTATTACTATTTAATTATTTATGGTGCAGCTGTAACGAAAACCAATTTCCCATGGGATCAATAAAGTATGACTATGACTATGACTATTGTCCATGTACCAAAAAAGATCAAGGTAACATGTCTGAATGACTGGCATCCTGTCACACTCACCTCAATAATAAGCAAATGCTTAGAGAGTCTGGTCAAGGATTACATCTGCAGCTTGCTACCACCCAAACTGGACCCCCTACAATTCACCGACCGACACAACCGTTCGACAGATGACACAATAGCCACTGCTCTACAAACCGTTCTTACACATCTGGAGAAGAAGGATGCTTATGTGAGAATGCTGTTCTTGGACTACAGTTCAGCATTCAACACCATAATTGCCTCCAGGCTCGACAAGAAGCTCAGAGACCTCAGCCTTGACCCTGCCTTGTGCAGCTGGGTCCTGGACTTCCTGTCAGATCGCTGGCAGGTGGTAAGAGTGGGCTCCCTCACCTCCACCCCTCTGACTCTCAACACAGGAGCCCCTCAGGGCTGTGTACTAAGTCCCCTCCTTTACTGCCTGTATACCCATGACTGTCTCACCACCCACAGCTCTAATCTGCTAATTAAATTTGCTGACAACACTACATTGATTGGCCTAATCTCAAACAATAACGAGGTAGCCTACAGGGAAGAAGTCCTCTTTCTGACAGAGTGGTGTCAAGAAAACAACCTCTCCCTCAATGTCACAAAAACAAAGGAGCTGGTTGAGGATTACAGGAGGAATGGAGATAGGCTAACCCCTATTGACATCAATGGATCTGGGGTTGAGAGGGAAAACAGCTTTAATTTCCTTGGCATACATAGCACTGAGGACCTCACATAGTCTGTACACACCAGCTGTGTGGTGAAAAAGACACAACAAAGACTCTTTCACCTCAGACGGTTGAGGAAGTTTGGTATGGGCCCCCAAATCCTAAGAACTTTCTACAGGAGCACAATTGAGAGCATCCTGACTGGCTGCATCACTGCCTGGTATGGGAACTGTACTTCCCTTAATCACAGGGCTCTGCAGAGGGTGGTGTGGACAGCCCAGCATATCTGCAGTTGTAAACTTCCCATGATTCAGGACACTTACAAAGACAGGTGTGAAAAAAAGGCCTGAAGGATCATTGGGGACCCGAGTCACCCATCCATAATCTATTCCAGCCGCTCCCATCCGGGAAATGGTGCAGCAGCATAAAAGCCAGGATCAACAGGCTCCAGGACAGCTTCTTCCACCAGGTCCTCATGTATGTGAAGGATGTAAGAAGTAAAGTCATTTCAATTCATATGTCTTCTCACACCCAGCCACATAGACATCATGTTGAAAAAAGCTTACTAATGCCTCTACTTCTTTAGGAAGCCTGAGAAATTTGGCATGTCTTCATTGATCCTCACCAATTTTCATTGATGCACCATAGAAAGCGTCCAGCCTGGACGCCTAACACCTTGGCATGGCACTGTTGTGTATGTGACCGCAAGAAACTACAGGAAGTTGTTGACACGGGTCAGCACATCACAGCAAGCAGCCTCCGCTCCATGGACTCTGTCTATACTTCTTGCTGTCCAAGTAATGCAACCAGCATAATCCACCCTCCCCCCACTTTAGACATTCTTTCTTCCTTCCTCTTCCATTGGGCAGAACATACAAAAGCCTGAAGGTGCGTACTGCCAGGAACAACTCCTACTCTGCTGTTATAAGACTATTAAATAGTTCCCTAGAATGGCCAATTGGACTCTTAGCTTCCCAATCCACACCGAGTATGAGTTTGCACCTCATTGCTCATCTGCATTGCACTTTCTCTGTAGTTGCTACACTTTATTCTGCGTTGTTACTGTTTAACGTTTTTCCACCTTAATGCACTATGTAATGATCTGATCTGTATGCACAATATGTGATCACAAAATCTGTATTAATCCTCCTTCATTGTATCAGACCCAATATAAAATAGCCCATTCCTGGGTCAGCTCTATAATAACCATATAACAATTACAGCACGAAAACAGGCCATCTCGGCCCTTCTAGTCCATGCCGAACTCTTACTCTCACCTAGTCCCACCGACCAGCACTCAGCCCATAACCCTCCATTCCTTTCTTGTCCATATAGCTGTCCAATTCAACTTTAAATGACAACATTGAACCTGCATCAACCACTTCTGCGGGAAGCTCGTTCCACACAGCTACCACTCTCTGAGTAAAGAAGTTCCCCCTCATGTTACCCCTAAACTTTTGCCCTTTAACTCTCAACTCATGTCCTCTTGTTTGAATCTCCCTCACTCTCAGTGGAAAAAGCCTATCCACGTCAACTCTATCTATCCCCCTCATAATTTTAAATACCCTATCAAGTACCCCCTCAACCTTCTACGTTCCAGAGAATAAAGACCCAACTTGTTCAAACTTTCTCTGTAACTCAGGTGATGAAACCCAGGTAACATTCTAGTAGATCTTCTCTGTACTCTCTCTATTTTGCTGACATCTTTCCTATAATTCGGTGACCAAAACTGTACACAATACTCCAAATTTGGCTTCACCAGTGCCTTGTACAATTTCAACACTACATCCCAACTCCTATACTCAATGCTCTGATTTATAAAGGCCAGCATACCAAAAGCTTTCTTCACCACCCTATCCACGTGAGATTCCACCTTTAGGGAACTATGCACCATTATTCCTAGATCCCTCTGTTCTACTGCATTCTTCAATGCCCTTTTATTTACCATGTATGTCCTACTTTGATTAGTCCTACCAAAATGTAGCACCTCACATTTATCAGCATTAAACTCCATCTGCCATCTTTCAGCCCACTCTTCTAACTGGCCTCAATCTCTCTGCAAGCTTTGAAAACCTACTTCATTATCCACAACACCACCTATCTTACTATCATCTGCATATTTACTCATCCAATTTACCACCCCATCATCCAGATCATTAATGTATATGACAAATAACATTGGACCCAGTACAGATCCCTGAGGCACACCATTAGTCACCGGCCTCCAATCTGACAAACAGTTATCCACCACCACTCTCTGGCGTCTCCCATCCAGCCACTGCTGAATCCATTTTACTACTTCAATATTAATACCTAATGATTGAACCTTCCTAACCAACCTTCCGTGTGGGACCTTGTCAAAGGCCTTACTGAAGTCCATATAGACAACATCCACCACTTTACCCTCGTCTGTAATGTACTGTTCTAAATAACAATCTTTTTCTAAAATTTCATATTTTTTCCTTGTACAATACCCTTGCTAATTTTGTTTCCCTTCCAATCAATATGTAGATTGAAATCTCTCATGGTAATTTTAGTTCCCTTCAAATAGGTCCATTTATGCTCCAACCTATTCCGAGGTGCCATTTTGGGGGTGTAGAGGTGGGTCGCATTCATGTTGTCCTCCCCCTGCTATTCATGATTTCATCTCAAATTAATTCCATTTCACCACCCACTGCCTTTACATCACAACTTAGTACTGCTCTGGTACCTTGCTTGATTAATAACATCACCCAACCTTCCTTCTCCTCTGGCCAAATTTGTAACAAAACTGTGCTTCCTTTAAGTTTGCAAGAACTGCCAGCTAAAGCAGAACATGGCACTTGAATTCCTGAGAAATTATACTAGGAACACCAGTTAACATGGGACATAGAACATTACAGCACAGTACAGGCCTTTCAGCCCACAATGTTGTGCCAACCTTTTAACCCACTCTAACAATAATCTATACAGACCATGTCTCAAATGACAAAGTACAAAGAACCATCGCCCAGCACATGAGACACTACGAAGATCTACTGTCCACAGTAAAGAAGAGGAAACTGAGATGGTATGGCTACATAACAAGATCAAGAGGACTCTCAAAGACCATTCTTCAGGGAACGGTGCAGGGAAAAAGAAAAAAGGGGCAGACAGAGGAAGAAATGGACAGATGACATTGCAGGGTGGACCGGAGAGAGCTTGGCCGCAATCCAGGCACTCGCCAACCGTGAGAGGTGGAGACAACTCACGCAGTACTTATCTGTACAGCGCTCCTATGCCTCAGGCGGGCTGCGGTATCTGTAACCAGGAGATTAATCTAACCCTTCCCTCCTATATAGCCTTCTAATTTTCTATCATCTACGTCACTATATAATGTCCCTAATGTATCTGCCTCTACCACTACCCTTGGCAAGGCTTTCCACACACCCGGCAATCTCCGTCGCTTACCTCTGCCATTCACCCTATACGTTCCTCCAATCACCCCAAACCTATCTCCCCTTGTATTAGCCATCTCCTCCCTGGGAAGAAAGCCCTTGGCTATCCACTCAATCTTTGCCTCAATTAGTCACATCTCATTCTCTTTCTCCTCAAAGTTGTTGCTGCTTTCCAGTTAACGAACAAGCCTCAGGATGTGGGTAAGTTCCACAATAATTCCAAACCAGTGAATCTGCCATCAACACTGTCACTACGCACTGACTCAGACAGACCAGCAATGAGTCAGAAAACCAGCCGTCGCTTGTCTGCATTGTGCCAGCTGATTCAGATCTGAAAAATAAAGACATCTTGTCGGAAAGGATTTCTGCAGAGAGATTGCTTTTAAAAGAGAGCACCACAAACTGCACCAAAACAAAAGTTTTAACATTTGCAAGAACATGCCACTTATCTCCTGGTATTTGGCGTGCCCAAACACAGTATTCCTTTAATCTCTGCTTCCTTGGAGTTATTATGAAACTAATAAGTACATTTTGGTTTCCTTTTTAGTGGTGACCTTTTACATGCTAATCTGTTGGAAGATAAAATGCAAGAGGATAGTACACAAGATTTTATCAGAGGGAGCACTGGGTGCCAATCTATAGCTCCATGAGAGTGATTGATAAACCAGCCATGATGGAATGGCAGAGCAGAGTCGATGGGCCAAATGGCCTAATTCTATGTCTTATGGTCATATGGCAACACTCAATGACAGGATAGTAAGGAAGGTGTAAGGCACTCTTGCCTTCAACAGAAAGGCTATTGAGTATAAAAGTTGGGAGGTCATGTGGCAGCAGTATAAAACTTTAGTTCAATGAAAGGTTATGATCCAAAGTGCTGACTGTCCATCTCCCTCCATAGATGCTGCCTGACCCACTGAGTTGCTCCAGCAAATTGTGTGCCACTCCAGTTCCAGCACCTGCAGTTCCTTGTGTCCCTAAAACTTTAGTTAGGCTGAATTTGGAGTGTTGCATGCAGTTCTGGATTACAGGAAGGATGTGGAGGCTTTGGAGGCGGTGTGGAAGAGGCTGACCAGGATGTTGTCTGGATTAGTAATAAGGAGAATTTGGACAAACTTGGATTGTTTTCCCTCGAACATCAGAGACAGAGTGGTCAACTGATAGATGTTTATAAAATTATGAGAGGTATTAATAGGTAGATGGTTAGAGTCTTTTTCCTGGGGTGGAAATGTCAAACACTGGAGGGCATAAGTTTAAGGTGAACTGGTGAAAGTTTAAAAGAGACTTACAGGGTAAATTTTATTTGCACAGAGAGAAGTGGTTGCCTCTTAGAAGCGGACAAAAAAAAATCAACAATTAAGAGGCATGTAGACAGGAGCATGACCCCAAGGAAATGGAGGGATCTAAAGTTTAAATGGACATCATTGTCAGCCCAGGAACACAGGCATAGTGGGCCAAGGGACCCACTCCACAGCAGTATCCCTTCTGCGCTCTGTGCTCTACTCTCAGCTTTTGAGACCTGGACACTCTGGGAAAGGTTCATGAGATGGTGATGGTCTTTTTGAACTGTTGCACACCCTAAGTGTTCCCATGAAACTGTTCCCCGTGCCCTGCTCGCTGAGGGAGGTTGCAGGTTTGGAGGATGATGTCAGGCTGCCTCCGTAGCTGTCAAGTATTCTGGGACTGGGACATGTTGCGGACTCGGTTGCCCTTGCCGAAGGCAGAGAGCGTTCAAGGTGGTGGACTTGGTGTCCGTCCAAGCAGGTAGAGCCGCATGCATCCAAGCAATGGAGAGTATTCCATCACAGTCCTCACTTGTACCTCATAGATGGGGAAAATCACAGAGTGAGTCACCCACCGCAGGTCAGCTCTGCTGTTGGTGGCTTGTACTCAATCAGCAGTAATCCCACCCCACCACTCCCTGCTGAAGGGTTTCGGCCAGAAACGTCGATTGTACTCTTTTCCTAGATGTTGCTTGGCCTGCTGAGTTCCTCCAGCATTTTATGTATGTTGTCACCACACCCAGGATGTTTGAATGCTTGTTTGTCTATCTATCTATCTATTTATGTATCCATCCATTTATTTACTTACTTGTTTGTTGCTTATTTATCTGTTTATCGATTTATCGGTCTAATGATATATCTGTCTATTTATTTATCCATTTATTTATTTCTTTGCTTGTTTCTCTGTTTATTCATTTTGAGAAACAGCTTGGAACAGGACCTTCAGGCCCAATGAGCCATGCCACCTAGCAACCCACCTATTTAAGCCTCGCCTAATCACAGGACAATTTACAACGACCAGTTAACCTGCTAACCATCACCGGGGAGGAAACCCGAGCAGCTGCAGGAAACCCATGTGTTCACAGGGAGGAAGTACAAACTCCTTACAGATGGCACTGGAATTGAACTCTGAACTCTGACGCCCTGAGCTGTAGCAGCGACTCACTAACTGCCATGCTGCCATGGCGACCAGTTGTGGGGGACTTGCCAGTGGCGGTACCATTGAATGTCAGGGGTAGGTTCAACTTTAGCTTGTTGGAGATGGTTGGTGCCTAACACTCTCACGGCGTGAGTGTTACGTGCTGGTTTTTGGCCATTTCTGAATGCTGTCTAGCTCTTGCTAAGTGCATTTGGTGACTGGTTGATTCAAGATTCAACATACAGGATTCAAGATTGTTTTTTGTCTTTCTTCAGTACACAAGCGTAAGGAGAACATAATGATTGTTGTTCCGAATCCAATGCAGCATGTAAAACTACAACAACATAAGGAACAGACCAAATATAAATACATAAATTTAGCTTATATACATAGATTGATTGCAAGTACATAAAATGGTGCCAGGACAGGAGTGACTCTGATAGGGAACGATAAAGTAGTGGTTGGTGGGTTAATGGGTGGAGATGTTGATCCCAACCTGATAGCTTTGGAAAGAACGACCTTTGAGTCTAACAACCCTGGGGTGGAGGCTGGGTTGCCTCTTCCCTGATGGGGGTGGGACAAACAGCCCATTGACCAGGGTGGCTGGGATTCTTCATGATATTGCTGTGGAGGTGGTGAATGCATCAGCAAGCATTCCTACTTCTTGCCTTATGGGAGGTCATTGAAGCAGCTGACGATGGCAAGAGTCAACCCTGAGGAACTCCCTTCTTTCTTTATTAATCTTTTTATTGATTTAAAAGGAGCATAAATACAATCAAGAGGAGAATTATTTCAGATATACATATCAGTAACAACATAAACCGAGATTAAGATAGACATTGTCAAAATCTTAGATATTGTTAAACTAGTATAAAATATATAATAAAAAAATGAAAATAACAATTCTCCTCTTACCAGTATGTGAAGAAGAAAAAAAACATTGGGTTTCAAATGAAAAGAAGAACACCCCACTACACTATAGAAAAAAAACAAAAAAAAAACAAAAGGAAAAAGGGACTGGACTGTCCATTTTGAGGATACCACCAAAAAAAAAGAAAGAAAGACTTCCTGATCAAATCTAAAACTTCGAAAAAAAAGATTGAAAAGGTAATAAATCAAATTAAATGAAAATATTAGATAAAAGGTCGCCAGATTTGCTCAAATTTAAGGATGTATCAAATGTCCGACTTCTTATTTTCTCTAAACTTAAACAGGACATAATGGAGGAGAGCCATGAGGAACTCCTGTGGTGGTGTTCTGGGGCTGGGATGATTAACCAGATTCACTGACAACTGTGACTTCCCTTGGATAGCCACTGGAGTATTTTCCCTTTGATGCCCAATCACCTCAGTTCTACCAGTGCTCCTTGATGCCCCACCCCGTCAAAGGCCATCTCAATGGCAGGGGCAGTCTTTCTCCCTTTACCCCTGGACTTCGCTTGGACAGGGCAGTGAGGAGATCTGGAGCAGATGGTCCTGGTCAAGACCAAACTGGCTCCAACGAAGTGTGTAAATGTATTGGTGTATAAATGCTCCTTAACAGGCGTGCAAATGATTGAGGATAAACTGACTGGGTGTTAATTAGTTCGAATGGATTTATCTTGCATTTTAAAATCAGGATATCTCTGGCCAATGTTTCATATTGTCCATGTTGTAACTGTACTGGAACAGCTTGGCTGGGGGTGCAGCTATTTCTGGGTTACTACTAGGATGTTGCCTGGACTACCGTTCCCTCTAAGCTGCGCGGCTGCACGGTAACCAAAACACTCTTGCCTTTGTTGCTGCGCAGATGGATTTTCCTTTATGTAATGTTAGTATTAAAATGCCGCACAGTTTTCAGGCTGGGTAAAACGTTCCTGCTTAGAGCAATGTTTGGTCTGCGCAGCTGTAAAAAAAACACAGGGAATGTTGGCTTTGACCCATAACCACTGCTGAATCTAATCTTCTCATCCATTTCTTGATAATGTGCAGAGTGAATTACATTGGTTGAAGCAACAAAAAAAAAAGCACTGGAGGAATTTAGCAGGGCAGGGAGCGACCATGGTCAATAAGCATATAACCATATAACAATTACCACATGGAAGCAGGCCATCTCGGCCCTTCTAGTCCATGCTGAACTCTTACTCTCACCTAGTCCCACCGACTTGCACTCAGCCCACAACCCTCCATTCCTTTCCTGTCCATATAGCTATCAAATTTAAACTTAAATGACAACATCGAACCTGCCTCAACCACTTCTGCTAGAAGCTCGTTCCACACAGCTACCACTCTCTGAGTAAAGAAGTTCCCCCTCATGTTACCCCTAAGTCTCAACTCATGTCCTCTTGTTTGAATCTCCCCTACTCTCAACGGAAGAAGCCTACCCATGTCAACTCTATCTATCCCCCTCATAATTTTAAATACCTCTATCAAGTCCCCCCTCAACCTTCTACATTCCAAAGAATAAAGACCCAACTTGTTCAACCTTTCTCTGTAACTTTGGTGATGAAACCCAGGTAACATTCTAGTAAATCTTCTCTGTACTCTCTCTATTTTGTTGACATCTTTCCTATAATTCAGTGACAAAAACTGTACACAATACTCCAAATTTGGCCTTACCAATGCCTTGTACAATTTCAACATTACATCCCAACTCCTATTCTCAATCATATGATTTATAAAGGCCAGCATACCAAAAGCTTTCTTCACCCCCTCTCCACATGAGATTCCGCCTTCAGGGAACTATGCACCATTATTCCTAGATCCCTCTGTTCTACTGCATTCTTCAATGCCCTACCATTTACCATGGATGTCGTATTTTGATTAGTCCTACCGAAATATAGCACCTCACATTTATCAGCAGTAAACTCCATCTGCCATCTTTCAGCTCACTCTTCTAACTGGCCTAAATCTCTCTGCAAGCTTTGAAAACCTACTTCATTATCCACAACTCCACCTATCTTAGTATCATCTGCATACTTACTCATCCAATTTACCACCCCATCATCCAGATCATTAATATATATGACAAACAACATTGGACCCAGTACAGATCCCTAAGGCACACCACTAGTCACTGGCCTCCGATCTGACAAACAGTTATCCACCTCTACTCTCTGGCTTCTCCCATCCAGCCACTGCTGAATCCATTTTACTATTTCAGTATTAGTACCTAATGATTGAACCTTCCTAACTAACCTTCCGTGTGGAACCTTGTCAAAGGCCTTACTGAAGTCCATATAGACACCATCCACCACTTTACCCTCGTCAATTTTTCTAGTAACCTCTTCAAAATATTCAATAAGATTTGTCAAACACCTAAAGAGTTGACGGTGGATATGCAATGGCAAGCATTTAAAGATCGCATGGATGAACTACAACAATTGTTCATCCCAGTTTGGTAAAAGAGTAAGTCAGGGAAGGTAGCGCACCTGTGGCTGACAAGGGAAATTAGGGATAGTATCAATTCCAAAGAAGAAGCATATAAATTAGCCAGAAAAAGTGGCTCACCTGAGGACTGGGAGAAATTCAGAGTCCAGAAGAGGAGGACAAAGGGCTTAATTAGGAAGGGGAAAAAAGATTATGAGAGAAAACTGGCAGGGAACATAGAAACTGACTGTAAAAGCTTTTATAGATATGTGAAAAGAAAGATTGGTTAAGACAAATGTAGGTCCCCTAAAGACAGAAACAGGTGAATTGATTATGGGGAGCAAGGACATGGCAGACCAATTGAATAACTACTTTGGTTCTGTCTTCACTAAGGAGGACATAAATAATCTTCCGGAAATAGTAGAGGACAGAGGGTCCAGTGAGATGGAGGAACTGAGGGAAATACACGTTAGTAGGGAAGTGATGTTAGGTAAATTGAAGGGATTAAAGGCAGATGGTCTGCATCCCAGAGTGCTTAAGGAAGTAGCCCAAGAAATTGTGGATGCATTAGTGATAATTTTTCAAAACTCTTTAGATTCTGGACTAGTTCCTGAGGATTGGAGGGTGGCTAATGTAACCCCACTTTTTAAAAAAGGAGGGAGAGAGAAACCGGGGAATTATAGACCGGTTAGCCTAACATCGGTGGTGGGGAAAATGCTAGAGTCAGTTATCAAAGATGTGATAACAGCACATTTGGAAAGCGGTGAAATCATTGGACAAAGTCAGCATGGATTTGTGAAAGGAAAATCATGTCTGACAAATCTCATAGAATTTTTTGAGGATGTAACTAGTAGAGTGGATAGGGGAGAACCAGTCGATGTGGTATATTTGGATTTTCAAAAGGCTTTTGACAAGGTCCCACATAGGAGAAGAGTGTGCAAACTTAAAGCACACAGTATTGGGGGTAAGGTATTGATGTGGATAGAGAATTGGTTGGCAGACAGGAAGCAAAGAGTGGGAATAAACGGGACCTTTTCAGAATGGCAGGCAGTGACTAGTGGGGTACCGCAAGGCTCAGTGCTGGGACCCCAGTTGTTTACAATATATATTAATGACTTGGATAAGGGAACTAAATGCAGCATCTCCAAGTTTGCGGATGACACGAAGCTGGACGGCAGTGTTAGCTGTGAGGAGGATGCTAAGAGGATGCAGGGTGACTTGGATAGATTAGGTGAGTGGGCAAATTCACGGCAGATGCAATTTAATGTGGATAAATGTGAGGTTATCCACTTTGGTGGCAAAAACAGGAAAACAGATTAGGAAAAGGGGAGGTGCAACGAGACCTGGGTGTCATTATACACCAGTCATTGAAAGTGGGCATGCAGGTACAGCAGGCGGTGAAAAAGGCGAATGGTATGCTGGCATTCATAGCAAGTAGGATTCAAGTACAGGAGCAGGGAGGTTCTATTGCAGTTGTATAAGGCCTTGGTGAGAGCACACCTGGAGTATTGTGTGCAGTTTTGGTCCCTTAATCTGAGGAAAGACATCCTTGCCATAGAAGGAGTACAAAGAAGGCTCACCAGATTAATTCCTGGGATGGCAGGACTTTCATATGATGAAAGACTGGATCGACTAGGCTTATACTCGTTGGAATTTAGAAGATTGAGGTGGGATCTTATTGAAACGTATAAAATCCTGAAGGGATTGGACAGGCTAGATGCAGGAAGATTGTTCCCGATGTTGGGGAAGTCCAGAACGAGGGGTCACAGTTTGAGGATAAAGGGGAAGCCTTTTAGGACCGAGATTAGGAAAAACTTCTTCACACAGAGAGTGGTGAATCTGTGGAATTCTCTGCCACAGAAAACAGTTGAGGCCAGGTCATTGGCCGTATTTAAGAGGGAGTTGGATATGGCCCTTGTGGCTAAAAGGATCAGGGGGTATGGAGGGAAGGCTAGTGCAGGGTTCTGAGTTAGATGATCAGCCATGATCATACTGAATGGTGGTGCAGGCTCGAAGGGCCAAATGGCTTATTCCTGCACCTATTTTCTATGTTTCTATGACTTTCCATGCACAAATACATGTTGATTGTTCCTAATCAGACCCTGTCTATCCAGTTAATTATATATACTATCTCTAAGAATACTTTCCATCAATTTACCCACTACTGATGTCAAACTCACAGGCCAGTAATTGTTAGGTTTACTCATAGAACCCTTTTTAAACAATGGAACAAATTGAGTAATACGCCAATCCTCTGGCACCATCCCCATTTCTGATGACATTTGAAATATTTCTGTCAGAGCCCCTGCTCTTTCCACATTAACTTCCCTCAAGGTCCAAGGGAAAATCTTGTCAGGACCCGGAGACTTATCCACTTTTGTATTCCTCAAAAGTGCCAGTACTTCCTCTTCTGTAATCATCATAGTTTCCATAACTTCCCTCCCTGTTTCCCTTATCTTACACAATTCAATATCCTTCTCCTTAGTGAATACCGAAGAAAAGAAATAGTTCAGAATCTCCCCCAATTCTTTTGGCTCCATACATAGCTGTCCATTCTGATTCTCTAAGGGACCAATTTTATCCCTCACTATCCTTTTGCTATTAATATAACTCTAGAAACCCTTGGTTTTATTTGGGATTTATTTTCACCTTACTTGCCAAAGCAACCTCATATCTTCTTTTAGCTTTTCTAATTTCTTTCTTAAGATTCTTTGTACATTCTTTATATTCCTCGAGCACCTCATTTACTCCATGCTGCCTATATTTATTGTAGATATCTCTCTTTTTCCGAACCAAGTTTCCAATATCCCTTGAAAACCATGGCTCTCTCAAACTTTTAACCTTTCCTTTCAACCTGACAGGAACATAAAGATTCTGTACCCTCAAAATTTCACCTTTAAATGACCTCCATTTCTCTATTGCATCCTTCCCATAAAACAAATTGTCCCAATCCACTCCTTCTAAATCCTTTTGCATCTCCTCAAAGTTAGCCTTTCTCCAATCAAAAATCTCAACCCTGGGTCCAGACCTATCCTTCTCCATAATTATATTGAAACTAATGGCATTGTGATCACTGGACCCAAAGTGCTCCCCAACACATACCTCCGTCACCTGACCTATCTCATTCCCTAACAGGAGATCTAACACTGCCCCTTCTCTAGTTGGTACCTCTATGTATTGCAGCAAAAAACTATCTTGCACACATATTTGCAAACTCCAAACCATTCAGCCCTTTTACAGAATGGGCTTCCCAGTCTATGTGTGGAAAATTAAAATCTCCCACAATCACAACCTTGTGCTTACTACAGATATCTGCTATCTTCTTACAAATATGTTCCTTCAATTCACGCTCCCCATTTGGTGGTCTATAATACACCCCCATAAGTGTTACTACACCTTTCCCATTCCTCAATTCCACCCAAATAGCCTCCCTAGACGAGCCCTCTAATCTATCCTGCCAGAGCACTGCTGTAATATTTTCTCTGACAAGCAATGCAACACCTCCCCCTCTGGCCCCTCTGATTCTATCACACCCGAAGCAATTAAATCTAGGAATATTTAGTTGCCAATCAAACCCCTCCTGTAACCATATTTCACTAATAGCTACTGCATCATACTTCCAGGTATCAATCCATGCTTTAAGCTCATCCAATAGTCAATGTTTCTGGTGGACACCCTTCATCTGGACCAGTGTGGATGTTCTCAACTGAAACATTGATTATCCATTTCCCTCCATAGACGCTGCCTGACCCATCGAGTTCCTCCAGTGCTTTGTGTGGTTATCCAGATTACAATATCTCCAATCTCTTCTGTCAGCATTAGCTGGAGAATGGCTTCGGCATTGTGGAGATCTTAGATGGTAACTCAGATGAATCATTGGGCTCAATGTGAGGATGAGGTTTTGCCTCAACGAGGTTGGTACTCAAAGATTCAATGTGCATTCATTAGCAAAGTATGTATGCAGAATACAACTCTGAGATCCACCCTGCGGCAGGCAGCCACCAAACGAAGAAACATCATGGAGCCCGTTTAAGAAAAAATCAAACACCCAATATACAAAAAGAAATCGTGCAAATGGCAAAAAAAGAGCCAACAGCAATAGAGAGAATGTCAAACATCAAACCAGGAGTCCAGTCGTATTCAGTTTAGTTCTGTTCAACACTGCGTCACTAGCCTACTGCAGGGAGTAGGGCCATTCTTCGTCAAAGCACCCCGTCTGCATTGATCACCCCGATGAAACTGCTCAAAAACAGCAAATAAAGAATAACCAGAATCTAGAAAGACATACAACATGATCCTCAAGGTTACAGGCTCAATGTGGGTCCCAAGAGTCCTGCACTTTCCTCCAACAGCGGTTAGCAAGCGGAAAGAGGTCAAACGCAGGCAGATAGTGCTGAACACCAGCCCGTATCTGTTCTAGTCCTCATTGCCTTCAGCCTTGCTCGACACCTCAGCCCTGGAGAAACAATGGAATCAATCATGGTCTCCAGGCTTCCAGACTCCAGGCCACATCCTCCCCTCCAAGCCTCACTGAGTTTCCTCAGAAGTAGCAGAGCACCAGGTCGCTCAGTTGGCTCAAAATCACACCAGCAAAACGTAAATCACAAGTTCCAATCGTACGCAGCTCAGTAGTAGAATCATATTTGAAAGAAGAAGTAAAAGAAGTAAAATTAGTTTTGTGATCTGTCTGCAGGGCGCGGTCATTTGTCGCGTTGTTCACAAAGCACCATCTTGAAGATGAAGATGGTAGGTGGTCACTTCTACCAATACTGCCATGAACTAATGCGTCTTCCTAGGGCTGATTGATGTGTGAGGAGGCAATTGGTTTACATTGCTTTGGGGCACTCTCTACCTTCTGCAGAGTTAGTCTGGGACCTGTGTCTCTCAGAAGTGACTCATGATGGTTAACTCTTTCTGATGGACATTGAAATTCCCACTGTGTTGTACTTCTTTCAGTGTTTTTTTCTGGTGTTAATTCAAAACAGCGGAGTATAGATTGATCAGGTGAGGGAGAACATCGGGAGGAGGTTTCCTTTCCTGTGTTTGACCCAATACCATGAGGTTTCAGGTGTGACCAGATTAGACATGAATAGTCAGTGTGCCCACTCTCCCAGATGACTCTGAAGAGGAGTGTGCAAGATGACCGTTGTCGTGTCCAGGTTTGGGGTCAAAGATGTTACCAGGTGGCCCATCTTTCAATGATAGTTATGGGTCAGCCACCTTGCTCTTGGACTGCAGTCGTGTAGAGACTAGATGAAGGTTCTGACTTAGGTGACAACAGGGCTTCGTTTCTAGATGCTTCCTGTGCTCACTTTGACCGTGAAAACTTGGAGGAGTCATCACGAACTTCCACAGCACCTGATGACCCCGTGTTTTCAGTGTCTGCATCCTTCAGGAGGGTGAACCCATAAAAATCACCCGGCCCAGATGGGATACCTGGCTGAGTGCTAAAAAGCTGTGCTGATCAACCGGCTGGAGTCCTCACTGATGTCTTTAGCCTCTTGCTTCAGCAGCCTGAGATATCCCCCTGCTTCAAATAAGCTTCAATTATACTGGTGCTTAAGAAAAACATGGTGACCTGCTGTTGTGATGGAAATGAGACAGATTTCTTGGTTCTCAAGGCAAGGATTCTGGACACACAGTTTTAACAATAAGGAGTTTATTTACAAGGGGAGAAGAGCTTGGGGACAACACAAGCGGCTACAATATTCGCACAAATGTGATTAGAATAGACGAGCGTGTGAACAATCGGGTTGGCAGTACAATACACGGGAAAACGGTGTGGGGTCAGAGTACAGGTACATATACAAGCAAGGGAAAAGTAACTACGCTACCTGCCACCCCTTGACTATGGGCTGGCATGGCTCTCTGTTACAGGGACAACAATAAACGCTCCCAAAACCCTATTCAATGCACAGCTCACCACGGGTCTCCAGCACTGTTCTGCAGTCTTCAGCCTGGATTGAAGCAGGGTGATCCCTCGAGGATGGCAAAAAAGAGAGCGAGCCAAGCAAATGTAGCACCCTTTATAAATCAGGGGGCTGGAGGGTCCAGCCCAGGTGATTCACCAGGGGGTGGCGGGGCAACCGCTTGGTGCTAGACGGGTTAATCCAATTAAGGTGGCCAATCGTTAAGTGTGCATTGATTAGTTGGGAGGGGTGAAATGTTGACTGGCATGTGGTGTGCCTTCCGAGCAGGTAGAGCGCAGTGCTGAGCCGTGACAGGTACACCTGGATACACCTGTCTCAATGACTATCATGCAGTAGCACTTACAGTAACTGTGATGAAGTGTTTTGAGAGGCTGGTAATGAAACACATCAACTCCTGCCTGAGAAACAACTTGGATCACTCCATTTTTTAACCAGCAGAACAGATCCAAAGCAGATGCCATTTTATTGGCTCTCCACTCAACACTGGAACATCTGGACTGCGAAAATGCATATATCAGGATGTTCTTACTCAACTGCAGTTTGGCATTCAATACCATCATTCCCTCAAAACTAATCAGTAAGTTTCAAGACCTTGGTCTCAATACCTACTTGCGCAATTGGATCCTTAATTTCCTTACTTGCAGATCCCAATCAATTCAGAATTGCAACAGTACTTCCTCCGCACTCTCCATTAGCGCTGGTGCACCACAAGGCTGTGTGCTTGGCCCCTTGCCTCACTCGCTTTATACTGATGATTGTGTTGGTAGGCACAGCTACAATACCACATTTAAGTTTTTTGCTGACCCCACTGTCATTGTCTGAATCAAAGGTGGTGAGAAATCAGCATACAAGAGGGAGATTGAAAATCTGACAGAGTGGTGCCACAACAACATCCTCTTACTCAGTGTCAGCAAGACCGAAAAGCTGATTATTGACTTCATGGGGAGGAAATTGGAGATCCATGAGCCAGTCCTCATCGGGGGATTCAGAAGTGGAGAAGGTCAGTAACTTGAAATTCCTCAGTGTTTTCATTTCAGAGGACCTGTCCTGAGCTCAGCACATCAGTGCAATTGCAAGGAAAGCATGTCAGTACCTCTACTTCCTGAGAAGTTTGTGAATATTCAGCATGACATCTAAAACTATGACAAACTTCCACAGATCTGTGGTGGAGAGTATATTGACTGGTTGCATCAGAGCCTGGTATGGAAACACCAATGCCCCTGAATGGAAATTCCTACAAAAAAGTAGTGGGTACGGCCTAATCCATTAGGGGTAGAGCCCTCCCCACCATTGAGCGTATCTACACGGAGCGTTGTCGCAAGAAAGCAGCATCAATTATCAGAGAACCCCACCACCCAACTCACGCTCTCTTCATCAGGTCAGGTACAGGAGCCTCGTTCTCACTCCACCAGATTCAGGAACAAATATTACCCTCAACCATCGGGCCCTCGAACAAAAGGGGATAACTTCACGTAACTTCACTCGCCCCATCTGTTCCCACAACCAATTGACTCACTTTCAAGGACTCTTCATCTCATGTTCTGGATAATTATTACTTACTTACTTATTATTGTTATTTCTTTTTTTTTCTTTTGTATTTGCACAGTTTGTTGTCTGTTGGTTGTTTGCCCGCCCTGTTGGGTGCAGTCTTCCGTTGATTCTATTGTGGTTCTTGGATTTACTGAGTATGCCTGCAAGAAAACATATCTCACCTTTATATGGTGACATGTATGAACTTTGATAATAAATTTACTTTGAACTTTGACTCAAAGCATTGACAGTCCATTTCCCACCACAGGTGCTGCCTGACTCGCCGAGCGGTTTATTGGTTGCTGTCACATGTAGGCCAGACTAAGTGAGAACAGGTTTTCTGCCCTTCTGTGCAGTGGTGAACAGAGAAATATAGAAAACCTACAACACAATACAGGCCCTTCGGCCCACAGTGCTGTGCCAAACATGTACTTACTTTAGAAATTACCTAGGGTTACCCATAGCCTCTATTTTTCTAAGCTCCATGTACCTCTACAAGAGTCTTTTAAAAGACCCTATTGTATCTGCAGCCCATTCCACGCTCTCACCACTCTCTGCATAAAAAACTTATCCCTGACATCTCCCCTGTACCTACTTCCGAGCACCTTAAAACTGTGCCCTCTCCTGTTAGCCATTTCAGTCCTGGGAAAAAGCCTCTGACTATCCACATGATGAATACTTCTCCTCATCTTGTACACCTCTATCAGGTCACCTCTCATCCTCTGTCACTCCAAGGAGAAAAGACCAAGTTCACTCAACCAATTCTCATAAGGCATGCTCCCCAAACCAGGCAACATCCTTATAAATCTCATCTGTACACTTTCTATAGCTTCCACATCCTTCCTGTAGTGAGGTGACCAGAAATGAGCATAGCACTCCGAGAGGGGTCTGACCAGGGTTCTACATAGCTGTAATATTACCTCTCAGCTCTTGAACTCAATCCCATGATTGATGAAGGCCAATACACCATATGTCTTCTCAACCACCAACTCAACCAGCGCAGCAGCTTTGAGCAACCCATGGACCCAGACCCCAAGATCCCGCTGATCCTCCACACTGCCTTACCATTAAAGTCTTACCATTAATACTATATCCTGCCATCATATTTGACCTACCAAAATGAACCACCTCACACTTATCTGGGTTGAACTCCATCTGCCATTTCTCATCCCAGTTTTGCATCCTATCAATGTCCCGCTGACAGCCCTCTACATTATCCACAACACTCCCAACCTTTGTGTCATCAGCAAATTTAATAACCCATCCCTCCACTTCCTCATCCGGGTCATTTATAAAAATCACGAAGAGAAGGGTTCCCAGAACAGATCCCTGAGGCACACCACTGGTCACCGACCTCCATGCAGAATATGACCTGTCTACAACCACTATTTACCTTCTGTGGACAAGCCAATTCTGGATCCACAAAGCAATGTCTGCTTGGATCTCATACCTCCTCACTTTCTCAATCAGCCTTGTTTGGGGTACCTACTCAAATGTCTTGCTGAAATCCATATACATTACATCTACTGCTCTACCTTCATCAATGTGTTTAGTCACATCCTCAAAAAATTCAATCAGGCTCACAAGGCATTACCTGCCTTTGATAAAGCCATGCTGACTATTCCTAATCATATTAAACCTCTCCAAATGTTCATAAATCCTGCCTTTCAGGATCTTCTCCATCAACTTGCCAACCACTGAAGTAAGTCTCACTGGTCTATAATTTCCTGGGCTATCTCTACTCTCTTTCCCGAATAAGGGAACAACACCTGCAACCCTCCAATCCTCCGGAACCTCTCCCGTCCCCATTGATGATGCAAAGATCATCTCCAGAGGCTCAGCAATCTCCGGTCCCAGAGACTTATCCAACTTGATGCTTTCCAAAAGCTCCAGCACATCCTCAAGCTTTCCAGTCAGCTGGAAGTCATCCCGACAATCAATAAGATCTTTTTCCGTACTGAATACTGAAGCAAAGTATTCATTAAGTACCTCCGCTACCTCCTCTGTTTCCATACACACTTCTCCACTCTCACACTTGACTGGTCCTATGCTGTCATGTCTTATCCTCTTGCTCTCCACATACTTGTAGAATGCCTTGGGGTTTTCTTTAATTCTGCTCGTCAAGGCCTTCTCATGGCCTCTTGTGGCTCACCTACGGATTGTTTAGAGTAATCCCCGATGGTTTGCGGTCGTCATTACTCACTACCTTTTAATAGGTTCAGGTAATTATTGGATTTAAGTTCCCCAGCTGCTGTGGTGAGATTTGGAGTCAGTTCCAGGATTGTTGCAACAGGCCAGTGTCGTAATTCAGTTGCTGTTCCATGTCTGTACGCTGTGACTCTTCAATTAACCCCATAAATCCTTCAATATTTATTGCCCTCACCTCGTCTTTCCCCATTTCCCTTACAATCAAAAAGGGCTCATGTTCCTGTGATGCAGTTGCAAGTTGCCTCACAGGTGCTTCAGGACTCAGACCACCAGGTTCAAGAACAGTTACTACCCCTTAACCACCAGGCTCTTGAACAAAAGGGAATAACTCCACTCATTTAAGCACTCTGCTATATTGTTATTTCATGCTCGTTATTTATTGTTAGTTATTTGTATCTGCATTTGAACAGTTTGTTTGCGGTTTACAGATCCTGTTCTGTAGACTTGCTAAGTACGCTGGCGTGAAAAGATTCTCAGGGTTGTGTGTGGTGACATGTATGTACCCTGAGAATAAATTTTACTTTGAACTTTGAAATAAGTTTTTCATGGCACCTGTGTATAGACGTATACGACAATAAACTTGACTTTGACTAATAGAACAGAACAGATTGACAATAAGGTGCTCTAGGACCAAGAAGAGGTGAGAAAAGGTCAAGAGTGGCCCTGGAGTGTGAAGTAGTGATGGTCAAGGAATGGCCTCACACTGGGGGAGGGAGATGGAATTGGTTTATTATTATCACATGTACGGACATACAATGAAAAGCTAATTTAGTATAATGGTCATCTAAATCAGATGCAATTGAGGTAGAACAAGGTAAAACAATAACAATGCAAAATAAAGTGTACTAGTTACAGAGAAAGTGGAGTGCAGGTAAACAATAAGGTGGGAGATCATAACAAGGTAGATTGTGAGGTCAAGAGTCTATCTTATTGTACCAGAGACCCATTCAGTATTCTTATCACACCAGGGTAGAAGCTATCCTTGAGCCCGTTGGCATTCACTTCAAAGGGGTCAGCAGCTAAGAATGAGTGAGTGTGTGAGGGTGGATGGGGAAGGCAGAGAAAAGACAAAGAGTTGGTGAGGAGAGGGAGATGGAGCTGAGGAGGCCAAAGGAGGGAGGGAGAGGGAGGTGGGACAAGGGTTGAGGGAGGGGTTGTATTAGTGCTGTGTGTGGATGAAGTACATGTGCATGTGGTACAAGTTATATGAAAAGATCGTGCAGCCTAGGGTTTTATTCCTTGGAGCTTAGGAGACTGTGGGGTGACATTGTAGAGGTGGATACAATCATGAGGGGCATAGATAGGATGAATGCACACCATCTTTTTCCCAGGGAAAGAGAATCAAAATCTGGATTGGCATCGATTAAGCGGAGAAAGATTTAAAAGCCACCTGAGGGGCAACTTCTTCACGCAGAGAGCGGGGCAAACATGGAATGGGCTGCCAGAGGAAATGGTAGAAGTAATTACAATAACAACACTTAAAAGGCGCTTGGACAGGTACATGGATAGGAAAGGTTTAGAGGGGTATGGGCCCAATGTAGGCAAATGGGACTAGCTTAAGTAAGAACTAAGTCATGGGTGAGTTGGTCTGAAGGCCCTGCTTCTGTGCTATATGACTCTGTGACTGTCAGTAGCAGTGTGGAAGTAACTACATTCCTACTAAAAGAAAGCAACTAACTTCTTAGCAGGATAGTCCATCATCAGCATTTCTAATTTAACCCACTTGCACAATAGTGCCATCTAGCTTTTTACCAGTACTGGCCTGTACCCATTCACACTCACCTTTGGACCTTGTGTGCATGTCTTCAGGTGCCTTGGGCTGACTTACCTTGGTAAGGCCATGTGCCCCAGGAGATGGTTGGCAGGACGATGGAAATAAGTTTGATCTTCATCTCAAGTTCATTCACCTCTGTCCAGAGACCTCCTTAATGAGGGTGGACTCTTGGCTATTGTCTAACCCCCAACCCCACCCCCTGCCACTCCAGGTCCATGAAGGAGACAATAATCTTCCCAGACAGAAGGATGAAGGAATCTAAGGGGTGACCTGATAGATCATGAGAGGCATAGATGGCGTAGATAATCAAAATCTTTTACCCGTGCTAGGAGTATCAAAAACAAGGGGATACAGGTTGAAAGGTGCGAGGAAGAAGATTTGAAGAGGATCTGAGAACTGGATGAGGAGGTGGTGAAATCAGATAAAATACCTACATTTGAAAATATCCAGAACACTTGAATGGACAGGGCACAGAAAGATGGGAGCAAAAGGGATTAGTGAGGATGGGCAAAAATGTCACCATGAATGTGATGGGCTGAAGGGCCTGTTTCTGTATTGCACAAATCTATGACTTCATGACCAGCTCAGGTAGGAAGGGCTGAATGATCTCCTTCTGTATCATAAATTTTCTCTAACTCTACAATCTGTCAGCAGTGTATGACACACATGAAAAGCAGGGTTGTATTCCCTTGGCTAAAAGCCAGAACTGAAGGTGAACAAGCCCCTGAGTCAGCCTGGTGGAGCAGCATGGATGAGACTCCAGATCAAGTCGATTTGCCGATACAAGTGACAGGGAGCAACCACTTTCCCTCCTTGAGCCAAGCCTCCTCACTGTGCCGCAGCTGAGCCCTCCACCCATGTGAGGCAGACACACGGACACAGAGTGGAAATACGTCAATCAGGTTAAAGCAAGGCGTTTACACTGGTCACACACAGAGGCAGGAAACAACTCGAGCTTTACTGAGACATCGCTGGAATTAATAATCAGGGGAGTGACTGCAGGTGGCTCAGTCTTAGATGCAATACAGCAACCTTACCCGGCCAGGAAAATGGAGTGACAACTAAGCTATTTTCTGTAGTTCAAGAGTTCCTACTTGGAAGAAGAACTGAGAGTAGCAAAGAGGCAGGTGGTATTTTGGGTGGGGACATTAATGTTTGTCTCCGAAAGCCAGCCACCACCGTCCCGGCCCTGAAGGGCACGGTTGTCAGATTTAGTCGATCCCGGTAGCGGGTGAACCATTTCATGGAACTCATGCTCACCAGTCACATCACTTCTTTTCCTGGCTGGCAGAGTTGGTAATTGGTTTATTATTGTCCCACGTACTGAGAAACAGAGAAAAAATTGTTTTGCAGCTGTAAGACTCGCTTTGCCTCGTAGCATGGTGGTGACCACTATCCGGCCAAACTTTAGCACTCTCATTTGGGTGGATGTTGCGTGTTGTGCCCCCTAGGTAACATCAGTACCCTGAAATAACATTCAGTCCACAATGTGCGGTTAAATGATTAAGATTTTATATTTAAGTATGGGGTTAGTAGAGAAACAGAAGAAAAAGAAAGCAAATAAAAGGCGCCAATAATCTCATAAACATGTCCAGTGCACAAACGTTGGAGCTTACGGATTCCCTTTCGCTGATCCTCCTTCGCTCGTTGGCCCCCAGGCTCCCGCCCCGAGCCCAGTCCCAGCGGGTCCGGCCACCGTCTCCTAAGCCACGTCTTCTTTCTTCATCCTCCTCGCACCTTCTCCCCGAAGCCTGCGCAAACTAGCAGCTTTCACACAGGCAGAAAGAATAACATCTATCCCAATTGGTTAGCGAATGAATACAAGTCCCGTTATCACTAATTATAACCCAAACATACTGCTATAGAGAACCACTGTCTCAGCAGTTAACAGTACAGAGAAGCCATTTTATTCACCTTAGCAGTAACGTAAAAGAAGAAACCCTTACACAGCCATCCAGAAAGATTTCAAGCAGTAGTACATCAAGGCAATGTCTAGAAAACGTTTCGCCACTCATCTGAAAGGCTACTTCAGCTCTGTTCCACGGTGCGTAGTTTTCTGGCTTATAATCTCTGTTCAGGGATGGGTTTTCCAGTATGACAAAGAAGTCTTTTTTAAGCAACACACATAAAATGCTGGAGGAACTCAGCAGGCCAGGCAGCATCAATGGAAAAGAATACAGTTGACGTTTTGGGCCGAGACCCTTCAGCAGGACTTACCCCTCTTTCAAACCATCTGTCCCCTCTGTCCAAAATATACATATCGTTATCATCTTGTCCATTAGATGTAGATATGGAAAAGCCATCCCTGAACAGAGGTGGGGTGGGGTACAACACTACCTATCAGCTACTTACAATGCAGTCCTAACATCTCTACTCTGGTGTCTCCACAACAGTTCACACCTACATTCACGCAAAGACTAATGACCTTCTCATTACCTCTATGACTCTTAATGGCTCTCATTTGATTGCAAAACTTTTAAACAACTCACAGAGTTTATAAGCCGGAAAACTATCCACCAAGGATCAGAACTGAACAACATCCTCTGATGAGTGGTGAAGTATTTTCTAGACAACACAGCAAGTCCAATTGCCTTGATTTACTACTACTTAATATATCATCAACAATTGGGAAACCAATGCCAAGGACAGGAAACTCTGGCAAGCCATCATCCGAGAAGGAACAGCAACTTTCGAAGCCAACAGAGGTGCAGAATTGGAAGAAAAGAGAAGAAAATGGAAAGCAAGGCAGCAACAACCAAAGCCCGATCTGCCATCTGGAATGACCTGTCCTGAATGTGGAAGAACTTTCAAAGTCAAGATTGGACTCATAAGCCACTTGAGAGCCCATAAATAGATCAACAGAACGAAGACCATCATCCTCGACCTCGACGGATAGCCACGATGACGATGATACAAATCACCTGGATATTGAGAACCTTCAAAGGCATCCAAATAGATTGTTCCAAACATACTGTAAGTACAAAAGGAAAGATAGAATACAGAATTATACTTACAGGAAAGTGCAGTACAGTTAGACAAGTAAAATGTGAGGGCCATGATGAGGTAGACTGGAAGATCAAGAGTTCACACACAAATTGCTGGAGGAGCTCAGCAGGTCAGGCAGCATCTGTGGAAATGAATAAACGGTTGACGTTTCAGACTGACACTTCATCAGGACTGGAAAGGAAAGGGGAAGATTCCAGAATAAGAAGGTGGTGGGGGAAGGGATGAGTTCATCTTTATCATACAAGAGGTTTGTTCAATGCTTTTATTATGGTAGGATAGGAGCTGTCCTTGAGCCTGGTGGTGCATGGTTTCAACTTCTGTGCATCCTACCCAATGGGAGTGGAGAAGGAAAGAGAATATGGAGTGGGAAAGTTTAGCTGCACTCTCAAGCAGAGTCAGTGGAGGGGAGACTGGCTTGCAGGATAGACTGGACAGTGTTCATAACCCTCTGAAATTTTTTGCAGTCTTTGGAGGAGCAGTCGAGCAAGTGGTGAGGCGTGGGATTGATCCTAGGGTTTCGGCCTGATACTATTTATTTAAGTAACTTGGGTAAAGGAAGCAAGATGTGGTGGCTTCACACAGCGGCATTCCTGTTAAAGAGCTGGAGTCTCGTGACCGGAGCAGGACAGGCTGGTGGACTTTGATCAGCTTGAAAGGCAGCTGATAGAACAGAGTCGCCGAGCCAGTGAACACAGGCAGGCCTCAGCATCTACAGCTGTCACAGAGGCTTTCCTGTGGTGTCACTGTCCCAGATAACCTCTTTGCTAAATGTTAATTGCAGTGTTGCAGCCCCTGGGTAATTGCAAGAAAAGTCTGCTAAAACAACATGACTCTTTCCATTACATTCAAACAAATCCACTTCAACTTTGAAGTATGGCCTGTTTGGAACAGGTTGTGGTATAAGCAGTGCTGCTTGCTGCTTTGATCTGTAGGTAAGGCATATTTCACATGAAGCAGTGGTCTGGCTGAAGTCTTGGTTCATTTTTGGCCAGTTCATCACCTCATGATCTCTTTGTTTACACTTTTCCTCCCCAAGTGCCATTCCTGTATCTTCTGGAGCATTCCCTTGCATAGTGACACAGGAATCACAAATCTCTTCCCTTTTGAAGACCAAATCTTCCACTACTGACAGTTGAGCTCTGCATGCCCAATAATCCCAAATGCACATTGGACAGTCATCCCTAGTTGCTGGCCATCTTTTCTGTGTTGTCTCTGAGTACCTCCATTGTTTCATCTGTCCCTGCTGCTGTTCTAATCTTCTCTGTTCTATCAGGAGATACCGGAATGGAGGTGACAATCATGTCAACATAAGCCTGTAATTGGTCACTCTTTTATTTCTTATTGACTGTTTGAGGCAATGCATCAGCAGCAAACATACATTTTCCTGGTGTGTAGGTCATCTTCACATCATATTTCTGCAGCCTTATCAACATGCACTGTAGCCTCATGGGACAGTCATTCAGAGGTTTAGATATAATTGAGACCAATAGTTTATGGTCTGTCTCCACTTCAAAAGTTTGTCCATAGATATACGGATGGAACTTTTCACGTGGATATGTGCTATCAAGAAGCTCTTTCTCTATTTGAGCATAGTTGGCTTCCACACTTGTTGAAGCCCTTGATCTATAGGCTACGGGTTGCCACGTGTCATCATGCTGCTGTGGTAGTGCAGCTCAAAGGCCGTACCTGGATGCATCAGCTGAGATCCTAGTACATCTTTTCAGATCATCAAACCTCAGCAGGGGCTCTTCAGTTGGGGATTCTTTTCAGCCCCTGGAAACACTCCTCTTGCTCATGAGACCAAATCCACTCACTTTGCTGCTCAAGGAGTGATCTAAATGGTGCTGACACAGTAGATTGTTGAGGGGTAAACTTCACCAGGTAAGTCACCATCCCCCAGGAAACATCTCACCTCCTCTTTGTTTCGAGGCCTCTCCATGTTCTCAATGACTGACGTCTTCCATGGGTCAGGCTTCACTCCCTCTTCTGCTATGACATCTCCTATAAAAAGCAGCGTCTTAAAAATGAAACTCGTATTTCTCTTTTATTTAATTTCTGATTGACATTCCATGTCAAGTCGAGCGCCTGTCTTGGAAGAGCATCATGTTCCTCCTTGGTGGACTCCCAAACGATGATGTCATCCATCATGGTCTTGACACCATGCCCTCGAAGAACACGAAGATGATTTTATGGTAGAATACTGATGCAGACAGAATTCCATACGGTAATAAAGAAAACGTCATCTTCCCTGTTGTGTGTTAAAAGTACACAGTCTCAAACTTGACTCATCAATCTTCAACTGCCAAAACCCAGATGACGTGTCAAGTTTGCTAAACCACTTGGCACCTAGAAACTGGGATATGATCTCCTCTCATGTTGGCAATTTAAAATGCTCTGCCTTGATGGCTTTGAGATCTCTTGGGTCTAGACATATCCTCAATGCTCCATGTTTCTTTTGCACAGTTGCCAGTGAGCTCACCCAATCCGTTGGTTCTTCAATTTTCTATATGACATTTATGCATTCCATGCATGCTAGTTCTTATTTGAATTTGTCTCCAAGTGAAAACAGAACGTTCCTGCATGCAGGAACAACAGGAGCCACTGTCTCATCTACATGAGGTAAGGATTCAACCCCCTCAAACACATCCGCGTACTCTTCCATGAGCGAAGTCTGGTCATCTTTGGTCTGTGAAGCTCAGTAAAAACTCCTTTCACCAGGCTGAGCTTTTCACATGCACTCAAACCTAATATTGGCTGTACTCTCTTTTCTACAGTCAGTGGCTCTGCCTTCCTTGTGGTTGAAGTTCACTAAACAGCCCCCTTTTACTGGAACATTCTCTCCAGTGTAGCCTGTCACTTTTAATTTCCCTGGGTGGATCTTGTTCAGACAACAGATTCAGCTGAGCTCTGGTGTCTAGGTTGAATGGAATTACTGTCTCATTCACAGTTACTGGAACAACCCATTCTGTCTTACCAGCACCCGCAGTCTTTGGAGATTCTACAAAGACTTCCTCCACTTCTTCAGCAACCGTATGCACCTCTCCCTTGGTCGCTCCCACTTTGCAACACTTTATAAAATTATTCTTCTTCCCTCAATTATTACAGGACTTTCCGTAAGCAGGGCACACCTTTGGGATGTACCTACGTCTACATTTGCTGTTTGAGCCTACCTTTTTTGCTTTCCTGTTGCTTTGTGAAATGCCTTGTGCTCTGCCCTTCTGTTTTCGCAGCATGTACTATTGTGTCTGACCTGTGCAGTTCCTTCGCTTGAGATCCTGTGGACCCTGCTGCCCTGCATTTATCCACAGCCTTTTCCAGCGTTAAATCTTTTTCACGGACTAATCATTCTCTGATTAGTCCGTGAAAAGCTCAGCGAAGTATTGGTCAAAGCTGACACTTTGCTTCTGGTCATAAAAGAACTTGTATCTTTCAAACGTCCTCATCCCACTTCTGACACCATGTGATGTTTGTTCTTAATAAAGACAAACAGCACGGGTAAAAATGCTAGCCATATCCATTTACAGTTAATGGCTTCCAGCTTAATAGGCGTGCATGCAACCAGTTGCTCATCAACGTCACTTCCGGTCTCTAGTGAACCACCTGCCTTGTCCCCTGGAACAGTAGTTCTTTATTTTGTACATGCGTAATAACACAGGTGGCTCACTTAAGACGGAGGTGTGGTCAGTATTTCTCTCTCAAAAGGTCTCAGGTCTTTGTAACTCTATTCCTCCAAGGGTGGTGGAACTGGAGCCTGAATATTTCAAGGCAATAGTAATTAGGTAAATGTAAGGTGGGAGGGCGTGTAATTTCCTATAATTTCCAATGAGCCCTCCTCCCACTACCACACCTCACCCGGAATGTGGGGGAACTCGCTCACTACAAACTTCACTCAACCCGGCATATCCCCTGTAAGGATCCACACATTCAGTCTCTACTGTAGGAGGGGAAAGCACGATATGTGAGAGGAAGGGAGGGGATAGGTTAACCACCTCAATCTGTCCAGCTTACAGATGGAGAGAGCCTTCCGAGTGAACAACCCATACAACTCCACTCCTCTCCGCTGCATCAGCTAGATTGCAGAGACCTACGATGCATACTGTACAAATGACAACCTTACCTCGTTCGTATCTGAAGGTAGGAAAAGACTAAGGTGTTTTGATAAGTCTGATTTTGCTACAGCTAGGTTATACAACTTTCTTTTGACTTCCACAGCCACCGTGCCTACACGTTTGTGTCATCAGAGGTTCAAGGGGTTGATTCTTGTGTGAATATTTCATCTCTGGGCTATCTGGAACCCAGTGAAGGAGGAGGCGAAGAGAGATTTCATTGCAAAGTGGCAAATCTTTGGAAATTTGCTTCGGGGGGCAGTGGATATTGAGCCAAGGTTTTGGCTAGTAGATTGGTGGACTCTGTGTGCGAAGGGTTATTATAACTGGAGAGAGGAATGCTGTTAAAGTCTAACCAAATTCTTTAAAATTAATTTATTGATGGGATGCAGATGTTGCTGAAGCCAGTATTTATTGTCCTTCCCTAACTACCCGGAACTCAGGAGCAGACATGAGTCAGCCACAGACACACAGATTCTGCAGAATGCTGTGGGAACTCAGCAAGTGAGGCAGCATCCTCGGAGAGGAACAGTTGACGATTTGGGCCGAGACCTTTCAACCACCTTGGTAGAGAATGGAGCAGGTTGGAAAAAGTCCATGGGCATCCTTCTGCATTCGTAAACCAGATGGGTTTGCGTGACTATCCACTATTAGTTTTATGATCATTATTACTGGAAATTTTTAAAAATGCCAATTTATTTAATTATTTTAATGTTAATTTCACGGCTATTGTGATGGGATTTGAACCAACATCATTGTTTTAATGCAAAACACGAGGAAATCTGCAGATGCTGGAAATTCAAGCTACACACACAAAATGCTGGTGGAACGCAGCAGGCCAGGCAGCATCTATCTCCGCCAGAGAAAGCAGGATCTCCCAGTGGGCCACACATTTTAATTCCACGTCCCATTCCCATTCTGATATGTCCATCCACGGCCTCCTCTACTGTCAAGATGAAGCCACACTCAGGTTGGAGGAACAACACCTTCAATTCCATCTGGGTAGTCTCCAACCTGATGGCATGAACATCGACTTCTCTAACTTCCATTAATGCCCCTCCCCCTTCTTACCCCATCCCTTATTTACCTATCTGTTCATTTATTTATTTATTTATTTATTATCCTTCCCCCCCCCCCCGCTATTTCTCCCTCTGTCCCTCTCACTATATCTTCCTCTGGTGCACCCCTCTGCCTTTCTCTCTCCCTAGGCCTCCCATCCCATGATCCTCTCCCTTCTGTAGCCTTGCACCCCTTTTGCCAATCAACTGTCCAGCTCTTGGCTCCATCCCTCCCCATCCTGTCTTCTCCTATCATTTCGGACCTCCCCCTCCCCCTCCAACTTTCAAATGTCTTACTATCTCTTCTTTCAGTTAGTCTTGACGAAGGGTCCCGGCCCGAAACATCGACTGTACCTCTTCCTATAGTTGCCGCCTGGCCTGCTGCGTTCCACCAGCATTTTGTGTGTGTATCATTGCTTTAATGGTTTGAGCCTCTACATCATCATCCAGTAATGTAATCAGTCAGCCCCTCTCCTCTCCAGTATGATCATGGCTGGTCTTGTACTTCACTATCACGTTACCTCATTGAGCCCGTGCTCCTTAAAGACCAAAAACATGGCGACTTCTGTTTGGAATAAACTCAGTGACTGAGCATCCACAGCCCTCTTGCATAGAAAATTGCGAAGATTCACCACCCTATCATAGTGCAGTCCCTTGTAACCACAGGAGACTCACACCTGTCCTTTTATCTTTTCCATCTTCACCATCCAGGGATCCATACAGTTCCTCCTCTACTGATTCACTCATACAATGGCCAATCCATTGGGACCTTGGCCTCTGCCTCTTTTTGTCAAAGCCTCAGTTCCCCACTCCAACTCTTTCCCACTAACACTATGGCTGCTCCCACAACGGCCACTCTACTTAAACCTCATTTTTTTTATGGACCCATGTGAGACTCGCATGCCAGGACAGATGCTCTTTTCAATAATTCCCACAACTGCACAAAGATTGCTCTCGCTACTCCAAGGTGAAAGAGTCTCCATTCTAAATGCCAACTGTCCATTTCCCTCCACAGATGCTGGCTGACTTGCTGAGTTCCTCCCCGATCTCGTGTGTTAAATCACCCGGCAACCCTGGCTGCACCCTCTCAGGGCGATTCCCTTCCCGAATTCTCTCTGCTTAGTAGAGAGAACTTTTGTTTGTCTCTTTCCCAGCCCTGCTGAAGGGTCTTTGACATGAACTGTTGACCGTGTTTTTCACTCTGCTCATGCCCTTGAACCCACTGAGTGTTTTCTTCTGCTTGTTAAGGAATTGCTGCCTCTTCTTTATCTTTTCAGAAGGGCATACTGCTTTCTACAGATGACTTGCTGAAAATTCTATGGCAAAATGTCTTTGAATCGCTTCTACAGGAGTTCATTAAGTCCTGATATCTTGATGATTCCTTTCCTCCCACAGATGCTGCTTGACCTGCTGAATTCCTTCGCCAGATTGCTGGCTCCATTACGTCTACCTGACACTGAAATAACAGTCCCGCTCTTCAACAGGCTGTACCTCAAATTCCAGTGACCTGACCTCAGTTATCACAGTTGTGGATTTTGCATGTTCCCTCCGTGACTGAATGGATCCCACAGACAGTCAGGTTGGTAGATAAACCGGCCACTGTAAGGTCCCCCTAGTATGTAAGCGGGTGACGGGTGAATCGGTGTGTGGGGGGTGAGGGATGAGGTTGGTGAGGGCGCTGGAGTTACTGAGCACGTGAGAGAATAACCAACAGGAAATTAAGAGGTGAAAAGACTTGATTAGACAAACGGCTTCCTTTTTTAAAAAATAAGAGATCGTAGATTAGAGGAATTATTTTAAACCATTACCTTAACACGTGAGCCTCAAAGTTAAGGATGGCATTAGGAATCCAGATTCCTACTTTGCTCTGTTTTAACCGTGCAGGTATTGTTCCCACAGATCAGCACCCCCTCCCGCGTCTCTGCCCTCGTCTCCCTGCGCCAGACCCTCTCCACCCCGTACTCCTCTCCTTGTGACTTCCACCCCACTTTCTAGATGCGAACGACTTGCTGCTGGAACGTACCAGCCGGCTGCAGTCCGTCCAGCTCGCATTCTAGGACAGCACGCTGGCTGCGGGAAGCGGTTCAAACGCGGCGAGGCACAGACGTGCGAGAAGAAGGCGAACCTTTTTCCAGGAGGGATGTTATTCAAAGGCGGAATGCCTTTGTGAAGTCTGCCTGATAGGGCCAAGTTCAATGGATGAGTTTAATATTTTCCTTCCTGTGCTTGGCTCACGCTTCCTTCTCTTTGTCTAACGCGGCCAGATTATCAGGTGGGAATTAGTGAGAGGCTGCATCTGTTGACGATTAACAATGAAAAGTGTGAGAGGTGGGGAGGGGAGGGGAGGGGGGAGAGGATGGGTGGAGGGGTCCCTCTTATTTCGTTAGAAAACCAGGCACATAACCATCAAACCCTTTCCCACAGAGGGAGGGAAAATTAGAGAGTATCAGGATGATATGGGCATTAAGAACCCTTTATGATTTAACGGGTTTACAGCAATCACTGATGAAATCTGGGAGTGATTGAAGGGCGTTTCTCCAAGTTGAAGGGTTCCTGCATTACAGGGGTAGGTGTTGTAATAGGTCCTATCCTGCTGTTATAAGTCTACTGAATGATTCAATTAGACCATAAGGTGTCCTGACGAAGGGTCTCGACCCAAAACGTCGATTGCACCTCTTCCTATAGATGCTGCCTGGCCTGCTGCTTTCACCAGCATTTTGTGTGTATTGCTTGAATTTCCAGCATCTGCAGATTTCCTCGTGTTTGCCGCTTGACCTCACTGTCTATCTTGTCATGACCTTGGACCTTAATGTCTGCCTACAATGCACTTTCCCTGTAACTGTCACACTTCGTTCTGCATTCTGTTATTGCTTTCCCCTTGTCACACTTCAGTGCACTGATGGGATGAAATAGAAGGCAGGCAAACAAATTTAGTGAAGAAGCCTCAACTGCTTCCCTGTGCAGAGAATTCCACAGATTCACCACTCTGTGGGAAAAAGTTTCTCCTCAACTCCATCCTAAATCTTCTCCCCTGAATCTTGAGGCAATATCCCCTAGCATCTCACCTACCAATGGAAACAACTTTCCTACTTCTATCTTATCTATCCCTTTCAAAATTTTCTATGTTTCTATAAGATCCCCTCTCATTCTTCTGAATTCCAGAGAGTATAGTCCCAGGCAATTCAATCTCTCCTCATAGGTCAACTCCTTCATCCCTGGAACAAACCTGGTGAACCTCCTCTGCACTGCCTCCAAAGCCAGTATGTCCTTCCTCAAGTATGGAGACCAGAACTGCACACAGTACTCCAGGTGCAGCCCCACCAGTAACCTGTTTAGTTGCAGGATGACCTCCCTGCTCTTGAATTCAATCCCTCTAACAATGAAGGTCAACATTCCATTTGCCTTCTTAATAACCTGCTGTACCCGCAAGCCAACTTTTTGTGATTCATGCACAAGCACTCCCAAGTTCCTCTGCACAACAGCATGCTGCAATCTTTCACTATTTAAATAATAATCTGCTCTTCTATTATTCCTTCCAAAGTGCATCATCTCACATTTACCAGCATTGTATTCCATCTGCCAGCCTTTGGCCCACTATTGATATCCCTCTGCAGACTCTCCACATCCTCTGTACAATTTGCTTTTCCACTCAGTTTAGTGTCATCAGCAAATTTTGCTACACTATACTCAGTCCTCTCTTCCAAATCATCAATGTAAATAGTAAACAGCTGCAGGCCCAGCAGCACCCCACTCACCACTGACTGCCTACTGGAGAAACACCCATTTATACCAACTCTCTGCTTTCTATTGGTTAACCAATCTACTCTCCATGCCAATACACCTCCTCCGACTCCATGCATCTGTATCTTACTTATAAGTCTCTTCTGTGGCACCTTATTGAATGCTTTCTGGAAATCCAAGTATATGACATCCACCTGTTCCCCTCTATCCACTGCACTCATTATGTCCTCAAAGAACTCCAGTAAGTTTGTCAAACAGGACCTGTCCTTTCTGAATCCATGCTGTGTCTGTCCAATGGAACCACTCCTTTCTAAATGGGAGAGACTATTTAGCCCCGCACATCAAAGTTGCTGGCTGTATGTAGACTTAACCTCTTCCTAGAGATGCTGCCTGGCCTGCTGCATTTGCCAGCAACTTTGATGTGTGTTGCTTGAATTTCCAGCATCTGCAGGTTTCCTCGTGTGTGTGAGACCATTCAGCCCACAGAGTCTATGCCAGCTCTCAAATCAATCCTCTATCAGTCTTACTCTGTTCTCTTTCACATGCCCACTAACTTCCCAGTGTCTCTCCATCACCTGCCTACACTTGTAGTAATTTATAGCAGCCAACTAACTAATCATCTCATTGCATTAGTAAAGCTTGCCTTGCTGGACATGTCCAATAACCCTTCTGTTAGCAACACATAACAGGTAAAGGAGTATCATCGGAGTCTAGCTGCCGTTTGGTCTCACAAATGGTCCAAGACATTCCATTCACTCTGCTTTTCCTTCCTCCATCTCCCAGTTTTGACCAAGAGTCTTGGAGAGAGTCACGGGGTTACACAGCTCGAAAACAGGTTCTTTGACACAATTCATCCATGCCAATCAAAGAAGCCAGACTGATTTAGAGTCATAGAGCCTGAAATTTTAACTGTGTTTCCTCTTCAGAGATGCTGCCTGACTTGCTGAGAGTTTTCAGCTTTTTCTGTTTTTTTTTCAGATTTCCAGCAACTACCATTCTTTTATCCTGCAATTAACCTTTCAACCTGCATATCTAGGTGATGTAGTCAAAATCTGGAGCCCCCAGGGAAAATTCATGTGGTCTCAGGGAGAACATGCAAATTCCACACAGACAGCAACCACAGGTCAGAACTGAATCTGGGTCACTAGAGCTATACAATAATGGCACTACCTGATGTATCCTAACAACTAGACCAGTCAACTAAACACATCATTACCCCCGAATCGAAGAGAAATATCATTACTTCCAAGACTTTAAATAGTTGGAAGATTCTACCTCAAAAAGCAGTGGTTGTCTAGTATGTTTAGTGTTGAGATTGATATCGAGCACCATTTCTTCATCTACCAAAGGGATGTGTTCCTGGAAAACATGAAATGTTGAAAATCCAAAGACTTGGCAAAAAGCATTAGGAGCATTTAGTGCAATTTGTTCCTATGGACGAGATAGTAACAAATGATAGTTTCTGAAAGACACGTGCCCAAATGACACCAATTGAAAGAGACAGTGGGGTTACTGCGATAATTTGTCTAGTGCTTGTAAACCTCTAATGGGAGCATATGGAAACTAACTGGGAAAGCAAATGAAGCACAGGATCCACTCTAATTATCAGAGCAAGCTCGAGGAGATGTCCTGCTCTTGTATTCGAGCATTTGTTAAAGTGCAGCAGCCCTGAAGTTCACGCATTTAGATTTAAGCATCTTTAGTTAAAAGGTGGACAGCTCTACTCAAAAAGATTCATATTTTATGGGAGCAAGCTCTTCAGCCCAATGGGTTGATGCTAACTGAGAATCCCCATCCAAGCTAAACTCATGTCCCTGTCCAAATGTCTTTTAAAATTTATCATTATACCTGCCTCAACTACTTCCTCTGGCAGTTTATCCACATACATACCACCCTCTCTGTAAGAACAAAGATGCCCCTCAAGTTTCCATTAAATCTCTCCCCTCTATACCCTCTAGTCCTTGATTTGCCAGCCTTGGAAAAAAGATTGAATAGGGTAAAGGCACACAGTCTTATTGGTTATTTAGAGCAAGGTTGGTTAGAACTCTTAGTTCGAAGGCAAAAGGTTTGAGGTTTAAATTCTATTCCAGAAAATTTTGCGAAAAAATGTGTATTGATAGCAGACTAGTGTGGAGGGACAGCTGAACTGTTGGCGGTTCAAATTTTCAGATGGGATGTCGAGCTTCTCTCTCTCTCACACATGGACGTACAAATATCATGTTGCCTTCAGAAGCAGAGAAGGAATTTCTTTCTGGCACCCTGGACAATATTTAATCCACACTTCTAAAACTGAACACATTGTCGTCATCTGATTATATTTTGCGGCAGCTTGCTGTACATTAACTGGCTGACACATTTCCTGCATTTCAGTAACAATTCTATCTCATTGTCAGTAAAGTAATGTGGGGTTTTCTGGGAGGTCTTGCCTTCTGTGAAGCTGGGGCGAGTATTGATTACAAATGTGCTTTGTCCTGGTTTTAATAAAGACCTCACTGGTAGGTTTCAGGAAGGTGCTCCCTGTTGCTAAATGCATGCCTTCATTTAAATAGCAATAGAGTTCAAACGTTCCTAGAGATGAAAGAAAGAAGGCAAAGATAGGTTAGCTTCAACTAGTGCCCGTCAGAATGTGAATCACTGTACAAATAGGCTAACTCAGCAATTTGAGATGTGACTGTACTGGCTCAGTTACTCTTGTCCCTGAACATGATTTTTCCACCCAGAGCCAGTAAAATGAACCGTGCGTGAGAAGTCTGCACAAATATAATGCCGACACAGACACAGACACAGCACACACACACACACCTGTCCCCTCCTCCAACGCCCACGCACTCACATGTTACATGTACAAAATACAACTAACCTCCAAGAATCTAGGGTCTAAAGGAAGCCCCATTGTTCCTTACAGTGTTTCTGACTTTCTGTTTTTCAGATGTGACAGTGGGGAGTCTGTTAGTGGCCTGATCCAGAGGGTTGCAGGTTCAAATCCCACCTTGGAGGACTTGAGCTTAAAAGTTCAGCTGTCCAGTGTTATGCTGCTCCAGGAAATCACCGACTGGTGAGCCTCTCGTCAGTGGGGAGGATACTTAGCCATAGGATTTATTCTCTTTTGGAAAAGCAGAGTCTTATTAGGGATGGTCAGGGCAGAGATAGAATGGTGTTGTCTACACGGACAAGGTTTCTCATGTTAGGCTGACCCAGAAGATTAAGATGCATGGAATCTTAGTCGACTTAGTAGATTTGATCCAGAACTGGCTTGGCCATAGAATTCAGAGAGTAGTGGTGACTGGATGTCCGTGACCAGTGGTGTTCTGCAGGGAGCAGTGCTGGGGCATCTGATGTTCGTGATATATATATAGGCACACAGGGTGCTGAATTGCTGGAAACTTTTTAGATTTGGTTTGAAGTTACTTAGCAACAGCAAGAGGAAAATTCCCAGAAACTATAATTATGAGCAATTGATTCAACTTTTTGATTTTTAGATTGATTAAAGCATGTATGCTTGGGTGTACAGGGTATAGTTTCCATGTCAAACTAGGAGTCAGGCTGAAACATGAGGAGTGTTGTTAGCGACTGCAAACTAGTGGATTGGATGGTTGAAGGAAAATGAGAAATGTTAGGTTTTATTTGGATGAACGAAGGGAGCCATTGTAAGCAAGAGGATATAGATATAGATATAGGAACAGAGGGAAGGGAGACAGAGAGAGAGAGAGAGAGAGAGAGAGAGAGAGAGAGAGCGAGAGAGAGAGAACGAACACAAACTGTTGAAAGTAACAAGACAGAGTGAGGTGGCTGAGAAAGAAAGTTGCATCCTAGACGTTATCCTGTACATACTGATCTACATTGGGGCATTGAATCAGAATCTGACTGCCACACTTTAGGAAAGGTAACCATAAGGCATAGGAGCAGAATTAGGCCATTCAGCCCATTGGGTCTGCTCCACCATCCAAAATGGCTGACTTATTATCCCTCTCAACCCCATTCTCCTGCCTTCTCCTCAAAAGCTTTGATGACCTTACTAATCAAGAATCTATCAACCGCCGCTTTAAATATACCCAATGACTTGGGTTCCACATCTGTCTCTGGCAATGAATTCCTTAGATTCACCGGCTTCTGGCTGAAGAAATTCCTCCTCATCTCTGTTCTAAAGGGACATCCTATTCTAAGGTTGTGCACACTGGTCCTAGACTCCCCCACCATGGGAAAAATCCTCTCCATGTTCATTCCATTCAGACCTTTCAATATTCGATGGGTTTCAATAGGATCCCTCCTCATTCTTTCAAATTCCAGTGAGTACAGGCCCACAGCTATCAAATGCTCCTCTGAATGGGAAAGATGGGAAAGCTTTGGGAGAGATTTCCTGAAATGATCCCAGAATGAGGGGTTTTAGGTCCATTGCTGGAGCAAGGAAGCTGAAGTATGTTGGCCTTCCTAGCAAGGGAATCTGAGCAAAAGCAAAAAGGCTGCCTTGTAGGTATACAAGCCCTTGGTGAGACAACACCAGGAGTGCTGGAAGAAAGCATACACTTGCCACAAAGGGACTGCAGTATAGGTTCACCAGTCTGACTCCTGGGATGTCAGTTCTGAGATACGAAGAGACTACATTCAATCGAGAGGAGATCTAATTGAAACATAAAAACTCTGACAGGTTTAGATAGACAGTAGAAGTTGCTTTCTTTGACTGGAGAGAGTTCTGAAACAAGGGACCTTCACCTCAGATTACAGGGCAAGAGGTGTAGGATAGAAATGAGGAGATATTGTCTATAGAGGATAGTGAAATTGTCTACCACAGAAGCCATAGGGAGCTGGCTAAGTATTTTAAAGGGAATTATTGTGGAGCAGTTGAAAGCAGGGTTTAACTGGATTTCTCCTGCGGAAAACTAATATTTAATAGATGGACTAAATGTCCCCTTTCCTGGGTTAAGATTTTTCCATGATCAACTTTTTACTTACAAATGTGTTTGTTTTTTGCTTAGTAAGTTGAAGATTTTCAGAAGTAGAAGCAGATGGTTGTTTGACGAAGCTCAGTGTTTGACAGACTGGTCAGCAGCTTGAAAATTTGGCTGCAGAACAGTTGTTTTGGAAGAGTTTGAAGGAGAACATTAACTGATCTAAACTTTGGCGTGTTACCACTTACCCCTCCTTCTGTGGTGACTGACTCACGTCCTGACTCCCCAAACCCTGAACACCACTGACACAGACTATGATGCAACTTTCTCTCCACTTTATCATCGATTCCAGCTTGAACTCACGAAACCGAACATACTCCCCAAATCCCCTTTGGTTCATCCACCAGAAGCAAGGGGTAATTTAAAGTTGCCAGTTAATTTACCACACCTTGGTTGGATGTGGGATGAAACCAGAGCACTTGCAGGAAACCCACACTGTTACAGGGAGAATGTGAAGACTCCACGTAGATGGCACCACAGTAGTTTAGTGGTTAGCGCAACGCTGTTACAGCTCGTGGTGGTGCGGATTTAATTTCCGGTGCTGTTCTGTAAGGAGCCTCTGTACGTTCTCCCCAGAATGTGTGGGTTTTCCCTGGGAGTTCTGGTTTCCTCCCAGTCCAAGGGTGTACCAGGTAGGTTAACTGGTCGTTAAATTGTTCCATGATTAGGTTAGGGTTAATCAGGGTTGTGGGGTTGCTGGGACGGTGTGGCTCGAAGGATCTACTCCATGCTGAAACACGAAGCAAAACAAAACCCAGTTCTCTGGAGGTGTGAGGCGGTGGCTTTACGTTTCCATTCAGACCATGGCTGATTTTGACTCCCATAGCACTGCGCCAGCCACGGTTAGCTTGATTCTCTTAGTAACTAAAGATCTATTGACCTTTGTCTTCAATATACTCAGTGTCTGAGCCTCCACGGTCTTCAACGATAAAAATAACCCCTCGGAGGACACCCTTAGGGTGAAGAGGCTTCTCCTCATCTCAGCCCTGAATGGCCACACCCATAGTTTTGCGATTGTGACCTTCGGCTCAAGGCACCTTGGCCAGGTGAAGCCTCAACCCCATGTCTATCCCATATATGAGATCCTCCATCATTTTGTGTGTCTTGCCCTGGTTTTCCAGCACCTGCAAAATCTCTTCTGTTTATCATCTTTCATTTTTCTACTTAAAAGAGCACAGGTTCAGACTGTTTAATCCCACTTAATAGAGTCAAAGATTCAAAATAAGTTTATTGTCAACGTACATATGCAACCCTGAGATTCACTTTCCTGCAGGCATTCAGAGAAAGTGAAAATAATAATAATAGTAATAGATAAGCAATAAATATCAAGAATATGAGATGAAGAGCCCTTGAAAGTGAGTCTATAGTTTGTTAATTCAGTTCAGTTTTGGGGTGAGTAAAGTTATCCCCTCAGGTTCAAGCGCCTGATGGTCATGGGGTAATAACTGATCCTAAACCCGGTGGTATTGGTCCTGTGGCTTCTGCACCTCCTTTCTAATGGCAGCAGCGAGTATGGCCTGGATGGTAGAGGTCTTTGATGATCATAAGACCAAAAGACAAAGGAGCAGAAGTCAGCCATTCGGCCCATCGAGTCTGCTCTGCCATTTTATCATGAGCTGATCCATTCTCCCATTTAGTCCCACTCCCCCGCCTTCTCACCATAACTTTGATGTCCTGGCTACTCAGATACCTATCAATCTCTGCTTAAATACACCCAATGACTTGGCCTCCACTGCCGCCCGTGGCAACAAATTCCATAGAGTCACCACCCTCTGGCTAAAAAGATTTCTTTGCAAATGATGGATGCTGCTTTCCTGCAACAGCGCTTTGTGTAGATATGCCACTCACCCCAGGAGTCCATTTGGTGAATCTGCACTACAACTCCCTCTACTGCATGTATGTCCTTCCCTAGGTGGGGAGGTCAGAGCTGTGCTCAGTATTCCAGATGTGGTCACCACAGCACCATGTGTTTAGGGCAATCTCTTGCCTTGTACTCAAGTAAAGTCACACTAATGCCTTTCGCACTAGCTGTGTGATGGTCTGGTAGGGCAATAAAACTGTGCAGGAACTTAAGGGTGTTGTGGACTCTGTCCAATACATCACAGGCACGTCCCTCTCACCCATAGGAGGTATTTACGGGAAACAGTTCTCCAAGCAGACAACATCAATCATTAAGGACCTGCACCATCCATGCCATCTTCTCACAGCTACCATCAGGCAGGAGGTACAGAAACCTTTAGTCTCACACCACCAGGTTCAAACACAGCTACCTCCCTTCAACGTTCTGTTTTTGAGCCAACTCACATAACACTAATCACTGGAGTTTAGTAACACTGACCACTTTGATCATTTTGCACTAAAATAGATCTCTTTTTTCGTTCTAATTGTACCCTGTCTTATAAACATTGTGCTTGATTGTGCTGCATCACAGTCTGGTACGGAAGAAGCTACTGCAAAGGGTCAAAGTAAGCTGCAGAGAGTTGTAAAATTAGTCAGCTCCATCGTAAGACCATAAGGTACAGAGCATTTTGGTCCGCCATTTCATCATGGCTGATCCGATTTTCCTCTCTGCCCTAATCTCCTGGCTTCTCCCCATATCCCTTCATGCTCTGACCAATCAAGAATCTATCAACCTCTGCTATAAATATAGAGACTAGGTCTCCACAGCTTCCTGAGGCAAAGAATTCCACAAATTCACCACTGGTTAAAGAAATTCCTCCTCATCTCCATTCTAAAAGGACGCCACTTTATTCTGAGTCTGTGCCCTCTGGTCTTAGACTCTCTCACCATAGGGAACATCCTCTCCACATCCACTCTATCAAGGCCTTTCTTGATTTGATAGCTTGCAATGAGGTCACCCCTCATTCTTCTGAATTCTATTGAATACAGGCCCAGAACCATTAAATGCTCTTCACATGACAAACCATTCAATCCTGGAATCATTTTTTTGTAAACCTCCTTTGAACTCTCTCCAGTTTCAGTGCATTCTTTCAAAGATAAGGGGCCCAAAACTGCTCACAATGCTCCATGTTATGCTTCGCCAGTGCTTTATAAAGTCTCAAACATTTCATTCTTGCTTTTATATTCTAATCCTCTTGAAATGAATGCTAACATTGCATTTGCCTTCCTCACCACTGACTCAAACTGCAAATTAACCTTTAGGGAATCTTGCACAAGGGCTCCCAAGTCCCTTTGCACCTCAGTTTTTTTGTATTTTCTCTCCATTTAGATAATAGTTAACCCTTTCATTTCTTCTACCAAAGTGCATGACCATACACTTCCCGACACTGTATTCCACCTGCCATTTCTTTGCCCATTCTCCTAATCTGTCTAAGTCCTTCTGCAGCCTCTATACTTCCTCAAAACTACCTGTCGCGTCACCTACCTTCATATTGTCTGCAAACTTTGCAACAAAGCTATCAATTCCATTATCGAAGTCATTGACATATAACATTAAAGAATCGGTCCCAACACAGACCCCTGTGGAACACAGTTATTGGCTCCCTGTATTCCCACTCTTTGCCTCCAGCCAATCAGCCAGTTTTATCCATGCTAAAAGCTTTCCTGTAATACCATGGGCTCATAGTTTGTTAAGCAGCCTCAAGTATGGCACTTTGTCTAAGACCTTCTGAAAATCCAAGTACACATCATCGACCAATTCTCCTTTGTTGATTCTGTTTGTAATTTCTTCAAAGAATTCCAACAGATTTGTCAGGAAAGATTTTCCCTTGAGTTTATCGTGAGCCTCTAAGTACCCTGAGACCTCATCTTTAATCATGGGGGCTACCCTCCATAGTATCCAAGACATCCCCAAGGACTGCTGCCTCAGAAAAATTGTGTCCATCATTAAGGGCCCCCACCACCCAAGACATGCCCTCTTCTCATTGTTACCGTCAGGAAGGAGGTACAGAAGTCTGAAGGCACACACTCAGCGATTCAGGAACAGCTTCTTCCCCTCTGCCCTTCGATTTCTGAATGGATATTGAACCCATGAACACCACCTCACCAACTTATTTCTGACTTTCCACTATTTAACTATTTAATATAAATATATGTACTTACTGTAATTCACATTTTTCTATATTATCATGTATTGCATTGTACTGCTGCCGTAAAGTTAACAAGTTCCATGATGTATGCTGGTGATGTTAAACCTGATTCTGATTCCTGTTTTACTTGTGAATGCTGTTTATCTCCTGTGGGCACGTTGCCAAGTGGTGAAGGCATTCGACTAGTGACCTGAAGGTCGTGAGTTCGAGCCCCAGCCAAGGCAGCGTGTTGTGTCCTTGAGCAAGGAACTTAACAACACAGTGCTCTGCGACCACACTGGTGCCAAACTGTATCGGCCCTTGCTCTTCCCTTGGTCAACATCGGTGTCGTGGAGAGGGGAGACTTGCAGCATTGGCAACTGCTGGTCTTCCATACAACCTTGCCCAGGCCTGTGCCCTGGAGAGTGGAGACCTTCCAGGCGCAGATCCATGGTCTCGCAAGCCTAACGGATGCTGTTTATCCGATGCTGAGTGCCTGTGATATTCATCGTCACTCTTGTGAATACACGTGTTTGTGCTTATGACCATAAACTTGACGTTGACCTTCAGTATGTCATTGGTAAGCTAATACTCCTCCTCCCCCACCCCCAAATAAATATCATATGAGAATAAGGAAGCCTCCTCGGGGACACTCAGTCATGAGGTAAAACTGTAAACTGTGCTGTTAAACTGGAAACGGTGCTAAAAAGATTTACAAGGATGTTATTGCGCCTTCCACCTACCACCCCACCAGCCTCCGGATCCAGCACATTATCCTCTGCAACTTCCGCCACCTTCAACAGGACCCCAGCAGTAAGCACATCTTTCCCTCTCCACCCCTCTCCGCTTTCCGCAGGGATCGTTCCCTCCCCACGGATCTCCCACCCGGCACTTATCCCTGTAAGCGTAAGTGCTGCACCTGTCCCTACACCTTCTCTCTTGCCACCATTCAGGGCCCCAAACAGTCCTTCCAAGTGAGGCAACACTTCACTTGTGAGTCTGTTGGGGTCATCTATTGCATCCGGTGCTCCCGGTGCGGCCTCCTCTACATCGGTGAAACCCGACGCAGATTGGGGGACCGCTTTGTCGAGCACCTCCGCTCCATCCGCCACAACAGACAGGATCTCCCGGTTGCCACCCACTTCAACTCTGATTCACATTCCCCTTCGGATATGTCCATACATGGCCTCCTCTACTGCCATGATGAGGCTAAACTCAGGTTGGAGGAGCAACACCTCATATACCGTCTAGGTAGTCTCCAGCCCCTTTGTATGAACATAAAACTCCCCAACTTCTGGTAATTCCCTCCCCCTCCCTTCCTCTATCCCTATTTCACTCTGCCCCTCCCCCAGCTGCCTGTCACCTCCCTCATGGTTCTGCCTCCTTCTACTACCCATTGTGTTTTCCCCTATTCCTTCTTCACCTTTCCTGCCTATTCCAGCCCTGCTTCCCCTCCCCTATGCCTTTATCTTTCCCCTTCCTGGTTTTTCACCTGGAACCTACCAGCCTTCTCCTTCCCACCCTCCCCCCACCTTCTTTAAAGGGCCTCTGCCCCTTCCCTCTACAGTCCTGACGAAGGGTTCTGGCCGGAAACGTCGACTGATCGTTTCCACAGATGCTGCCCGACCTGCTGAGTTCCTCCAGCGTGTTGTGAGTGTTGCTTTGACCCCAGCATCTGCAGAGTGTTTTGATGTTATTGCACTGGACTGTTGAGTTAGGACAGGCTGGAGAGAACATAGAAAACTACATCACAGGATCAACCCTTCCTCCCATGGTATTATACCAAATTAATTAAAATAGTAATTAAATACCCAAGTAAACTAACTCCTTCTGCCTACACCTTGCACATATCCCTCCATTCATGTGCCCATCTAAGAACCTCTGCTGTATTTGCCTCCACTACCACCTCTGTTCATGCATTCCAGCCACCCACCATTCTGTGTAAAAAAAACCCGTCGCACACTTGTCCTTTAATCCCCGCTCACCTTAAATGTAAGGCAATAGATATTTCCAACCTTGGGAAAAAGATACCAGCTGTCCACGCTGTCATAATCCCATAGACGTCTATCAATCTAAAACATTTTCCACACAGAGGGTGATGGCTATTTAGAACGAGCTGCCAGAGGTAGAGGCAGCCGCATTGACAAAATTCAAGGGGCATTTTGCGCAGATACATGGATAGGAAAGGTTTAAAAGGATGCGGGCCAAATACACACACAAATAGGACTAGCTCAGTTGTCCTGGACCAGCTGAGCAGAACAGCCGATTTCAGTGCTGTACAATTCCATCTCTCCATCTGTGAGCACCACAGAACTAGCAGGAATATGTTGGCCTCATATTTCATCCAAAGCGCTGCAGCAGCTAAATGAGTTCAGCTGAAGTGTGGGCTCCATGAACAATTAAGATAGTTGGAATCAAGTTGCAACTTCTGCTTTTAATCCTTCCAAGTCTCAACTTTGCAGCTTGGAGCATCGGATTTCGGAGTTCAACCCTGGTGTCCACTGTAAGCAGTTTGTACGTCCTTCCACAAAATGCTGGAGGAGCTCAGCAGGCCAGGCAGCATCTATGGAAGAGTACGGGCAACGTTTCGGAGCGGTACTCTGTTCCTGGATGGTGCCCGGCCTGCTGAGTTCCTCCGGCATTTTGTGTGTGTTGCTCGGATTTCCAGCCTCTGCAGATTTTCTCTGGTTTGCTTCCTCCGGCCGCATCGGTTTCCACCCGCAGTGCAAAGGTGAACCAGTCGGTAGGTCAATGGGTCATTGTAAGTTGTCCTGTGATTAGGCTAGGGTTAAAGCGGTGGGTTGCTGGGCGGTGTGGCTCGTTGTGCCGGAAGGGCCTCTTCCACGTTGTAACTCTAAATAAATAGATAAAGCCCCTCAGTACGGCCTTTATAACGCAGCAGGAGTTTGAGATGGACCACAGTTTTCACTTTAGAAGTCTCAGAGCTTCAATCCTAAACTTTAAGCAAAAGGCTCGCATCTCTGACCTGAAATGTTTTACACAGTGAGCAACGCTTCTGCCCCACAGCTCAGAAATAATGGAAAGAATTCACAGCCAGATTGCACGAGTATTAATAACCAACTGTCATCAAACTCATTTTCAATTCATCCGCCAAAGCATAGTCTGGCATGGCATCTTCGGCACCGAGCAACCGGACAAGCAAGAGGTGGACAAGGGTTTAGATGTGTTGGAAGTATCAGCAATGAAACACAGATTCAGAGCCAGATATCATTGCTACTTCCACACCTGAGTTTACAGCATTGACACACAGGTAGGGCATGTTCCTGAGGATGTTATTTTGTGCACAATTATTCAAACCCAAGTCTGATTTTAGCCAGGCAGGTTTGCTGGGGACGGTTTAAACTAATTTTCCAGGGAGATAGGAACCGGAGTGATAGGATAAAATTGCAATCAGTGGGATGGGTTACAGTGTGAAAGGGGGACAGTATTGGAAAGGGGGACAAATACACAACTGAAGGCGTTACATTTGAATGCACGCAGTATACGAAATAAGGTAGATGATCTTGTTGCGCAGTTAGAGATTGGGAGGTGTGATGTTGTGGGTTTCATGGAGTCATAGAACATAGAATAGTACAGGCCCTTTGGCCCACAATGTTGTGCCAACCCTCAAATCTTGCCTCCCATATAACCCCCCACCTTAAATTCCTCCATATACCTGTCTAGTAGTCTCTTAAATTTCACTAGTGTATCTGCCTCCACCACTGACCCAGGCAGTGCATTCCACGCACCAACCACTCTCTGAGTAAAAAAACCTTCCTCTAATAGCCCCCTTGAGCTTCCCACCCCTTACCTTAAAGCCATGTCCTCTTGTATTGAGCAGTGGTGCCCTGGGGAAGAGGTGCTGGCTGTCCACTCTATCTATTCTTAATATCTTGTATACCTCTATCATGTCTCCTCTCATCCTCCTTCTCTCCAAAGAGTAAAGCCCTAGCTCTCTTAATCTCTGATCATAATCCATACTCTCTAACCAGGCAGCATCCTGGTAAATCTCCTCTGTACCCTTTCCAATGCATCCACATCCTTCCTATAGTGAGGCAACCAGAACTGGACACAGTACTCCAAGTGTGGCCTAACCAGAGTTTTATAGAGCTGCATCATTGCCTCACGACTCTTAAACTCTATCCCTCGATTTATGAAAGCTAACACCCCATAAGCTTTCTTAACTACCATATCCACCTGTGAGGCAACTTTCAGGGATCTGTGGATATGTACCCCCAGATCCCTCTGCTCCTCCACACTACCAAGTATCCTGCCATTTACTTTGTACTCTGCCTTGGAGTTTGTCCTTCCAAAATGTACCACTTCACACTTCTCTGGGTTGAACTCCATCTGCCACTTCTCAGCCCACTTTTGCATCCTATCAATGTCTCTCTGCAATCTTTGACAATCCTCTACACTATCCGCAACATCACCAACCTTTGTGTCGTCTGCAAACTTGCCAACCCACCCTTCTACCCCCACATCCAGGTCGTTAATAAAAATCACAAAAAGTAGAGGTCACAGAACCGATCTTTGTGGGACACCACTAGTCACAATCCTCCAATCAGAATGTACTCATCTCTGAGTACCAGGACCCTCTGCCTTCTGCAGACAAGCCAGTTCTGAATCCACCTGGCCAAACTTCCCTGGATCCCATTCCTTCTGACTTTCTGAATAAGCCTATCATGTGGAACCTTGTGAAATGCCTTACTAAAATCCATATAGGTCACATCCACTGCACTACCCTCATCTATATGCCTGGTCACCTCCTCAAAGAACTCTATCAGGCTTGTTAGACACGATCTGCTCTTCACAAAGCCATGCTGACTGTCCCTGATCAGACCATGATTCTCTAAATGCCCAGAGATCCTATCTCTAAGGATCTTTTCCAACAGCTTTCCCACCACGGACGTAAGGCTCACTGATCTATAATTACCCGGACTATCCCTGCTACCTTTTTTGAACAAGGGGACAACATTTGCCTCCCTCCAATCCTCCGGTACCATTCCCATGGACAACGAGGACATAAAGATCCTAGCCAGAGGCTCAGCAATCTCTTTCCTTGCCTCATGGAACAGCCTGGGGAATATTCCATCAGGCCCTGGGGACTTATCTGTCCTAATGTATTTTAACAACTCCAGCACCTCCTCTCCCTTAATATCAACATGCTCCAGAACATCAACCTCACTCACATTGTCCTCACCAACATCAAGTTCCCTCTCATTGGTGAATACCGAAGAGAAGTATTCATTGAGGACCTCGCTCACTTCCACAGCCTCCAGGCACAGCTTCCCACCTTTATCTCTAATTGGTCCTACCTTCACCCCTGTCATCCTTTTGTTCTTCACATAATTGAAGAATGCCTTGGGCCTTTCCTTTACCCTACTCGCCAAGGCCTTCTCATGCCCCCTTCTTAAGCTCCTTTCTTGCTTCCTTATATTCCTCAATGGACCCATCTGATCCTTGCTTCCTAAACCTCATGTATGCTGCCTTCTTCCACCTGACTAGATTTTCCACCTCACTTGTCACCCATGGTTCCTTCACCCTACCATTCTTTATTTTCCTCACTGGCACAAATTTATCCCTGATATCCTGCAAGAGATCTCTAAACGTCGACCACATGTCCATAGTACATTTCCCTGCATAAACATCATCCCAGTTCACACCCTGGCTGAAAGATGTTTGTAATTGCAGAGCAGACTCAATGGTCTAATACTGATCCTACGCCTCACGGTCTTCTGGTTGGGAGCTTAACATCCAAGGATACACTGTCTATTGAAAGGACAGGCAGACAGAGGAGGAGGAGAGGCTCTGCTGGTAAAAAATGAAATCAAATCTTTAGAAACAGCTGACACAGGATCAGTAGATGTAGAATCTTTCTGGGTAGAGTTAAAATATTGCAAATATAAAAAGATCTTGATGGGAATTATTTACAGGCCTTTGAATAGTAACCAGGATGCGGGCTACAAATTACAGCAGGAGATTGAAAAAGCATATCAAAAAGGCAACGTTACGTTAGTCATGGGGGATTTACGTATGCAGGTAGATTGAGAAAATCAAGTTGATGCTGGATCCCAAGAGACAGAATTTGTGGAATGCCTCTGAGATGGCTTTTTGGAGCAGTTTGTGGTTGAGCCCACTGGGGGTTTAGCAATTCTGGAATGGGTGTTGTTTTGAAATGGGTATGATTTGGAGCTTAACGTAATGGAAGCCTGCAATTTGAGAGGGAAAAGCTAAAATCAGATGTATTGGTATTACAGTGGAGTATACCGACAAGAGAGAAAAATTGATTGGAAGGGAACTCAAGCACAGATGACGGCAGAGCAGCAATATCTGGAGTTTCTGGAAGCTACTCAGAAGGCGCAGGATAGATACATCGCAAAGAAGAGGAAGTATTCCAAAGGCAGGATGATGGAACTGTGGCTGACAAGAGAAGTCAAAGCCAACATAAAATCATAAGCAAATGCATATAAATAGAGGAAAAATTTGTGGGCAATTAAACAATTGGGAAATTTTTATAAATCAACAAATAAAAAACTATGAGTGGGGGGAGATGAAATATGAAGGTAAGCTAACTAACAATATCAAAAATACGTTTGTAATACCAAAAGCTTTTTCAGACATATAAATAGTAAAAGAGAGGTAAGAGTAGATATTGGACCACAGGAAAATGTCGCTGTTGAGGTGGTAATGGGGGACAAAGAAATGGCAGAAGAACTGAATAACTATTTTGCATCAGTCTTCACTGTAGAAGACTGTCAAAGGGCAGAAGTATGTGTAGTTGCTATTACTAGGAAGATGGTGCTTGTGAAATTGAAAGATCTGAAGGTAGATAAGTCAGCTGGACCAGATGGACTACAACCCAGGCTTCTAAAAGAGGTGGCTAAAGAGATTGTGGAGGCATCAGTAATGATCTTTCAAGAATCAATAGATTCTGGCATTGTTCCAGAGGACTGGAAAATTGCAAATGTCACTCTACTGTACAAGAGGGGAGAGAAATAGAAGAAAAGAAATTATAGACCAGCTAGCCTGACCTTAATGATTGGGAATATGTTGGAGTCGATTGTTAAGGATGTGGTTTCGGGGTGCTTGAAGGCACATGACAAAAAAGGCCAAAGTCAGCATGGTTTCTTTAAGCGAGAATTTTTGCTGGGATTCTTTGAAGACATAACAAGGAGAATAGACAAAAGGAGAATCAGTGGATGCTGTGTACTTAGATTTTCAGAAGGTCTTTGACAAGGTGCTGCACATGAGGCTGCTAAACAAGATGAGGGCCCAGGGCATTACAGAAAAGATACTAGCATGGATAGAGCATTGGCTGATTGGCAGGAGGCAAAGAGTGTGAAAAAAGGGAGCCTTTTCTGATTGCATGCTGGTGACTTGTGGTGTTCCACAGGGGTCTGTGTTGAACCACTTCTTCTTACCTTATATGTCAATGATTTGGAAGATGGGGTTGATGGCTTTGTGGCCATGTTTTCAGGTAATAAGGTATGAGGAGGGGCAGGTAATGTTTAGGAAGCAGAGAGGCTGCAGAAGGACATAGACAGATCAGGAGAATGGACAAAGAAATGGCAGATAGAATACAATGTTGCCAAGTGTATGGTTATGCACCTTGGTAGAAGGAATAAAAGCATAGACTATTTTCAAAATGCGGAGAAAATTCAAGAAATCTGAGGTGCAAGGGGACTTGGGAGTCCTCATGTAGGATTGCTTAAAAGTTAATTTGCGGGTTGAATCGATGGTGTGGAAGATGAATGCAATGTTAGCACTCAGTTCATGAAGACTGGAATATAAAAGCTAGGATGTAATGCTGAGGCTGTATAAGGCACTGGTGAGGCCTCACTTGCAGTATTGTGAGCAGGTTTGAGCACCTTGTTTAAGAAAGGTGGAGCTGTCATTGGAGAGGGTTCCAATGAGGTTCATGCGAATGATTCTGGAAATGGAAGGAGCAGCCGTCACATGAGCAGTTATTGAGGGCTCCGGGCCTGTACTCGCTGGAATTTAGAAGAACGAGGGGGAGGAGATCTTATTGAAACCTATCGAATGTTGAAAGGCCTCAACAGAGTGGATGTGAAGAGGATATTTCCTTTGGTGGGGGAATCTAGGACCAGAAGGCACAGCCTCAAAATGGAGGGAGGCCCATCTAGAACAGAGACGAGGAGTAATTTCCTTAGCCAGTGGGTTGTAAATCTGTGGAATTCATTGCCACAGACGGCTGTGGAGGCCAGTAGAACACTGGATGCATTTAAGGCAGAGGGTGATAGGTTCTTGATTAGTCCAGGGCATGAAAGGTTATGGGGAGAAGGCATGAGAATGGTGGTGAGGGAAATTAATCAGCTTTGATGAAATGGTGGAGCAGACTTAATGAGCCAAACGGCCTAATTCTCCTCTTATGTCTGATGAAACTTTATCTGTATAGGTGTGACCTGTATGTGTGCATCTTTCACTTTAAGCGTGTGCCGAGCTGCATGTGAATATGTGCATGTGTGTGTGTATATATGTTAATATACATTAATAAGTTAAGAAATCGCAAGGATAAAAGGATCCTGCTGGAAGTCATATACAGGCCTCCCAACAGCAGCTGGGATGTGAACCACAGACTACAACAGGAAATGGAAAAGCTGAGTCAAAAGGACAGTGTTATGATAGTCATGGGAGATTCTAACATGCACATTGATTGGGAAAATCAGGTTAGAAATGGATCTCAAGAGGGCGAGTTTGTTGAATGCCTGCAAGACGGCTTTTTGGAACAATTTGTCATTGAGCCTACTAGGGGATCAGCTATACTGGATTGGGTGTCATGTAATGAACCAGAGGTGATTAGGGAGTTTAAGGTAAAAGAGCCCTTAGGGAGGCAGTGATCACAATATGATTGAGTTCAACTTGAAATTTGATAGGAAGAAAGTAAAGTCTGTTGTAGCAGTATTTCAGTGGAGTAAGGGAAATTACAGTGTTATGAGAGAGGTGTTGGCCAACGTAAATTGGAATGAGCTCAGCAGAGCTGCAATGGAATGTGTTTCTGGGAAAAAATGAGGAAGGTACAGAACAGATTTATTCCAAAAATGAAGAAATACTCAAATGGGAAAATAGCACAACCATGGCTGACAAGGGAAGTCAAAGCTAACGTAAAAACAAAACAAGAGGGCATACAACAAAGGAAAAATCAGCAGGAAGATAAAGGATTGAGAAGCTTTTAAAAACCTACAGGGAACAATTAAAAGAAGCATTAGAAAGGATGAGATAAAATATGGAAGTAAGCTAGCAAATAATATCAAAGTGGATAGTAAAGGCTTTTTTAAGTATGTAAAAAATAAAAGAGAGATGCGAGTGGATATAGGACTGCTAGAAAGTGAAGCTGGAGAAATAATAACGGGGGACAAGGAGATGACAGATGAACTAAATGAGTATTTTGCATCAGTCTTCACTGTGGAAGACACTAGCCGTGTGCCAGATGTTGTAGTGTGTGAAGGCAGAGAAGTGGGTGCAGTTACCATTACAAGGGAGGTGGTGCTCAAAAAGCTGAAAGACCTAAGGATACACAAGTCACCTGGACCAGATGAACTACACCCTAGGGTTCTGAAAGAGGTAGTGGTAGAGATTGCGGAGGCATTAGAAATGATCTTTCAAAAATCATTGGACTCTGGCATGGTGCCAGAGAACTGGAAAATTGCAAATGTCACTCCGCTCTTTAAGAAAGGAGGAAGGCAGCTGAAATGGCTTTGTTGCCAAGTTTGCAGATGGTGTGAAGATTGGTGGAGGGGCAGGTAGTGCTGAGGAAAGAGGTAGGCTGCAGAAGGCCTTACACAGATTAGGAGAATGGGCAAGAAAGTGGCAAATGAAATACAATGTTGGGAAATGAATTGTCATGCACTTTGGTAGTAGAAATAAATGTGCCAGCTATTTTCTAAATGGGGAGAAAATCCAAAAATTTGAGATGCAAAGGGACTTGGGAGTCCTTGTGCAAAACAAGGTTAACTCGCAGGTTGAGTCAGTGGTGAGGAAGGCAAATGCAATGTTAGCATTCATTTCAAGAGCTCTAGAATACAAGAGCAGGGATGTGATGCTGAGGCTTTATAAGGCACTGGTGAGGCCTCGCCTGGAATACTGTGAACAGTTTTGGGCTCCTCATCTGAGAAAAAATGTGCTGGCATTGGAGAGAGTTCAGAGGTGGATGATTCTGGGAATGAAAGGGTTATAATATGAGGAACGTTTGATGGCTGTGGAATTGTACTTACTGGAATTTAGAAGGATGAGGGGGATCTCATTCAAACCTTTTGAATGTTAAAAGGCCTAGACAGAGTAGATGTGGAAAGAATGTTTTCCATGGTGGGGAAGTCTAGCACAAGAGGGCACGGCCTCAAGATAGAGGGGCGCCCATTTAAAACAGCGATGCAGAGAAATTTCTTTAGCCAGAGGGTGGTGAATTTGTGGAATTTGTTACCACAGGCAGCTGTGGAGGCCAGGTTGTTGGGTGTATTTAAGGCAGAGTCTCGATAGATTATTGATTGGACATGGCATCAAAGATTATAGGGAGAAGGCTGGTGAATGGGGTTGAAGAGTGGAATAAAGGATCAGCCATGATTGAATGCTGGAGCAGATTCGATGGGCCAAGTGGCCTAAGCCTCCTCCCATGTCTTATGGTATTAATGTATATGTGTTACTCTGTGTATGTTTTGTGTGTGAGATCACTGTGCAAGTTGTCATTATGAATATGTACATGTCTGTCTGCCTGTGTGTGCCTGCATGTGTCTACCTGTTTCAAATAAAGAAAAACAAAAATATTTTCAGTGCATTTGCGCGATAAGTTTTCAGCACATCTGTGATAATTGGGTGTGGCTGTATTGTTAAAGGTTCCAATTTGGACATTGTGAAATGGGATTATATAGGAAGCAGCTAACACCCAAATCTCTGTCTTTCCCCTGATTTTCACAGCTGCTGACTTCACTTCATTGGGGAGGGAGTGTAAAGCAGAAGAAAGAAATGGAGGTAATGCTGCAGCCCCCTGATCTTTCCACGGAGTCTCTTTTTGCCTATAATCACCAGGACCCTGCCCGGCTGGTGAAGCGAATGCCCTCCACTTGCATGGTCAGAGTGTCAGTGGTTACCCACACTGCCATTCTTCCAGTCAATCAGGCCCCCACTACTGGAATGTGCTTTCGCCAAGCCGCGTTGGTGTTGGTGAGGAGGTACAGGGCTATTTGTTGAAGATTGTTTGCCCTAATTTGTCACACTAACACAGGGCCCAGTGCCATACAGGATGTTCCCCAGGACATAGACTGAGACAAGTGCCAACTTCTGCGGGAAGTTACTCTCTGGTCCACCCAACACTCAATAGCTTTCCCTGTCATTTACTTATTTATTGAGATACAGCACGAAATGGGCCCTTCCAGCCCTTCGAGCAATCCTGCAATATATCCCTAATCACAGGACAATTTACAATGACCAAATAACCTACCAACAGGTATGTCTTTGGACTGTGGGAGGAAACCTGGGCACCCGGAGGAAACCCATGCGGTTACAGGGGAGAATGTAAAGAACTCCTTACAGGCAGAACTGTGTCGCCGGTACTGTAAAGCGTTGCACTACCGTGCCAACCCAATCTTCACAATGGACTTATTCTGAGGTCCTGGACTTTGTGTTGAGAGACATACTAAAAGCTGGGTGTAGCCAGTGAGAAAGCTGAATGGGTAAGGATCAGAGTTTGAAGAGCCCACGTTGTTACACACCAACTGTCTGAGATCTTTCATAAAGTCCCACAAACTGTTTGCTCAAGGAATGTGTTTAAAAGATAACCAATGTCATGCTGCTATTAAGTGGCTGGAAGAAAATGACATGATAAAAATGTTGAACTTCATGTTCTGCATTAGAAACATTCGAAACTGATTTATATTTAGAACTACAAGTCATCAGCAAAATTCACACTGACACAGAAAGATTGTTGTGGAGCTGAAACACATCAAAAAAATTGCTGATACTGAAAATCTGACATGAGAGCAAAGAAGGTTGTAAACACTGAGCAGGTGGGCAGCATCTGTGGAGAGGGAAATGGCTAAAATGTCAGGTCTGGGACTCTTTGTCACTACTGCGAAAGACAGGAAAAACTCTTCTCTTCTTTAAAGTTCTGATGAAACATCCTCCCAAGCTGAAATGTTAACTGTTTCTCTGTCTGCGGTGAAGAATTTCATTCGCAGTCTTGGACTACAAATAATTCAAAGCGAACTGTGTGGTAGATGCTCTAACTGGCCAATCACGGGCTGCTGCATCATTTCGCAAAGTGTAAATGGGTGTGCAACCCCAGAAGCATGTTACTTCAAAAACTTTAATCCTCTCAACCATTTTAGGGTGGAACTGTGGTGTACTGGTTAGCGTAGCACTATCACAGCAACGCGACCCAGGTTCAATTCCCACCGCTGTCTGTAAGGACACACGGGTTAGTAGCCAAATTGGTCTAATGGGTGTAATCAGTGGCCTGTGCTCGTTGGGCTAAAAGGGTCTGTTACTGTGCTACATCTCTCAATAAATAATCCATAAAGGCACTCGATTTTTTGATCGGGGAATACGTCGGACGTGATATCTTCATCTTGCCTCATTTGGAGCATAGCCTGACCTTCCACAGGAAAGCTTTGTTCAGACAAGCTGGCTGCAGTCATAAAGATCACTAACAACAGGTCCAGATGTTCCATATTCAGAGGGCAGCTGTTCGCATATTTCAGACTGCCTCACGGTTTATTATCCAGTCTGTCTCGGCACTAGATCACCCTGGTAAACCTGCAGCGAACTGCAGTTCACAGCCCTTTCCACCCATCCCATTCCCGTTGGCCACTTAGGAGCCAGTTGGCCTAATCCCAGTTACAGGCCCTTACTGCATTGATTTGGCAGAAGAGAACAATTCCAGAGCATTTACAGATACTTTTCAATGTTGTGATCCTCTCTCGCACCCCTACCAGACCCAACCCTCCGACCAAAGTCTTCACGACGCTCCTCCTTCTCCCACTTGACCCGCCATTCGGCCCCTCTGAAGGCTGATATCAGTATTCACTCTGTGCATTAAATTAACCCTGCTAGGTCTGTCAATCTGAAACACAAGCAGGAATTCTGAGAAACTCTCAGGTGCGGAACAGCGAAAGAGAAACAAGAGTTAGTTCTTCAGATCGGAGTCATTCAGTATGGACATCCTATAATGTGGAAGGGTTCCATTCAGCCCATTCAATCCATGCTAGCCTCCCACCAGTGGCGTAATCATCGGTTTCACTCCCCTCCTTATTTCCCTGCAACTTATTTTCTCTCACTTGACCACCAGTTCTCTTCTAGATCATGAGGGCCAAAAAAGGCCCAATGTGCACACTTCTGGGATGTGGGTGGAAACCGGATCACCTGGAGGAACCCATGCGGTGGCAGGGAGAACTTGCAAACTCCACACAGACGGCAACCAAGGTCGGGATTGGACCTGCAGCCCCGGCACTGAGAGACGACAGCACTACCCGCTGCACCACCCTGCCACCCAAAGCCCTGCTGCTTTATAAATTTCAATTAAACTTCTCCTCAGCTGACTCTATTTCTAAGAAAACAATTCCAAATTAGCCAAAGTTTCTTTATAACTAGAGCTCTCCAGTAAGTTTCATCTGATCCCTCCCTGGGCTGATCACACCTTTCTCGTAACTGTGGCTAGACCGGAACACATTACTCCTGCCGTGCGGCTGCTGTTTCCGTTCAGCATCTGGGTACCACCAGCAACGCCAGCATTTATCGCCCATCCCTAACTTGCCTTGACAGAATGCCGGCGAACCGCCTGCCTGAACCTCTACAGTGACAGTGGCTGGGCAACAACTAGAAAGTTCCGGTGGGCAGTTAAGAGTTAACCGCGTGGCTGTGTTTCTAGGGGCTAGGGCCGCAGATATCTGTTCTTGCAACAAGAGTGAATCAGATGTCTTTTCAGACCAAATTATTGAGATGAACTTTTCTTAGAATAAACCTCCCACAGACGCACTGCTGGGAATTTGAACTTGTGTTGCTGGCTTGCTAGCTCAGTGATTTAACCGCTGCTCTGCATTTTTTACTGTTTAATTATTTATTGAGATACAGCACGGAACAGGGTCCTTTCATCCCTTCAAACTGGCGCCGCTCAGTGACCTCTGATTTAACCCTAGCCTAATCATGGGACAGTTTCCAATGACCAATTAACTTGTACGTCTTTGGAACGTGGGAGGAGACTGGAGCACCTGGAGGAAACCGACGCACTCCACGCGAAGGATGCACAGACTGATGCTGGAATTGAATTCCAAACTTTGACCCTCCCCGGGCTGTAATGGGGCAACGCTACCGTGACGTCCAGTGCTGAAGCACAACTTGGATTCTGTGCCGTTTTCCCTTCTTACCCACCTCACCTGCTCATCCAACCCCCATGGATGGCACTTCACAGGTCATCTACACTCCTCAATCTTTCACCATTTATTGTGCATCCTCCCCCCTCCCGCTCGGTTTCTCTTTTCCAGATGCTTTACTGCCCGCTTCATCAGAGGTCATTCCATCCTGTGAGCAAGGCTGGCCATACAGGAGGAGCAGATACCTGCGACACCCACCTAATTGAAACACTTAAAAGAGGGAAGTCATGGCAGGTAGCAAGCATGAACTCTTTGAAGAGCTCGTAGGTACCCAAAGGTGTTTTTGCTTGGGGAATTTCACATCACTTCAGTATTTTTTTTTGCCTTGCTGCAATCAAAAGGCCAGCCTCTCCATTACCCTTTGTCTGAGCTGGTGCACCCACTCGTTTCGTTCTTCCATCCACCAAAGCAACAGAGGGACCGCAGAAGAGGCCAGAAAGGGTATTACCAAGGTTGGAGACATTTGGTGATGTGGAAAAATGGTCCTGGACTGGATAGATATGCTTGGAACAGAGGAGGCCGGAGACAAAGCACAAACTGTTGCCTGAGCTCAGCAGGTCAGACACCATCTGTGGAGGGAAAGAGATGGCAGGCCGAGACCCTGCCTCAGGACAGTTTGGAGGGGAATTTGACTAAGGCGTATGATGTGCGCTCTGTGCAGAGAGATGGTTTATTCCCTCCTGCAGAGAGCTTTGTAATTAGAGGACAGTCATTCAAGACAACTTGCAGCAAAATTAGAGAGGAGCTGAGGGAATAAATTGTTGAGATATTACCTCACAGCTCCAGTGACCTCTGACCTCTGACACGTTCTCCCTGTGAGCATGTGGCTTCTGATAGGTCCTCCGACCTTCTCCCACATCCCAAAAACAACTGGTAAGATTGGATATTCCAAAGTAACCTCTTAGGTGGGAGAATATGGGACAATTTGAAGAGCATTTGAGAGAGATTGCAGGGAAATGATAGAATGGGATTGCTCTGAAAACCAGCATAGATTAGATGGGCTGAAAAACTTTCTTCCATCCTGTCTAGAAATGTTAATTGCAACACAAGAGTCTGTGCTCCCTCAGCTGCCTCCGATCCCAAACAAGACCACCAAATAACAGTCTGTGCTTGAATTATTTTTCTCCGCCTTCCTCAACCTCAGCTACGCTCTTATACAAAGGGCCAAATAGCCTGCACCTGCTCTTTGCTCTACACCTGCAACCACCTTCTGGCGACTAAAGATCAATTAACAACTGCCCAGCTCTCACTTGCTCCTCTGCAAACTTGCCTTCGAGTCGCTGAGATTCTCACAGCCAGTTCAAAGTTCAAAGTACATTTATTATCAAAGTATGTATACATTATACAACCTTGAGATTCATCTCCTTACAGGCAGCCACAAAACAAAGAAACCCAAAAGAACCCTTTAAAAAAAAGACCGTCAAAGACCTAATGCGCACAGAGACAAAAAATAAAACACAAATCGTTCAAACAATAGAAGTAAGCAAACAGCATTCAGAACTGAAGTTTTACTGAAGTGAATCCAGGCGTCACTGCAGCCGGAACAGGAACAGGCCGCAGCCTCAATTCAGCACAGAGCCGAGTAAACGTTGCGGAGCAGCGACCAGAACCGGCTCGTCCCTCGCCTCCGGTCCCAACACCCTGACCTTTTCAATCTGGCATGGGGCTTAAATTGTCCAAACATCCTTGCTCCTGCACCGCCCTGAGGCCTGGCCCTCACCTACACAATTCGGCCCGGCACTTAAATCAACCAAACCTTGGGCCTTTCCTCAACCTCGGGGACAGGCCTGGGCTCTGCCTCATCTCCCCATTGTTGGCAGTGATCGTTTACCAGAAAAAGTGTTATAGTATAGTAAAGTACTTCACATCAAAGTTGCTGGTGAATGCAGCAGGCCAGGCAGCATCTGTAGGAAGAGGTGCAGTCGACGTTTCAGGCCGAGACCCACACTCACTCTTCCTTCAGTTAGTCCTGACGAAGGGTCTCGGCCTGAAACGTCGACTGCACCTCTTCCTACAGATGCTGCCTGGCCTGCTGCGTTCACCAGCAACTTTGATGTGTGTTGCTTGAATTTCCAGCATCTGCAGAATTCCTGTTGTTTGTGATAGTAAAGTACTTAGTTGTTTTCCTTGCCGCTGAGAGTAGTCGCTGGGCTTCACCAACGCCATCTTAAATAGACCCAGTGGTGTAATATTTCCACAATTGGGAAAACATTTATGATGAATATGGATGGATTTGAGGCACATTTATGACCTGTCCCCAGTATTTGAATATTGAGAGTCTTCCTTAAGTTTAATGAGTCAGGGAGTGCGATATGGTGACATTCATGTACTTCGATAATAAATTTACTTTGAACTTTGAAATGGTGATGGAAGGTGAGCTAACAACAGCACATCTGATTCAGATGGGCTGTCTGCTTCACTCTTCTAGCCGTTTCTTAAGGTACTTAGAGTGATTCTGGAGAAGCAAACAGAAATGGAACTGATGGTTTTATGGCCAAGTTGATGGATGATATTGATGCAGGTGGAGGGGCAAGTAGTGTTGAGGAAGCAGGGATCAACCAAAGGTCTTCAATTGGGAGAATGGGCTAAGAAGTGGCAGATGGAATATACTGAAAGGAAGTGCATGGTCATTCATTTTGATACTACGAATAAAGGTGTAGACCATTTTCGAAATGGGGAGATGATTCACAAATCAGAGATGCAAAGGGACTTGGGAGGAATTGTCCAGGATTCCTACAGTTTAACTTGCAGCTTGAGTCGGTGGTAAGGAAGGCAAATGAAATGTTAACAGTCATTTTGAGGGGACTGGAAGATGAGCGCGAGGACATGAAGCTTTACTTTGAGTATTGTGAACACTCTTGGGCCCCTTAGCAAAGAAAGGATGTGCTGGCATTGGAGAAGGTGCAGCTGATTTTGACAAGAATGTCCTGGAAGTGACAGGGTTAATACAAGAAGAGCATTTAATTCTCTAAGCTTTTACTAGCTGGAGTTTAGAAGAATGAGGGGCATCTCAAATACTGAAAGGCCTAGGAGGATAGAGTGGATGTAGAGAGGATGTTTCCTTTAGTGGGGGAGTCTACAAGGCACAGCTTCAGAATAGAAGGATATCCCTTTAGAACAGAGATGTGGAGGAATTTCTTTAGCCAGAGGGCGGTGAATCTGTGTAATTCATTTCCATAGAGGGCTGTGGAGACCAAATCATTGGGTATATTTAATGTGAAGGTTGATAGGTTCTTGATTAGTAAGGGCATCAAAGGTAGGTGAGTGGAGAGGGTAAATAAATCAGTTGTGAACGAATAGTGGAGCAGACTCGATGGGCTGAATGGCCTAATTCGGCTCCTAAGTCTTACGACTCTGATGAGACAACAACGTCCTATCCCAAGTACGAATGATCAGACACAAGTAATAGATCAATGCATACACCTGATTTAGGAATTGCAATGGCTTCTCCACACACCCAATCCTCCAATACGAGGATTGGTTGAACTCTCTGGGCAAATTGATTCACATCTGTTTCTAGGTACAAGAACCAGGATCGCAGCCCATGTGACCATAAGATACGGCAACATATTAAGGCCACTTGGCCCATCGAAACTATGCCAGTGTTCAATCATGATTGACTTCATCTTTTGTCCCCAATCTCCTGCATTGTTCCAGCAAGTACTAAACCCCCACCCCTCACAAATCAAGAACCTATCAATTTCTGCCTTCAATACATGCAATGACTTGGCTTCCACAGCCTTCTTTTGTGACCAGTTCCACAGATTTACCACCCTGATTGGAGAAGTTCCTCACTTTAAAGGGAGATCAGTTTCATTCTCTGGCTGTATCCTTGGATCCTAGTCTCTCCTACTACTAGTCTCCACATGCACTCTATCCGGGCCTTTCAGTATCCTGTAGGTTTCAGTAAGATCCTCACTCATCCTTCTGAGCCCAGAGAGATCAAATAATCCTCATATGGTAAGCCTCTCATACTTGGGCTCCATCTTGTTAACGTCCTCTGATCCCTCTCCAGGGCCAGTAGGTACTTCCTGAGATATGGGGCCTAGGATTGCTCACGGTATTCCAAATGTGGTCTGCCAATGTCCTATAAACCCTCAGCTGTACGTCCTATCTTACACCCTCTTGTGTGGGATGCAGTATCTGCATTGCTGATTCCTCAAAAGACATTCAGTGGCAACAGGGATTTTAAAATGACACCAGCTTTAATACATTCCTTTCAACAATGCATCACGGACACTCATCAACTCTATAAAGGTAGTGCTAGGCAATTTCTTCCCCTGAATTTTCAGGTGGTAAAAAAAAGTGAACATGGTTGTGCAAAAACTCAAGCCACCGTAGGAATGCAAAGTCCCAACAGAAGCTCTTCAGCTTCTCTTTAGCAGTTCTCTTCCAACGCAATGTCACAGTCCTACCAACGAGCGCTGGAGCTCTGGAGATAAGGACGCCAAGCTAAGCGATGTGAAAGCGACACTTTGGCCAGAGTTACTAATCCTAGGAAAACCAAGCGTCAGGAAGGACATCTGGTTAGACGTCTGATGTTCGGATCCCGTCGTCGTCGATGCTGTAGACGAAGTGGTGCTCCTTCTGGGGAGCCGGCTGCGACCGGTGCCTGCGTCGCTTGTCCTGACCGTTCACCCCCGCCAACTGCGGGCCAGGCTCGGCGGAGGGCGCCTGCGCTTCGCTGTCGTGCGGGCTCTCCTCCGGTGCCGACGAGGCGGGCGGCCCGACGGCCGAGGGCACAGGGGTCCACGGCTGCCATGACGACACCATGGAGGTGGACTTGGTCAGAGGTCGCTTCTCCTCGCCGGGGGTGGCCACGCCGCCGGACGGTGGCGAGAGCGGGGCGCCGGACGGGTCGGCCAGAAGCAGCGAGTTGGCCCTGGTGAAGGTCGCTTGAGCCGTGGATGCCTGCAAACGAGAAACGAGAAGGGCAAAGGTGAGAGGTTTTATTTCCACAGCCCTATCAAACAGCTCCTCCCACCGGGACCTGTGGATTCTGCGCACATTTGACCACAGCCAACACCTCTCAATCATGCAAACACGAGGAAATCTGCAGATGCTGGAATTTCAAACAACACACATCAAAGTTGCTGGTGAACGCAGCAGGCCAGGCAACACCTATTGGAAGAGGTACAGTCGACGTTTCGGGCCGAGACCCTTCATCAGGACTAACTGAAAGAAGAGCTAGTAAGAGATTTCTCTGCTTCCCAAGAAGGCATTAAACATTTGAGCACGTTTTGAAATGATTCTAGTTGCGTATAAATTTCTCCAACTTTATCCCCCTGCCCAACTGTGTCACCTTCTCCAGCACAGAGCCCCTCTGAGATCTGCACGCGCCCATGCACCCAAGATTCTGCAGACGCTGCTGATCTTGAGCAAAACACACACAGAAAATACCAGTAAGGCAGCAACTATGGCGAGGAATAAACAGTCGACGTTGCAGGCCGAGGTCCTGATGAAGGATCTCGGTCATAAACGTAGATTGTTCATTGCTCTCCATAGATACTGCCTGACTTGTGGAGATCTCTGTGCTTCCAGTCTGTCCCATGATATACTCAAAGCTGCTGTGTAAGTTGCAAGGGTGGTTAAGAAGGTGAATGGTGTTTTGCCCTTTCTTAGTCGAGGGATTGAGTTCAAGTGCCACGAAGTAATGTCGCGGCTCTATAAGAGTTTAGTTAGACCACACTTGAAGTATTGTGTTGAGTTCTGGTTGCTTCATTATAGGAAGCAGATGTGGAGCTTCAGAGAGGGTGCAGAGGAGATTTACCAGGATAATGCCTGGATTAGAGACGTCTAATGAGGAAATACTAAGTCAACTGGAGCTTTTCACTTTGGGGTGAAGGACAATGAGAGGTAACTTGACTTGTAAAAGATGATTAAAGGCACAGACAGAATGGACAGTCAGCATCTTTTTCCCGGGGCAGAAATGAGGGGGTATAATTTCAAGGTGAAAATTTAAAAGGAGGAACGTATAGACGGGAATGTCACAGGTAGTTTTTTTAAAATAAATACACACAGAGAGGTGTGCATGGAATGCACTACCAGAGGAGGTAAGTAAATTAGAAGAATTTAAGAGACTCTTAGAAAGACACATGCATGAAAGAAAAATGAGGGCTCTGTGGGAGAGAAGCATTATTTTGAACTCGGTACAACTGGGCTTTTACTGAGTTGAACTGTTCTATGAAGCACATTTGGACTTCACTACGCTGAAGACTCAATGCAAATGAAAGTTTGTGGAGAGATATGCATCCAGATGCAGCCTGACCACACACAGAATTGTCAGCACTCTCACCGCCTGCTGGTACTGTCCTGTTGGAAGGCACGCACAGGGTCTGAAGAGATGAGCGTGTACAGTTTCCCTCAGCGTGGGCACCAGTGCCTGGTACAGCCCGTCTCCATGTGTCCCGATAGCTCCTGGCCAAGAACACCACATCTCCGCAGCAGCAGATGTGAATTAATTCAGTTCCAGTGAAAACCATAGCCCTGACTCACCTCCATGACAACTCAGACAGTGGGTTTGTGACTAATCATCATTTACAGAAACTCCCTGCCTCAGCTGACTCGTGGAGTAATCAGACTGCCCATCAGACAATATGGCACTGTTTTCTGTGCCAACAATAGATGGTATACATGGGGGGGGCGGGAATCTGGGGTAAAACCTGTGTCAAAACTTTCTTGCTCCTACTATTTGTCCCATTCATTCTAGTTCTGTCAAAAGACTGGCTCTTGCCTGTTGCCAGTTCTGAAAGAGGATCGACCCCTTTGAGTAACCAGCCTCTCCAGTGCAACATGGTCAGCCGTGGGACCACTGCCGGCGTGCTCAGGTGTGGGAGAGACTGTCCAGCACTGGGAAGAACAGGAGTCTGAGAACTGACCCTGACTCACAGGCTGCCTTGCCAGGAGTGTCAGCGACCGTGTGAATGGCAACGAGCTCACAATGATCAACAACCATTAGTGAGACTTGGTTACAGGAGGGGCAGGACTGGCAGCTCAATGTTCCAAGGTTCTGTAGACATGACAGAGTGGGAGGGATTAAAGGAGGGAGGGGTGCTTGTCCTTACAGGCAGTGCTCAGTTAGGACAGACTGGAGAACTCATCTGGTGAGGTGTTACAGGTGGAACTGAGAAATAAGAAGGGTCTGACTGTGTTAATGGGGCTATATTACAGACCACCCAACACTCCTAGGAACTTAAGAGGAACAAATTTGTAGGAAGATCACAGACTGTTGCAAGAAACAAAGTTGTGATAGTAGGTGATTTTAACTTTCCACATATTGATTGGGACTCCCATACTGTCACAGGGATAGATGGGATAGAGTTTGTAAAGTGTGTTCAGGAAAGTTTCCTGATGTCCTAATGAGAGTGTGTGCGATGCTTGATCTGCTATTAGGGAATGAGACAGTACAGGTGACAGATGTTTGTGTAGGGGAACACTCTGTGTTCAGTCACCACGATGCCATTAGTTTGAAAGTAAATATGTAAAAAGATAGGTCTGGTCTGCAGATTGAGATTCCAAATTGGAGAAAGGCCAGTTTTGATGGGATCAGAAAGGATCTGGCAAGAGTGGATTGGGACAGGCTGTTCTCCGGCAAAGGTATACTTGGTAAGTGGAAGGTCTTCAAAAGTGAAATTTTGAGAGTATTAAGCTCGTGTGTATCTGTCAGCATAAAAGGTAAAGGCAACAAATGTAGGGAACCTTGGTTTTCCAACAGATTGTAGCCCTGGTTAAGAGAAAAAAGGAAATGTATAGCAGCTACAGGCAGGTAGGAACAAATGAGGTGCTTGTGGAGTATGAGAAAAGCAAGAGAACACCTAAGAAAGAAATCAGGAAGGCTAAAAGGAGGCAGGAAGTTGCTCCAGCAGACAAGGTAAAGGAGGATCCTCAGGGATTCTACAGATACTGTATGTTAAGAGGAAAAGGATTGCAAGGGACAAAATAGGTTCTCTGGAAGATCAAAACGGCAATTCATATCTGGAGTCGAAACAGATGGGGGAGATTTTCTTTTTAAATCTTTTTATTAATTTTTCAAAATTATAAACTCAATAACAAAGTTGGTACAAAGAGATTGGAGAAATGTTCAACAGCATATATAAAATGAATTTTAACTAACATAGAAATAAAAGACTTCCAAACTCATAATGAGATTAAACATTAACAAAGAAATAAAAAGAAAAAAAAATATATAAACAAAAAAAAACTCCAAAAGAAAGAGAGAAAAAAAACGCCCAAAAAAAGGCAAAACAGGGCTAGACCAACAACTTGTATCAGACATGATCCATAATGTCGTTAACTCCGCTCCTCTCATCATATAATTTTAGAAAAAAGATTCGGAAAGGTCAGATTACATCATATGAAAATGTTGCAGATTTTAAGTAACTTTTTTTGCATCTGTATTTACTTGGTCTATAGTAATGAGGCAAAGTGGAATCATGGACCCCGTACAAATTACAGAGGAGGAGATGTCTACTATCCTTAGGCAAGTCAGATGGATAAATCCCCAGGGCCTGACAAGGTGCTCCCTTGGACCCCAAGGGAGGCAAGTGCAGAAATTGCTAGGGCCCTGGCAGAGATTTTTAAATTATCATTAGCGACAGGAGAGGTACCAGAGGACTGAAGGATAGCCAATGTTTAAAAAAAAAGGCTTTAAACATAAACCAGGAAATCATAGGCCAGTGAGTCTGTCATCAGTTGTGGTAAAGTTATTGGAAGGTATTCTAAAGGACCAGATACATAGACATGGACTGATTAAGGATGGTTAGCATGGCTTCATGCATGGACGCTCATGTCTAACCAGTCTTATAGTTTTTCAAGGAAGTTACCAGAACAGAGGATGGAGGCAAGGCAGTGGATGTTGTTTACATGGACTTTAGCAAGGCATTAGACAAGGTCCCACGTGGGAGGTTGGTCAAGAAGATTCAGTGCTCAGCATTGAAGATGAAGTAGCAAATTGTCTTTGTGGGAGAAGCCAGAGTAGTGATAGGTGTTTGCCCTCTGACTGGAGGCCTGTGACTAGTGGTGTGCCACAGGGATCGGTGTCAGTCCTTTGTTGTTTGTCATCTATATCAACGATCTGAATGATAACGTAGTTAACTGGATCAGCACATTTGCGGATGACACCAAGATTGGGGGTGCAGTGGACGGAGAAGAAAGCTTTTGGCATATTGGCCTTCATAAATCAATGTTTTGAGTATGTTATGTTGAAGTTGTACAAGACATTGGTGAGGCCTAATTTGTAGTATTGTGTGCAGTTTTGGTCACCCACCTGCAGGAAAGTAGTAAGGAAGCTTAAAAGAGGACAGAGAAAATTTAGACGGATGTTGCCGGTTCTGGAGGTAAGATTTCATGGGCGAAGAGGCAATTTCAAGTGAGGTTGGAGGCGACATTGCATGCACGGCAACTCTGGGAAGGTTTACAAGACATTACTTCCTACAAAGTGAAACCCAATGGTATGAATGGCAGCGATGCTTCACTACCAGATGAACTCAACGCCTTTTCTGCCTGCTGTGAAAGGGAGAATATAACTACAGCTCTGAAGATCCCTGCTGCACCTGATGACCCTGTGATCTCTGTCACAGAGGCTGATGTTAGGCTGTCTTTAAAGAGAGTGAACCCTCGCAAGGCGGAAGGCCCAGATGGAGTACCGGGTAAGGCTCTGAAAACCTGTGCCAACCAACTGGTGGGAGTATTCAAGGACATTTTCAACCTCTTACTGTTACAGGTGGAAGTTCCCACTTGCTTCAAAGATTATACCAGTGCCTATAAAGAATAATGTGAGCTGCTTTAATGACTATCGCCTGATAGCACTCACATCTACAGCGATGAAATGCTTTGAGACGTTGGTCATGACTAGACTGAACTCCTGCCTCAGCAAGGACCTGGACCCATTGCAATTTGCCTATCACCACAATAGGTCGATGGCAGACGCAATCTCAATGACTCTCCACATGGCTTTAGACCACCTGGACAACACAAACATCTATGTCAGGATGCTGTTCATCAACTATAGCTCAGCATGTAATATACCATCATTCCCACAATCCTGATTGAGAAGTTGCAGAATCTGGGCCTCTGTACCTCCCTCTGCAATTGGATCCTCGATTTTCTAACCGGAAGACCACAATCTGTGTGGATTGGTGATAACATATCCTCCTCGCTGACAATCAACACTGGCACACCTCAGGGGTGTGTGCTTAGCCCACTGCTCTACTCTCTGTATACCCATGACTGTGTGGCTAGGCATAGCCCAAATACCATGGATAAATTTGCTGACGATACAACCATTGTTGGTAGAATCTCAGGTGATGACGAGAGGGTGTACAGGAGTGAGATATGCCAACTAGTGGAATGGTGCCATAGCAACAACCTGGCACTCAATGTCAGTAAGATGAAAGAGCTGATTGTGGACTTCAGGAAGAGTAAGACGAAGGAACACATTCCAATCCTCATAGAGGGATCAGAAGTGGAAAGTGAGCAGCTTCAAGTTCCTGGGTCAAGATCTCTGAGGATCTAACCTGGTCCCAACATATCGATGCAGTTATAAAGAAAGCAAGACAGCGTCTATACTTCATTAGGAGTTTGAAGAGATTTGGCATGTCAACAAATGCACTTAAAAACGTCTATAGTTGTACTGTGGAGAGCATTCTGACAGGCTGCATCACTGTCTGGTATGGAGGGGACGGGGTTACTGCACAGGATTGAAAGAAGTTGTAGGTGGTTGTAAATTTAGTCAGCTCTGTCTTGGTACTAGTCTACTAAGTACTCAGGACATCCTCAAGGAGCGGTGTCTCAGAAAGACAGCATCCATTATTAAGGACCTCCAGCACCCAGGGCATGCCTTTTTCTCACTGTTACCATCAGGTGGGAGGTACAGAAGCCTGAAGGCACACACTCAGCGATTCAGGAACAGCTTCTTCCCCTCTGCCATCCGATTCCTAAATGGACATTGAACCTCACTTTTTTTAATATACAGTATTTCTGTTTTTTTGCACAATGTTTTAATGTATTCAATGTACATATACTGTAACTGACTGACTTATTTGTTTTCTTTTCCTTCTATATTATGTATTGCATTGAACTGCTACTGCTAAGTTAACAAATTTCACGTCACATGTCGGTGATAAGAAACCTGATTCTGATTCTGATTGTATTCTTTAGAACATAGAAGATTGAGGAGATTTGATAGAGGTTTACAATATTATGAGGGGTTTAGATAGGGTAAATGCAAGCAGACTTTTTCCACTGAGGTTGGGTGGGACATAGGCTAAGGGTGAAAGGTGAAAAGTTCACAGTGAGCACGAGAGGAAACTTCTTCACTCAGAGGGTCGTGAGAGTGTGGATAGAGCAGCCAGCACAAGTGGTGTTTGTGAGCTTGATTTCTCTGCTTGAGAGAAGTTTGGATAGGCACATGGATGGTAGAGGTATGGAGAGCTATGGGCCCGGTGCAGGTCAATGAGAGTCGGCAGTTTAAATGGTTTCAGCATGGACTAGGTGGGCCAAAGGGCCTGTTTCTGTGCTGTACTTCTCTGTGACTTTGGTTTATGCACAAGGGTTCTTCAAAATAACAATTTAAAATGTTGTTTAGAGAAGAGGCGAAAACAGCAATAATATAAAGGTCTGAAGTGAATAAGGTATAACCGTTCACACTCACCCACCCACTCACTCACAATCATTGTCTAATCCACCTCTCCGTGCCTCTCCCATGACTACTATATCCTTAGCCTTCTTACAGCAGCAAGTCTCAGCACTGCTCACTCCCCAGTACTGCTGTTCGTGGTCACCAATAGCACAGCCACCACGGGCAGTTTTGCATAGCCTTCACGTGGCTCCAACGTCAACCTGCGTTTTTAACAGTAGTGGATGTTTAAGTTTAGAGGTACGTACCATGGCATTGCTCGAACCTTTCCACAGCTTAATTGCCTCGTTGATGGCTTTTATCCAGCTTTCCATCTCTGCAGGACTGTCCGCCTGTTTAAAACAGACACAGGACAACGATCAGACATGTTTTTTATTGCCTTCTCCTGCATACATAAAACAGTGAGGCTCACACAACGCGGACTGTCACTGCTCAGCTGCCCAACGTGCCAGAATCCTTTGCGGAGTCGGAGTTTGGTTGGTCACCATAGTGCACATTGATCATACGGTTTCGGGAGAATCCCGATGACGGTCCGCTGATCACCAACCTTCGGTCAGATTGCGCGCTCTGCCATCAGAAACGGGGGGCAAGGTACACTTGGCAGGGTAGCTCCCCCGCTCTGCCGCTACTGCCTGCCCGTGCCACACTCACAGCTGACAGACCGATCATGCCAGCCTATCTACGTGACCCACCAGAGCTCAGTGCAGGCAGGCCGCTGCACTCGCAGAAAGGCTTGGACAGCTGGTGATGAGCCCAGCCCACCAGCCCGCAGAGCTGTCACCGGTATTGAGTGACTACACAAACACTAAAAGCTTTTTAAACAGATAAAAATGGATGTCTCCTTTCGTGGGAGAACTTAGAACCAAGGGTCACTGCTTAACAATAATGGGTGGCCCAGTAAGGACGTCAAAGATTATGGGAGAAGGCAGGAGAATGAGGTCGAGAGGGATAATAAATTGGCCATGATGAAATGGCGGAGCAGATTCGATGGGCTGAATGGCCTAATTTTGCTCCTATATCTTATGGTCTTATTTCAGACTGAGTGCAGATGATCTTCCCCCTCCCCCCACAGATACTTTGGAGTTGTGGAAGCACAGTCTTTGCAGAAATGGATGAACTCCTGTTAAGATAGACAAGGTCATGTTGGGTTGTGTGGTGGAGGTGGGTGTGTTCACAGTGAACAGAGAACAGTGCAGCACAGTATGGGATCGAAAGCCTACAATGCTGCGATGATCTATGTATACCTACTCCAAAAATCAATCTAACCCTTCCCTCCTATACGGCCCATAACCTTCCATTCTCTTTCACCCACTAGAATCCCTTAAATGTCCCTCATGTGTCTACTCAACCATCACCTCTGCAGTGGTTTCCAGGCACCCACCACTCTGTGTAAGATAATGTACCTCAGACACTGCATTCCCTTTAAACAGCTGCTCTGGGAGAAAGGTGAGGGCTACGCACTCTATGCTTTTAATCATCATCTTACATGCCTCTATCAAGTCACCCTCTTCTCCTTTGCTCCAAAGAGGAAAGCCCTATAGACGCTCCCTGGGCTTCCAGACTGGGTACAGGAATCGATTTTAACTGGTGTTTCGTTGACAAACTGCCTTCTTCGTCAGGGAAGATGGCAGAGTTTGCCATTGGAACGTCGGTTCAAGTCGATACCTGTACTGGGTTGGGAGCGTTTATTCGTCATATACGCTGGGAGAGCACTGTATCCTTTTTCAGGAAAGCTCCAGTTCGAGCGGAGCTTATACTCAGAGAGGTCAGTGTTGTACAGTAAAGGAACTGGCCCTTCAGCCCGACTTTTCCATGCCAACCGAGTAGCCTACTTCAGCGAGCTCTACTTGCCTGCATTTGGCCCACGTCCCTCTAAACATTTTGTATCCATTTACCTGTCCAAATGTCTTTTAACCATTATAATTGTACCAAATCTCTACCACTTCCTCTGGCAGCTTGCTCAACACACCAACACATCATGTGAAAACTGATTGAAGGCAGAGTTAGGGTGTTACTTCAGTAGTGAAGACCCCGAACCTGGTCAGAAGCATCATTTCCAACTCCCCTCCAGACTGACAGGGCTGTTACACACCCACTCATGGGCCCAGGGCTGCGGGCTGACCCAGCCGCATCTCTTCTGTTTCTTGTTACCACCAAGGCTGTTTCCCAAAGGTGAAGAGAAAGGGAATCACAAACTACAGGGCGTAGGTTTATGGTGAGAAGACTTAACGTTCAAGGGAAAGATTTAGAAGGGATCTGAGGAGTAGTATACGCGTTTCCTGAATAAGCTGCCAGAGGAAGTGTGTGAGGCAGGAGTACTAACAACATTTAAGAGATGTGGATAGCTCTGAGACTGGGAAAGGCTCAGACATGGGCCAAATGGGACTGGATAAGACAAGCACACACTTATTTCTTCAGAGATACAGCACGAAACAGGCCCTTCCGGCCCGAGTCGCACTGCCCAGCAACCCACCTATCTAACCCTCGCCTCATCACAGGACAATTTACAATGACCCGTTAACCTACCACCGGTACACAGAGTCACAGACAAGTACAGAACAAGCCCCTCGGCCCGTCTAATCCGAGCCGAGACGTATCGGGCTGTGGGAGGAAACTGAAGCACCTGGAGGAAACCCACGTGTTCACGTGGAGAGCGCACAGACGGCGCTGGAATTGAACTCTGAACTCTTAGGGAGTCCTGAGCTGCAATAGCATCACGCTACCTTGGAGTCCATCTCAGTCAGCACGGTCAAGTTGAGCTGAAAGCCCTGCTGTGGTAGTCTACAACTCTACCCATTCTGCATTACAGCAAGACCTGGACGACATCTACCTTCACTCTGACAGCCACATACTCTCAAGCTTCGTACCCTCAACAGAAGTAGGACGTTTAAAGGGATGGACACGGATTAGATGGGCCAAAGGCCCTGTTTCTGAGCTGCTCTTTTCCATGACTCTATGATAGCCTGGTAAGCGGCAAGTAACAATGGTGCCAGGGTGGGATGCCGGTTGCTTTACTGGAGGCGCTGACAAGTATAGATGGAGTCCATGGAGAAGGGGCTGGTTTCTGTGATGTGCTGGGCTGTGTCCACAACTGTCTGTCTGCTGTTTCTTGTCGTCGAGCACAGAGCAGTTGCCAGACAAAGCCGTTACGCATCCAGGTGGAACGGTTTGTGTTGTAACAACGGAAATGCTCAAGGCTCGATGGGGGCAGGCCAAAGCTCTTTAGTGAGCTTCCTTGTCCACGGATTGGCTCTGTTCACCCGTGAACCTGACCCTCTCAACCTCAGCTCCTCTGATGTAGGCAACAGCATGCGCAATGTCACCCTTTCTGAAGTCAATACCCAGCACCTTGTCTCATTGACACTGAGGGAAGTCGTCAGAATAAAAGTTCATCCTGACATCTGGAGGAGGTATTCTGAGGTAACTGTGTTGGGACTCGTTACAGAGCAGATGATGCGTGGATGACCTGTTTTAAATACTGTTGCTGCCACACACTCTGTTCCACTTGTTGATGCAGTCTGTACATTGGACACAAGCCCAGGTAAAGTGTCCCAAGGTGCTGGTTTATTAAATATACTTTGAGTGGTTTGTTTTCGTGCCGAGGGACAGGCTCCTTGCTACAGATAAAGCCCTGTGCAGCTGCCTACAGAGGCTCAGGGAAACCGAATCTTCCTCAAAGTCGAGTTTCTTCTCTGTGCAGGTGAATTGCGGCAGGATCGCTGGTACACAGCATCACACAGGCAGCAGATGCTCTAAAGTCTCCCTGTAGGGACAGGCTCTCCATATTGATCGAAGGACAGGACCTGGGCTTGAAAACGAGGCACGGGATTCTAGTAAACCTCAAGAGATCACTGTTTCAGCCGCGCCTGCCTACAGTGCCCAGCCTGTGGGAGACACGTGAAGGCAATTTCATACTTCCTTATGACATCCAAGGAGGCCATTTCTGCCCATCAAGTCAATACTGGCTCACAGTGCAACCCCAGTTCCCTGCTAATGCTTCCTGGAATCAGACTCTACACACACCTGACCAATTAATTCCCCGATCAACCTACATGTCTGCTTGTGAGAGACTAAGTCTCCTCAACTGCCAACGTGACAGATTCACCAGGAGTCGGTCTGGGGCACGGCAGTATAGTGGTTAGCACGATTTACAGTAAAGGCGACCCGGGTTCAATTCCTGCCACTGCCTGTAATGAGTTTGACTGTTCTCCCCGTGACCGGCTGGGTTTCCTCCAGATAATCCAGCCTCTTCCCAAGGTCCAAAAGTGTACCACTTGGTAGCTTAACTAGAAATTGTCCCGTAAGCTTAGGAGGAATGAACGCGCCCTACAGCGACTCCTTTGTTTGCATCATTAGATACAGCTCTATTTCTACCTTTAATATCTCTTTTTTTCCCTTTCATGGTTCTTCGGAAGACCCTGACCTGGAGTTACACACAGGCTTCTGTTCTTTGCGGGAATGGGACCCGTTCTCGGGGTTCCACAACTGGTTGCTACTCGACATGCCAAGGGTTTGGCCTGAGAATCTCGATTGTGTTCGGAAGCCTAAGATCTCGGGGCTCTGGAGACGGGCGGATCGAGGGTCAGTGTCACGGCAGGAGACTCGTGTGTCGTCAGGGAGGCCGGAAAATCTTTTGCTGTGGGCCCGAAGACCCAAGGTCTTTGCGATCTTCGGACACAGAGCTCGGAAAAAAGCGACGATACAGACTTTTAAGATCGTAAACCAGCGGGTTGTTGTTATGTCCCCCGATCGCTGTGAAAATGGGGGACACCTCCCTCTCCTTTACCAGGGAGAGAGAGAACCTGTGGTTTGTCAAATTTCGGATGAAATGCGAAGCCTTTGGGGTAACTTTGCTTAGCACACGCTTGGGCTCAGTGGTAGCACTGATGCGTTTTTTTTGCCCGGGGGGAGGGGGGATCGTTGTTCACTGCCGCTTATGTGTGGGGGGGGGACATCGGGGTTCTCACGTTTAACTGTCATTCGTTTTTTGGGGCACTTCTCGACCTTTGAATTCGTGTTCGGCACGTGGCCAAGTGGTTAAGGCGTTCGTCTAGTTACCTCAAGGTCGCTAGTTCGAGCCTCAGCTGTGGCAGCGTGTTTGTGCCCTTGAGCAAGGCACTTAATCACACATTGCTCTAGTGTCTGTGCGAGGAGTGGCGCCCCACACAGACTTCCAATCTGTGCCTTGTAAGGCATGAAAATGCCCGACGCAGGCCTCTCATGGTCTGAGTCGACATTCCCTCGTTTGAACCTTTGATTAGGCTAGGATTAAATCGGGGATTGCTGGGCGATGTCACTCAAGGGGTCAGAAGGGCCTATTTCATGCTGTATCTCAATAAATAATTTTAAAACTCACTCCTTAGGAAGCATAAGCATTTTAGATGATAACAGAATAGTAGCAATGTTCATAGTGCAGTCTCATGAAGACCCTGAGGAACAGTCCTCAGTTACCTTCGACTCAAATGCTTTTATACTAACGGCCAACATACTCGCTACCTTTCTAACTATTAACGCACCTTCATGCCGGCTTCCAGTGATCGAGCTCACAGACACACAGGTCCCTTTGAACATTAACGTCTAGCAGACTCTCACCATGTAAATATATTCAGCAAATACTCGCATTTCCCCACGTTGTAGTCCACATGATGCCATTACCCCACCTCAACCAGCTTGTCCAGAACCCGTGAAGCCTCTCTGCATCACCAATGCAAACCAACAACCCACTGAGCTTCATCTCCTCCATAAAAATCCTCCCTAATGGTCAGTCCTCACACACCTTATCACCTTATCTCTATGGAGACTTTTGTCTAACACTGAGCTCCTTCCCCCAGTTCTGTTTTGAAAACTGTGACATCCCCTCCCTTCTCCCCCAGATGAAGCATTATCTTGTTTCCCTTCGCACAGATGCTGTGGAACAAGCTGAGGTTTATGCAGCATTTCTGCTTTCGTTTCAGATCCCTGCATTGGTGGGTTTTGCTCGTTTTTCCTTCCTCCCTCCCTCTCTCCATGTGCAAAAATGACAGGATGGTATTCTGCAGTGTGTATCGTCCACCGTGAACACTAGCCTTCCCTTCATGGACTCTGTTTACACTTCCCGCTGCCTCAGGGACGTAGCCGGCATTATCAAACTCCCACCACCTACCTCTGAATTCTCTTCTCCCCTCTCCTATTCAAGTGCAAGGTTAATTCTCATTCAACCATGCACAAATACAGACAAATGAAACAACATTACTCTGAGACCAAGGTGCAAAACACAACACCAACAGTCATACACAGCACAAAGCACACATAAGGTAGCAGTAAAATAGTCACACAAAAGATACAGTCCAAGACCCAGAGTCCATGAACGCAGAGAATTCTGCAGTCGAGCGAACACCAGAGGGCAGCACTGACTCCAACTTGGGCACTGCACCCCCGCCCCCCCCCCCCCCGTGGAGTGCACAGACGTCTCTCTCTCTCTCTCTCCTGGGCGGCTACAGACAGGTGACACAGCCAGATGAGGCCCAGTCCTCGCTACAACTGAGACCACAAAGCTCCCCAGTAAGATATAAAAGCTACTGAGCAGAATGTGTGAAAGCTCGAAAGCACGCAGCACCGTGATCAAGTTCAGCTTCTATCCCGCCATTGTAGGACTCTTGAACAGATCTCTTGTATGATAAAGATCAACTCTTGACCACAATTTACCTCATCGTGGCTCTTGCACCTTACTGCCTATGTGCACCGCACTTCCTCTATAACTGAAACACTATTCTGCATTCTACTTTTGCTTCTCCCTTTATACTACCTTGATATACAAATGGTTTGAAATTATATGTCTGAATGGCATGCAAAAACCAAGTTTTTTAACTAAATATGTAACAGTAATAAGGCAATGTCCAACTGAATGTGGCAGCATGTACCTACCCATCCTGTTGGACAACAGTGAACCCTGCTGACAGGACAGTGATATTACAGGAGCTTTTCCGCAGTGTGGCCTCTTCACCACTGTGTGGCGCTGCGGTGCTTTCACAACCACGAGCACACTCCAATTATTTATCATTCTCTTACCCTGCCACTTATCTGCAAATCATACTTCATCTGGCAGATGAAAATATGAGAAGAACATAACAGAGGGGCGTGGCTGTAGTGCAGCAACCTTGGAGGTGCCAGATTGTATAAATTCAATCGGTCTCCCATCACCCCCTGAACTGAGACGTGAGATCGAGGCCACGTTTAATCTCTCCGGTAGGGCGTGCTCACAGGTGTCAGAGCAAATGTTGACCCCCACCCCCACCTCACTCATCATTACCAAGCCCCAAGCCCCAGTGAGCCGCTGTTCGAGCCCGACTTCAGGCGCTGTGTCCGCGTGAGATTCCCTCTCGGTGCTGTACTTGCTCCTCACGTTCCAATGGCATGTGGCTTGGCAGGTTCGTTGGCTACCATCCATCAGAATCAAAAGCATGCTTAAATCAGCAGCATATATCCTGAAATCTTTTTGTTTTTACAGCAGCAGTACAAAGCAAAACGGGGAATTACAATAAAAGCATGTATATATGTACACACACATACATACACACATATACACAATTATTTAATTTAATCAAATAAATATCTATATATGTCGTTGAGTAGTTGAGAATCATTAAGGACTCTTACCCTCTTCTCATTATTACCATTGGGCAAGAGGCACAGGTGTACAGGAGCCTGAAGAACCACATTTCAGGTTGAATTCAACCGTACACACATATCCCACCAAAGGAAACAACATTTCTTCAGACCAAGATGCACGGCACCGGACATATATCTCACACACATAACTCGAGATAACATTACCACATTACGGCACAAGTTAAAAAGTAATTTGTATGATGCTGCTGGCATTTCGTACGCGATGAGACCCGGGTGGTGGCAGGGAGTTCAGCAGTCTTGCAGTCTGGGGAAAGAAGCTGCTTCCCATCCCAACAGTTCTTGTCCTTACGTTTTAGAAGCAGCTCCTTCCCCTCTGCCATCAGATTTCTGAACGACCCATGAACCCATAAACACTACTTCGCTATTCTTTTGTCCAATTTATTGAGTTTTTAAAACAAAAATTGTAACTTGTAATTTTTATGACTTGCACTGTACAACTGGCATGAAGCAATAGATTTCACGATATGTGTCAGTGATAGCGGGACTGCACGGTAAGTGTAGCGGTTAGCACAACGCTTTACAGTATCGGCGACCTGGGTTCAATTCCCACTGCTGCCTGTAAGGATCTCCCCTGGTGCTCCGATTTCCTCCCACAATCCCAAAGACCTATCAATTAGAAAGTTACATTGGTCTCTGTAACTGTCCCGTGATTAGGCAAGGGTTAAATCTGCGGGGGGGGGGTGTTGAAAGGTCTACTCTGTGCCTCAATGAATAATAACCAGCCACCTACACTAGGGGTAACACACAAAATGCTGGTGGAGTTCAGCAGATCAGTCCAGATTAAAGGCCTTGACCTGGAAACGTCCACTGTCCATTTCCTTCCACTGATGCTGCTGAATTTTTCCAGCACACCTGTGTGCAGTCTTAGATCTCAGTTTGTGTGCTGTCTACCCCTGGTGTAGGTGGACACTGGGAGAATAAGGGAAGTGATAGTGAAAGGCAACTGAGACAGGATAGGTCACAATCCGGGGAAATCTCTGAGAGCTGGGCCGAATTGCTCCCTGCTCTGCCATTGAGGAAGTACGATCATCTGTTTAGTGCTTACGAGAGCTTGCTGTACACAAATCCATGGCCGCATCTTCTTTCCAATAGTAACTGCACTTTGACAAAAGTGTCATTGGCTGTGAAGCAATCGGGGGTCTGTGAATGGACATGGAAGTCTCTAAGGAGATGTGGGTGCAATGGGGACTGAAGGAGACAAGTGGGCTCTTTCTGTGCTGCATCTGATTGGCCACAGAAGGTGACAGTGCAGGGGGTGTATGTGACCCCTCAGCCTTCCACGGATCATTGGCAGGAAGAGACTGGCGCTGACCTCCAACTTTCATAAGGAAGGATCCTCCTATCACTCACATATTTCCTTATTGCAGGGAAGGAGACAATTTGGCCCACTGCATTCTTAAAGAAATCCTATAGTCTCACTTTCCCTGCAGTCCATTCTCTCCCACACGTCCTTCAATTCACCTGTCTTGTACCACCACACAGGGGCAACTTACAGCCACCAGCTAACCTACCAACCCACACGCCTTTAGGATGTGGATGGGAGCATTTGATCGCTCTGGGCCCAATACTTGCTGGAGAATGAAGGGAGATCTCACCGAAACCTACTGAATATTGAAAGTACTAGATAAGAGTGAAAGAGGACAGGATAGAGTGGAGTTTCTGACAGTGGAAGATTCTAGAACCAGGGGACACAGCTTCAGAATGGAGATGCATCCCTTTAGGACAAAAAAGAGGAGGGATTTCTTCAGCCAGATAATGGTAAATCTGTGAACTTCATTGCCACAGACAGCTGTGGAGGCCAAGTCATGGGTATATTTAAACCAATATTTAAAGATAGGTTTTTGATTAGTAAGGGCATCAAAGGATATAGGCGGGAAGTCAGGAGAATGGTGTTGAGAGGGAAAATAAATCAGCCATGATTGAATGGCCCAATTTTGCTCCTTTGTTTTATGGTCTTTTGGAAACTGGAGCACCCAGGGGAGCATCCAGTGAGGGACAGACCATGCAAACTCCACACAGACAGCACTGTACGTTGGCACAGAAGCTCCCATTGCTGGAGCTGTGATGACGCACACAGGTTCAGGGTTACTGCTGCTTTCCTAACTGGTCCCATAGTTATGATTGCTCTCATTTTCAAATGGTCCATGCTTGTTCACCCAGCTATGTAAATCCAGCGCGAAGCATTTCAATACTCTTGACAGAATTACCTGAATGTAGAACGTTCTACTCGTCGTTACTAATTCAAATAAATTATCCCTCATCAGTGCTTGGCTGGAAGCAAAAGGAAAGACAAAATGAGTGAAAGAGCAGCTCACAGAGTGGAGAGAGTCTCGAACGGACTGCGTTATAAATCGCTTCATTTACCTGCAGCTGCAGTTCTGAGCTTTCTGAATATCCTTCAGTGGGATCGTCCGAAGTGGTTCTTTTTCCTAAAAATAAAACATCTCTGTTAAACCAGGAGGTGTCTCACAGTCAAGACTGTAAGAATTGCTACAACTGTACAAGATGTTGGTGAGGCTACATGTGGAATATCATGTGCCCTTTTGGTCAGCCTTCTATAGGTTTGGTTGTTGTGCACCGTGGGCGATCGTGGTCTTTCCGCGACCATGACTGTTCTTGGCAAAATTTTCCGACAGAAGTGGTTTGCCATTGCCTTCTCCTGGTCACTGTCTCTACAAGACGGGTGACCCCAGTCATTATCAGTACTCTCCAGAGAGTGTCTGCCTGGCGCCAGTGGTCGCATAACCAGGACTTGTGATGTGTACCAGCCGCTCACACGACAGTCCACGATCTGCTCCAATGGCTTCACATGACCTCGACAGGGGGGAGGGGGCTACACTTTGCCTGAGGGAGGCTAGCGGAGAGAAGGGGCACCTTACACCCCCTTTGGTAGAGACGTATCTCCACCCCACCGCCCTCCTGGTATAGGAAAGATGATATTAAGCTGGACCATAACAGGGTCTCGGCCTGAAACGTCAACTGTACCTCTTCCTGTAGATGCTGCCTGGCCTGCTGCGTTCACCAGCAACTTTGATGTGTGTCGCAGAGTGTTATTATCACAATTCAGCACATCACAGTAACCAGCCTCCCCTCTACTTTATCACCGCCTCAGTAAAGCAGCCAACATGATCATAACCCGGCCTGGACACCCTCTCTCCCATCGGACCAAAGATACAAAAGCCTGGAAGCACATCCCACAAAACTCAATGACAGCTCCTATCCTGCTGTTACCAAACCTGTACGGTCCTCTTACACAACGAGATGGAGTCTTGGCCACGCTATCTACCTAGTTATGATCTTGCACGTTATCATCAGGTGCACCTTGTCAGTAGCTCTCACACTTTATTCCGACTGTTACTGTTTTACCCTGTTCCACCTCAATCCACGGTGTAACGATTTGATCTGTATGAACAGTAGGTAAGACATGTTTTTGCACTGTATCTTGGTACGTGTGGCAATAATAAAACAATTGGAGGGGTGCAGAAAAAATTCACCAGGATTTACTGGGACGGGAGGGTTTGAGTTACAAGGAGAGACTGGATAGACCTGGATAGACTGGGACTGTTTTCCCTGGTGCGTAGGAGGCTAAGAGGTGACCTTATAGAGGTTAGAAACACAGGTAAGGTGGATGGTCCAGTCTAAAACTAGAGGCCGTAGGTTGAAGGTGTGAATGGAAAGACTGAAAGGGACGTTGATGAGCAGTTTCTTTTCTACATAGAAGTTGGTGGGTATGCAGAATGAACTGTCAGAGGAAGGTGGTAGAGACAGGTGCAACTCAAAGATTTAAAAGTTATTTCAACAGGTTCATGGACAGGTCATGCTTGGAAAGATATGGACCAAATGCTGACTAAAGCAGGGCCTTGGTCAGCAGGGACAGGTTGGGCGAAATGTAGATCTGTGACTATCATCAAACCAAGTCCTTGCAGGAGGCAGGCCAGGTCACCCAGGTTTGCTCCAGCACAGCGTGGAGGGGCAGAGCTGGAGAGAAGGCTTGACAAAGACAAGGATCTTGCCAGCCAAAGGGAATGGCAGTTAGACAGGAGCTGGACCGCGAGGCAGCAGATTATCTCAAAGGGCTTGTCCCTGTGCTGTCACTCCACGGGGCGTGCGGTCACCGAGATGGTGAAGGGTCAGATTCCGAGGATCGAAGGGTATGGGCCAGAACACAGAACAGTAGAGCACAGGAACAGGCCCTTCGGCCCATCATGGCTGTGCTGAGCTCAATGCCAATTAAACTAAATCCCTTCTGCCCACATGTGATCCATATCACCCCCCCATCCCCCTTGGCTCACATGCAGGGAATGCATCCTAAGCACCTCCATCAATTCCGCATTCACCATCACCCCCAGCCGCGTGATCCAGGCACCCGCCACTTTCCATACATCTCCTTCAAACTCCCTCCCTCTTACCCTCAGAAAAGGACTGTCCACCCGATCTATGCCCCTCGTAGTTTTATAAATCTCAGCCTCCGACACTCCAGGGAAAACAACCTTAACCTTGTGTGATGCTGGCGACATGTAACAGGAAACGAGGAAGTTACCGAGCCCGGGGTTCAGGGCTGAGGACCAGTTGTGCATTGTGACACAGAGCAGGAGACGGAGCCCGCTTTAAAGGGGCAGTTCCCCAGTGCCAAATTCTATTGGCTGGGTTCGGCTCGCACAGGTGCCCTTTAAGAAAGGTCAGGGCAATGCTGAAGCAATGCTGGTATCTCACCACTGGACGTTAACCCCGGGAGAGGGTCTGGGAGCAGGTGCTGGACCCAAAGATCCACGGCAACTCACTGCCTTAAAGTAGTTGGGCACAGGGAGTAACGTTAGACACTATTCCATTCACAGTTACATGCCCAATCCTGTTTTATTTTACTGATAGTCAGCTCTGTTGATTCAAAGAGCAGATCACGTTGACTTGGCCGGGGGGGCGGGGGTAGGTGGGATCTCACGGAAACATTCTGGATACTTACGAGTGGTCGTGGAGATGATGTTTCCATTAGCAGGACAGTCCAGGATCCATGGGCGCAGCCTCAAAGTAAAGTATTTCCATTTAAAACTGGGATGAGCAGGAATTTCTCCTGCTGCAGGGCTGGTGAGTTTGTCAAATTAATTGCCACAGGGGAGGCCAATCCACTGGCTGTGCTTAAAGCAGAGACTGACTGGGAAGGGGGGTTTACAGGGAGAATGCAGGAGGGTGGCGATGGAAAAAAGAGCCAGCTGTGACTGAATGGCAGAACAGACTCGATGGGCTGAACGTCCTCATTTAGTTTCTCTCTCTTGATGACGCACAGTGTGGATGGTATCAGCTGACTGATATCCAGGAATGCACTCAGGATTAATCCGGACTCTCTGAAGGGAAACGCCAACTGACTAGTCTCCCTCTGGGTCGCCAGGGTAAATTGGAGGATAATTTTTAAACACCAGGTGACTGTGTTCAGCCTGCACCCCTCTGCTTCTGGGCAAACATGGCCCGCCACCTCCCCTGTCATTCCTTTTGCCGTCAATCCAAGGGCCATTTCACCTACGAGACTGCTTTGCCAGAGTTAACCCCCAAGATGCCGAAGAGCTCTCTGTGAAGCACTGTTCCCCACAGAACTTACCATTTCACATTTGAAGTAACTGAAAGAATTTTCATCCAGTGTGAAGTACCTCCTCTTCCAACTTTTCCTCTGCAGCATTAAAGACAAACATGTCAGGCGCGCGTTAAAGCTCCGTGGGAAACATTAAACGCTGAAGGAGCGTTGAACCGATGCCCTGGGGGAGACGACCCTACTGTCACAGGGTCATTCTGTTCACCTTGAGATACAGCACGGGAACCGGCCACACAATTACACCTACCTGACCGACTAACCCACCAACCCGCGCGTCTTTGGGACGGGGGAGGAGACCAGATCACTCGGAGGAAATCCACGCGGTCACCGGGAGAACACGCAGACTCCTTACAGACCCTGACAGAAATGAACCCGAGTCACGGGCGCAGTAACTGAGTTGCGCTAACCAGTTTGCTGCTGTGTCACAGAGAGGGAACAAACCTTTCCAGCTATCCACTCTGTACCAACCATCGACCACCATTATTGTATTGGAGTCAGAACATAGAAATAGGCCCTTCAGCCCAGCATGTGCATGCTGACCTTTGCACCCATCTACACTAATCCTACTTGACTGCATCAAGACCGTTTCCGACAATGCTTTGCTAGTTGAGTGTTAGTTTAAATGCCCCTTACACATAGTGACTGTACCTGATTCACCATCCCGTCTGGCAGTGTGTTCCAGATATCAACCCCTTCTGTTATAAAAAAACTTCCCCTCAGATCTCCCTAAATGCACCTCTCACCTTTGACCTATAACCTTTTATTTTTGACACATTTGGCACAATGAAAAGATTTTGACCACCTACCCTCTCTTAACCTTATGCACCTCTACCAGGTCACCTCTCAGCCTCCTGATGAACTACAATCCCACTCCTCCTCCTCACTGATCCTTGTACAGAGGAGCCTATCCCAACATTGAAATGACACCCTGACGGGGGCTTCCAAAAGTCATAAAGTCTTCATAGTTAAACTTCGAGTTACAGTGCAGTTCAGGCCTGAGGTGTTGGGCAATTGGTGGCCAAGTCCAGCAGCACAAAACACCAAAGCTCAGGAAACCATTGAACCCTAAAGTTATATATAAAAGGCCATTCAGCCCATTGAAATTCCCACAGCTGAGGAAGAGCTTACCCTATCCACACTAATTCCAAGGGATGGCATGTTAAAATATGGGGAGGATCTTCTACCCTTTAGACCAGAGGTCTGCAACTTTTTTTTATACCAATCCCACTAAGCAGGTTGGGCGCAACATTCCTCTGATTTGTAACGACCAGCGTACGCGGGAATCTTGTGCCGTGCACTGTTTTGCCCAGTGACAACAACGTGTGCGCACTGAACTTTTAACTAAAAGTAAACCTGAAGCTATTCTAAGGATAATAAGCCACTCGGCTTTAAATGAACCAGCAATTCCTTTGCGCTTCATGCCCTGTGCTTCTTTGGAATTCGACATAGTGAATCAATAATTTCTTCAATAAAAACAGTTTAAGTAAGCCAGTTCTAAATTCTGCAGCCAAATCATCGCGAACGCCACGTTGTCAACACCGTCCGCATCAGAAACCGGGAAAGGAAATGTAATTGTGTACAATCGTGAACTATACTTAACATGCCAACGAGGCAGAGTGACAACCTTTTGTGTGCAGTTTAAATTCCTTTCCGTGCTGGTAGGAAAAGAGGTGTGCACGCGCAGGCACGCAGCTTAGAGTGAACATTGGTTGGGAGCCCCTGTTTTTAACAGTGAGGGTTAGGTAACTATTCTCTGGGTGTTAAAATGTTTCCTGATTTGCCCTCTGACCCCTCTACTGATTACTTTCACCTGGAACCCCCGGTTTTTGACTTCCTAAGCGAAACAGGCCCACAGCGAGGATCCCTTATGTTAGATGCAATCGTACACACACAGGGCACTTTGCAAACCCCAAGTCCTATGGCAACTTGTCCTAACTGGAGTCCATATTCACATGTTCAAGGCCATTCAGCCCACAGATTCCATGCCAGCTCTAAGGAGTCTCCCGTCTACTCTGCCTATTCTCCTGCCACCAACAATATCCAGGATAACTTACAGCGGCCAGTCAACCGATCTGTACGCCCTTGGGATGTGGGAGGGAACTGGAGCACCCGGGGGAAAAGTCAGGGAGGAAGTGCAAACTCCACATAGACAGCGCTGGAGATCAGGATCGAACCCGGGTCGCTGGAGCCGGGAGGCGGCAGTGCAGCTGTCACCGACATAAAGCAGCGGTACTCTCTAGTCTGGAAGGCGGGACCGTGTGACGGCTGAGTGTCAGACCCAGCTACGAGACCCGCAACACTCACCACAATGCCCTGCTTCACACAGAAGCCGCTCTTCAACACTTGCGGCCCCGACGTCTGCTTGCTCCCGGAGATTGGAATGTAGCTGATGGAGCGCTTCAGGGCGCTGTGTGCAGTGGGCTCCGAGGCCTCCTGACCTTCTCCCCCGTTCACCTTTGGAGCAAAGCAGAAAGACAGAGTACAGAAACATATCCAGCCAAGGTGGGGCGGGGGTGAGGGGTGTGAGCGAACCGCAGATGAGTATTGGCAACGTTGGTCAGAACATGACCGAGCGCTATCACTCCATTCACAGGTCATGCTCTACAGAAGCTTAATTAAGGGTCTCAACTCATCCACTTCCTCCCATGGACATTGCCTGCCCCACTGAGTTCTCCCACTGCGTTTTCAGTTGCTAAGATTCCAGTATCTGCCATCCCGTGTGTCTACTTCAAACTTGTTTGTCTCCTGAGAGAGCCGACCAATCTATCATCCCAGCATCCAGAATGGAACGTGAGGAGGGAGGGATGGGAGAGAGGCGGGGAGGGACGGAGACAGGAGACCGCAGATGCTGGTATCTGGAGCAGCAGTTTTTAGGAAGGTCACGCAGCATCTGTGGAGGGAGAGTAAAGGCTGATTTATACTTGTGCGTACGGGCTACGCTGTAGGCCTGATTTATACTTTTGCGTGGCCCTACGCCGTAGCGAGCATGCGTAGTTGTGTCCGTGTCGCTCTGCAATTCACTGCCAAAACGCTAGTTGGTGGTGGGGTTTCTATGCCACTGTGTTGAGTTTCTCCGTGAGAGACATGGACGAGGAAATGCATTTTAAATATTTTCGGATGCCGGCAGGTAGATTTGACGATTTGGTTCATCGTCTCCAACCGTTTATTTCGCATTGGTGTACAGACATGACGGAGAAAAGCAACTGGAAATGTGTAGGAAGAAATGCAATGCTACCAAGTGGACCAATCACAGTTGTTGCGGTCTGCGTCGCCGCGACGCGTGAGTTACATTTTTGGGGAGGTGCACGTCACCCTACGGCGTAGGGGATGCGGTACCTACAGCATACATTTGACGCAGAAGTACACATTGGGCTTAAGTATCGACTGAGAACTCCACTCTAAAAGCCACTTTGCATTTAAGGAGTGGCAGACCATACTGACTTGGAGGCAACTTCACAATGTCTTTGTTTGCAGATCTCTAACAGAGGTCAGTCTTGATCTACTCTGAGCCGGGTTGCTAAGCAACTGTTCCCATAGCAAAGGTTCTGGACAAGATGCAGTATGGCTGCCGAGGAATTGCATCACTGACCTTCAGGATCTGAGTGACGTATTATTCCCATTTAACTCTGCCTCTCCTCCCCCAACCCCTCCACCGTTACTGACCTCGGTGATCTTTCTTCCAAACAGTCACAGAAGCGTTTAGCACAGAAACAGTCACTTTCGGCCCACCCCGTCCGCGCCGGCCCTGATGCCCCTCTCTGCTAATCCCATTAGCCTGCATTAGGCCCATTCTCCCTCCTTTTTTCCTGTCCACGTACCCATCCCAGTGTAACTATCTCCCTCTGGGAGCACGTTGTGGAGAGGCACCATCCTTTGTTTGTCCAAGTTACTCATCACATCTTCAAAATTTCTTCCATCTCACTTTAAACCTGTGCCCTCTAATTCCAGACTTCCCTGTCCTGAAGAAAAAATCCTGACTATATATCACAGGTCTTAGAATAGTACAGTGCAGTACAGGCCATTCAGCCCATGATGTTGTGCTGACCCATATAGACCTATTCCACGATCAAACTAACCCTTCCCTTCTACATCAGCCTCTATTTTTCCTATTAAGAATGCCTGAAACATCCCTATTGTAACTGTCTCTACCACCACCCCGGCAGTACATTCCAGGGACTCAGCACTCACTGTGTGGAAAAAAAACTACCACAGATATCTCCCCTAAATTCCTTCACTCAGTTAAATGGATGTCCTCTGGTACTGATCACTGCCACTCAGGAAAAAGGTGCCGACTGCCCACCGATTGTCTCACAAAAGCTTCCACACCTCTAGCAAGTCACCTCTCATCCTCCGTCACTCCAAAGGGAAAAGCCCAAGCTCTCTCTATCTTTTCCTCATAAAACGTTCTCTAACCGAGGCGGCATTGTGGTAAATCTCCTCTGCACCTTCTCTAAAGCTTCCACGTCCTTCTTACAACGGGGCGACCAGACCAGAACACAATTCTGTCGGTGTGGTCGAACCACAGTTTAATAGAGCTGCAACGTTACCTCACGGCTGTTGACCATGATCCCCCGACTACTGAAGGACAACACACCATATGCCTTCTTAAAGATTAAAGTCTGTCATGAGCCTTGTGGCCCATCAGGCCACTGCTTATGCTGGTTTCCATGGCGTGAAGTGACTGAGAGTACGAGACCCTCCCACCCACACCCCACCAGATAGGACGCCAGTCTGTCGCAAGGTTAACCCCCAGCATTTTTGCCAGTACTCATTCTCCGCTGGGTAGACTGGAGCATTGTGTGGTTAAGTGCCTTGCTCAAGGACACACACGCCGCCTCGGCCAAAGCTCGATCCCACGACCTTCTGATCGCTAGTCCAACGCCCTACCCACTTGACCACGCATCACATATGCAACATACACTCTATTAACATGTGTGACAACTTTGAAGAATCTATTCACTTGGACCCAAGATCCCTCTGTTCTGATAAGTTCCTGGGTGTCAAGATCTCTGAGGACCTAACCTGGTCCCAGCTAAAAAGAAGGCAAAACTGCAGCTATATTTCATTAGGAGTTTGAAGAGATTTGATTTGTCACTAAAACACTTGAACACTTCTATAGAGGTATTATAAAGAGCATTCTGACAGGCTGTATCATTGTCTGGTATGGGGGGAGAGCAAATGCACAGGACTGAAAGCGACAGAAAGTTGTAAAATTACTCAGCTCCACCTTGGGTACTAGCCTCCGTAGTATCCAAGACATCTTCAAGGAGCAGTGCCTCAGAAAGGCGATGTTCATCATTAAGGATCCCCATCACCCAGGACATGTCCTCTTCTCATTGTTACCATCAGAAAGGAGGTACAGAAGCCTGAAGGCACACACTCAGCGATTCAGGAACAGCTTCTCCCCCTCTGCCATCCGATTCCTAAATGCACATTGAACCTGTGAACATGACCTCACTTTTTTCAATATATATTATTTCTGCTTTTGTACTTTTTAAAAATCTATTCAATATACATATACACTTTCTGTAATTGATCTGCTCATTTATTTATTTTTTCTTCTATATTATACATTGTACTGCTGCTGCTAAATTAACAAGTTTCACGACACATGCCAGTGATAATAAACCTGATTCTGATTCAGAATCTTGGTTTTAACCTTGCACTCTGTCTCCGAGTTTGATCTTCCAAAGTGCATCAGTTACGACGATAAGATATGGGAGCAGAAGTAGGCCATTCGCCCATCGAGTCTGCACCGCCATTCAATCATGGGCTGATCCAATTCTTCCAGTCATCCCCACTCCCCTGCCTTCACCCCATACCCTGTAATACCCTGGCTAATCAAGAACCTATCTATCTCTGCCTTAAATACACCCAGTAACTTGGCCTCCACAGTCACTCATGCCAATGAATTCCACAGATTTACCACCCTCTGACTAAAGTAATTTCTCCGCATCTCAGTTCTAAAAGGACATCCTTCAATCCTGAAGTCGTGCCCTCTTGTCCTCCAATCCCCTACCATGGGATATCTAATC